>NC_137798.1:98753791-99121027 GCF_963383645.1 Muscardinus avellanarius | reverse complement strand
CCTGGGAAGCTGAGGTCTCAGGTGACTCCTGTCTCTTCTGTGACTGATGTCCTGGTCCACCATCCCACGTCCACACACATCCATTTTCATTTATAGTGAGTCTTTCTGGGCATTTATGTGCTCCTATGTTTCAAGACGATCACATAATTTTATTAATCGAGGGATGAATATGCCGATATAGCTAAGATCTGTACATTATTTGGGGAGTATCCGTGAATCTTTTACAACCTGGATAATGAATTCGGCACTATTTTCTTCATGTTTTGAACCCCACATTCTGCTTTTGAAATCCAGATGAGGACTATGCAGATGTGCACACTACATTTTCTTTGTCGTCCCCTCAGAGATGGATGCCTAGGTTACCTTCGGTCCTTTGCGACTGTCAACCACAGTGTATGAACGTCTTAGACCTGGTCTCTATGGGTGGCTGTGGAGTTTCTCTGGGGGCTGGATGTAAGGGTGGAGTCACTGGGTCATTTGAATATAAATACAACACAAGGTCATCAGGGTGCAGCTCTCCAGAGCAGTGATATCAAGTCCTCTGCACAGCAGCAGTGCATAAGACCCTGTTTGCTCACACTCAAACCTGCGCAGGAAATCCCCAGCTTTCTCCTGTGGCCAGTCCGAGGACCAGCAAGAGTTGTCTCATGTGAATGCACACTTCTTTGAATACTGAACACTAGCCGTGTGAACCAGAGTTAGTCACTTAATTATCTTCCTGCCTCGGTTTTCTTATCTTGGAAAGTTGAGAAGATTCACCGGGCTGATGTGTATCAAGTGCGTACACAGTGCTTGGCATGCAGTAAGTGCTCAGTTAATGCCAGCTAAGCACAACCAGTCTGTGTTTCTTCATCCAAAATTACTGCAAGGGGGAGTTCATTTCTTATGCCACAAAAGCTGAGATTAAAAGTCTCTGCACGAATGACTTGGAGTCGAATCATTATCAGAGGTACAGGGAGACCGGGGAGAAGACAAAATCTGTCTCACCTTTATTAAGGATTTATTTTATTTTATTTTTTGGTACTGGGGATTGAACCCAGAGACATTCTACCTCCAAGTTATAGCCCCAGCCCAATTTTATTTCTTATTTGGAAACAGAGTCTCACTAAGTTGCACAAGGACTTGCTAAGTTGTGGAGGCTGGTTTTGAACCTGTGATCTTCCTGTCTCAGCCTTCCAAGTATCAGGATTACAAGCATGTGCCACCATGTCTGAGCTGATTGAGGGTTTAAAGTAAAGATTTCTAAAAAATGATTAAACCACAAGGAGGTCACAGGTTAATTTTAGAGAGAGGCAATCACGGGTTAAGTTTGGGGAGGGGCAGCAAGAGAGTCACAGGATAGGCCCAGGAAAGAAAGGGGTAAACACTTTCCTACAACTACTTACTGGCCCCATCTGGAACTTGGAAGCTTGTCTGCATGCACACAATTTCCGTATAGCTAGGCACTATGTACCAAGATGGATACTTCAGCGTGTGGTCTAAGAAGGCTCCCAACAACTTCTGACCCCAGGTTAGATAACAGTGGGTAGCAGAGCCAAGTTCAAGTCCAGGAAGTCTGCCTTTGAAGGGAAACTCACTTTTCGATGGATTCTTAAAATGTATGAAGTAATTTTCCGTCCTGCAATAGGAATGCTGACGTGGATAGAGGTGGGCAGTGGCTTCTCCCCCACTCCCTGGCTCCCCTTCTGTGGAAGCTATGATGCCTTTAGTCCTGACTGAAGAGTCAGGTGTCAGGGCCTAGGTTGATAGCACATGGCACCCTCCCCGGTCCTCAGCCACAGGTGAGCATAGCCCTCGGGAACCTCAGCCCAGGGTCAGTTGGTGCCAGGCACTGAACCAGCAGGGCAGTGTGGATTTGGGACCTAGTGACCATGGAGACTCAGCTAGGGACAGAGACAGTGCAGGGAAAATGGAAAGGAAATGCAGAGATGGTTCTATCCGTCTCTTGGTTCTAGGACACCCTGCTCTGTTCCCATACCCAACTTCTCTTTACTCCTGGAAGTACCCATGGGTCTCAGTCCCTTGCAAGGAAATCCATGTGATCAAAACTGATGGGTGTCAGGAACCCTGTTTTTCACGCTGTCCACTGGCCTTTGGCATCTCCAGGCAGTAACCGCTCTTCATATCTTCTGGATTTTTCATGATGGAGTGGAGGTGCAGACATTTAGACATTCAACTCTTAAGATAAAGGAATTTAATGTTTTTATGTGATGCTGATGCACACAAATATATATAAAACAATATTATTTGGACTGGTGTTTAACAAACTTTTAAGGCATTTCCTGAAAAATATGACTATGGAATACACAATGCTTCAAGTAATGTGCCCCATGGAGTCAAGGCCACCAGAGGGTGGAGAAGAGCCAGTAGCTTGGAGCCACGGAGGCCCAGGGTGGGTGCTGGCTCTGCTGTGGAGTGCACATGAGGTGGTCGTTGCTACCTGCCATCCCAACCTGGTGGCCGATGTTCTCACTACACTCAGCTGATATACCGCCTTTTCCTCCCTCCTTCCTCTCCTAGTCAGCAACAGGAATTGGGCACTCTATGGGAACACTCATTTCTCGGCATGGACGACACGTCCTGCAGGGTTCTGGTCAGCGGGATACAAAGGTGACTGGGAATGAGCATACAAGTTCAGAGGGTCCCACAGTGACTGGCAGATAACTCAATATGGATTTGCACTGCATGCTGGGAATGCATTGCTAGCAGAAGCAGAAGCATAAAGCATGCTTGCAGAGCCCAGAGGCACCATCATGCCATGAGGATGTGGTCTTCCATCTTACCTCTGCTGACTGCAGTGCTGGGTAAAGAAGTTGGTTCTCCCCAGGGTCAAAAAGCCAGTGGGCCAATGTCTCCCTCATCTTCAGGCAGTGTGTGTGTGTGTGTGTGTGTGTGTGTGTGTGTGTGTGTGTGTGTGTTTCTTGCCTATTCTACTGCCAAAGCCATTGCTTTCCAATTGGAGCAGCTCCCAGGTCCAGTTGCCCCCAAGCAACAGACATCTCCTGGGCTAGCCCTGAGCTCATGACCAATTTTCAGTGATGAGGTTGAGATAATCACAGTAGTTTAGAGTAATGCACGTCATTTTTGGACCTGGAATCAGCTTCTCAAAATTCATTCTGCTTTATGGTGGGGGCATGAGGAGTGTCAGGGTGCTGAGCAGTCAGCCGGCGTCCACCTGGCAGGCTCTCTGTCCTCAAGGAGTTCCTATTTAAGGTCGGGGCCAGCAAATCACTCTAGTACAGGAACTAGGGGCAGGAGCACACAGGGACCACATCTGGGCCGCTCAGAGTGACAGCTGACTCAGCCTGGAGTCTGGAAAGAGTTCCGGGAGTCCTCCCATGATTGGAAGCTGGAGGGAGGCAGGAGGATCAGGTAGACAGGCATTCCTAGCAGAGGGAAACAGGAGCAAAGTACAGAGGTCTGAAAGGACCATGGACCTGAGCCTAGCTGAGCAGTCAGGTGGCCCAGCACTAAGGATACAGACTAGGATAGGGTAGAGGGCAAGCCCAAGGCCACGCAATGACTCAGAACTTTATCCTCTGTCGTTCTTGCTAACTAGCATGGGCTTGATTAGGCGAAGGAAGCAGGGCACGGTGATCTTTCACAGTAACCATGTGTGATCAGATCAGGGGAGACACAAAACCATACTTCCTCTTTGAAACCCAAAGATCTTTATTTGGCCATCTGGATAGGGGTCTCCTATGGGTGGGAGGAAGCCCATCTCTCCAGACTCCACCATCCTCCAGTTTGCCAGTGCATGTCCGTTTTCCCCCAGCAGCCTTTGCAGCAGAGCCCGGGGCTGGTCTGTGACTCACAGGCCTCTCTGCGGATCTGATGCAAAGCTTCCTATTTCGAGGCTTTACTTAGCAGTATGGTCCTCCAATTTGGGGAGGTGACAGCCGGTGACTAATGTGTGGACGTAAAGGTGTTGCCCAGTGTATGTAATGGGGAGAAGATTAATAGAATCAATACTGGTCCTGGGTTTTGAGTTTGGAGATGGGGAGCTGATTTTAAACCACTGGTGAGTCATGTTTGCTTTGATCTCTTAATCAGATAAAGGAAGCTCAGTGTTAACTCTGGACAGTGAGCCCTACCTACTCAAAACAGTGTTCTTTTGCTCTGTGCACTGTTGAACAATAATAGTGACTCAGCGATGTATCCCAGTCTTCTCACTTTCCATTTAGTGTCTCTGCCCCCTAAATCTCAGCCTCCCTACTTCCTTACTCTCTCCCTCTTTTTCTGTTCCTCTCTCTTCCTGTCTTGCTCTTTCTGTGTTAAGGCTTTGTTTCATATGCATACCCTACACAATCTGTGCAGGAATTAAGAAGAATTGGGGAATATAAATTCATGATTCTCAGTTTTATTAAGGAGACAATTTACATAGCTAGAAAACAGCTGCAATAATAAATGGGAGATTTGCTCATGTGAGATGGTGATGCCAGTTCCAGGCTGTAGCCACTTTTTTGAGCTTGGCTGGGCAGCAATGGGCCTTGGCTTCGGCTGATGGGGATGCACCTGGATTGATAGAGAAGTTAAAAGCATATGAGCCAAGGACCTGCTCTGTGCTGGCACTGTGCAGGGTTCTATAACACAGGTGAGTTTGGTCCAGCCCTTGCTTCAAGGAACCCAAAGTCCAGGAAGAGCCAGATCCTGCTTGTCCTGAGCACCTGGGCTTCCTTGATGCTGGACAACCTTCCCTGACCTCCAGTCCTCATCTGTAAGAGGACAGATTGGACTTCATGACTTCTTAGACTCCCCCAGATCTAATATCTGTGAATCTCTGAATTCTAAATTCAGAAACCAGAGGCAACTGTTGCTGTCCATGGTTCTGACTAGTGCTGAAACCAAGGTGAGGGTTTCTGGGAATCCAGGAGCCCTAAGATATGTCCTGGAGGCTCCTCATTACTCTTCCCCCAATCAGCTAATCTCTAGACAATCTGTGGCTGGATTTGGCAGGCAGTGGAGGCTGGAGGGTGAGTTTGAGGCTGTTTTTCTTGCCCATCACAAGAGGAGAACAGGTCCAGGACTTGGTTCTCCTCTTCAGGCAAGGAAACCTGGAGTCCAGTAACTGTGAGACCTAGGTATGGATGAGCCACTTGGCCCAGGAAGATCTGTGTTGGCTCAGTTAGCTTCGTTCCCCTGATTCTTTTCCTGTGTTTAGTGTGCCAATGCCAGGTCTAGGTCCCAGTAGCACCAAAGCTAACTCACTGTGTTACCCTAATATCACAAGCCTGCATCTTAACCACCCAATGGAGACCCCACTGTGAAACAACATGGCTTCAAGGCTCTGTGTGAGCTGCTTCCTGAATTAGTCTACAAGTCAGGACAATAGAGACAATCAAAGCCGTGAGTTGGCACATCGCATATGTGATGTCTTTCAGACCATCTCAGGATCTAATGCCCACAGTTTGTGCTTTAGGAATTACAATTTTATTCCCACATTATGCAAGTCCTGCTTGGGGAAGCATGGAGATGTTACATGTAATTATGGTGAATCATTTAGCAAACAATTAGGGGACCAAGAACAAACAAGACATTGTTTCCAAAAGCCCTCTTTAATCACTTCTCACATCTGCACGACCCAGAGCAAATATTAAGATAATTAATCACTGCCAACCTGTCAGTCATAAGGACTTCATTTCCAATTAATTATGTGTGGCTGGTGCTCAATCCAGGAGGAGCTAGAAGTTTTGTTCAAGGTCATCCCTCGATTCTGAATCCTCTTTCAATGTGTAGAGCCTCAAGCAGGGCTTGATCCTCCTCCAGGATTCTCTATCTCGGGCTGGGCTGTCATCAACGATGAATTCTGTGCCATTTCATTATCTCATTAGAGTGTCTTTTACATGCTCTTTATGCAGCCTCAGTGCCTGGCAAGGAAAGAAGGGACTGTCCAGTGATTTTACAGAGGCCAGGTGGAGATGCTTTTGTTACACACGAGCTTCTTAGCAGTCAGGTGGATCTAGGAGATTCATGAGTGTTTGGGAGGAGGGTGAGTTGACACCAGACAATGGAAGGCAAGTGGCTTCTGAGTGGGGCAGTTTCTGAGAGCTGAGAATATGAGGGAGACCCTGGGCTGGCTTGATGTGCTGGAGACTCATCAGTATCATGGTAAGTGCTTTGGACGGATGGACAATAAATGAATCAAAATGTCATGCTTTCATGATCAGCACGGAACAGGTATAAAATGAGTTACTCTCTCACTCCCTGTTCATGCCTTAGGCCACATGTCATCTGCTTGGGGGGCTTTCAGTGACACGCTTGCCACATTGAGGTTCCTCCCTGAACCTCCACAGGCCCCCGTCACCACCATCCACCCCATATCTAACTGTAAAGTTTAAATTTAGTAATGCACACAAAAGCTCAACTTATAAAAGGATGGAAGATTGAACACAGGTGTTTAGCTCTGTTCCCTTCTGGAATTATGTCAAAATGACAGTAAAGGGATTTTTTAACAAGACTTATATTCTTAAGGCAAAAGAAAGAAGGAGGTTAAATAGCAGCAGATTTGGGATCCGATTGCAGGCTGGAAAGCAAGTGGATGAGAGGTGACAGATGGAGCTGATGGGCGGCACTAACTCCTAAGCCAAAATGGGTCCAAGAAACAGTGATAAGTACCGCAGAACTCCCCAAAGCCTGGAGAGTGGTGGCCCTGTCCTATAGAGTGTGTGTGTGTGTTTGTGTGTGTTTGTGTTGTATCTGAGTGTTGTATGATGTGTGTGTTGTGTGTGTTGCATGTCTTGTTTCTGCAAATAATTGTTTCATATGGTGGTTGGGGGGTTGATCTGTTCTGGGAGTCAGCTGGGTATAGCTCCGATGAAAGTTGAAAATGCCAACCATCTGACTCCATAGCATCCAAGAAAAGGCTAGGAGCCTTCTTTGGGAGATTTAACCACTCAGGAAAAGACCCCAAAATGCTAAGAACTGGGATTTCTCCAAGAACTTTCCCATCTATATCACCCAGTACAACCAGCTCCCTCCAGGCACCTCACCTAGCCTTCCAGTCAGCTTTTCAATGCCTACTTTTAAGTACTACCAATCAGCCAAGAAACTTAGGGAATGCATTTATTATTAAAACCGTCAAACAAATAAACTACCATGAACAAAACAAACAGAAGAGGAGGGTAAACTTCTGATAAATTTTCTTCTTCTTTTTCTTTGGTATGGGAGATTGAATCCAGGGGCTTCTTCTTTCTGAGATATACCTCCAACCCTATTTTATATTTTATTTTTATTTTGAAACAGGTTCTCAATAAGTTGTGGAGGCTGGCTTACAACCTACAATCTTCCCATCTCAGCCTCCCAGGTACTAGTTTATAGGACGGAGCCACCACATGCAGCTTGATTAGTCCTTCTAACAATTAATATTAGTACTATCTCATAGAGAAGGATGCCTTAAAAAGAGGGATCACTATAAGAAGAATTATCCTGAAGGCTAGAGGGAGAAGGGCAGGCAAAGGCAGCAGAACCTGCAGACCCCAAAGCAGGGCTGACCTCAGGGATGAAGAGAGAGAAGGAAGGAATTTGGCATTGGAAGAGCCTGGACTGCAGTCCAGTCTCCAGAGAGAAGCAGCCAGCATGCCAGATGAGTTCTCCAGCTAACGATGCCCACCGCAGAGGTCCTGGGTCTTGCGCTCAGTCACTGGCCACAGGAATGGGGCTTCAAGTGAACATGGAGCTGGACCCAGAGGGGCAGGAGCAGCTGCCTCAGCCAGTTGTGCACCCCACAGGACAGCACTGGGATGAAATGTTCCTGTGACCGCCAAACCAAGGCAAACAAAGACAGGCTCAGGGCTTAAGGTATTCACAGGGCATCAATCATTCAGAGATAACTACTGAGCTAAGGGAAATGGCCACTGCATCACGCATCACATTGGGAACTAGAAGGCAGGAATTGTGCATGTGGTGGGCACAGGCCTGAAGAAAGAGGCTTGCATTCCATGGTAAAAGGGCCATAGACAGCCCCCGAATCAGGCACTGTGAACAGCTCATCTGTATGAAGGCGAATCTGCAAGGAATCAGCCCAAAGAGTTACAAGTGACTACCCCCAAGGAGATCGAGAGGTGAAAAGAGCATTAAGATGGCACAAAGCAGGCGGAACCAAGAGCTAGATTTAGTTAGCCTGGTGCAGTGCTCGCGCAGAGTAAGTACTGAGTGATGACGATGCTGGAGTCAGTGCAGCCTGGGCCTGACCTGCAGGGGTTGCCCCACTCCCTCCTTCAGGGGCGAGCCATCGGCAGTGGATGCTCATCCTTTAAGACTTCTGATTGAGTGATCAGAGCTCATTAGTATCCATTTGGTTTGCAAACCAGCCACCTTTGAGGGGACCAGAGCTGATGGTCCATTGCATGTGAATTTTTATAGCGTGTGGACTCTCTGCCTTCTTCTCTTCCTTCCCGGAGCAGCAGAGTCAGGGCTGCTGCTGAACCTCTTAATGGTGCAGGAGAGGAAGTGCATTTTAATAAGCAGAGAACAACAGGGGCGGGCGGAGGACACCCTCAGGTGACTTCAGCTCCCAGATGGAGCTGGCAGGTAGGTGAACAGAGCTGGCTGCAGCGGCAGCTGCTCCAGCTGTGCCCAGGTAAGGCAGAGTGGGGCCAGTGGTGAAGTTCCATGCACAGCTGGGAGTCTGCAGCGGGTGGGCAGGGCCGTGGTGTGGAAGGACTAAAAAGACATTCCCAAGGAGTCTGGGCCATAACTCCACCAGCTGCAGCCAGACGCAGGGAATCCTGGGAAGCCTGGCTGGCTCTGCCCATTACTGTGGCTCCAAGGCTTTGCTGCATGTGTAGGTGGAAAACTTGGGCCTGTGTGTGGCTGGTTGTCAGCAAAGGCTAATCAAAATGAACCACAGCGTTTTTCTGGACATTAGGACCTGGGCTTGGAGGCAGGCCCCTCTGCCACCTATGGGACTAGGCAGTCTCTTTTCCCTAGTAGGTCTCATTTCCCCTATCCATAAAATGATGGATCCTCTCCATCCACTATGGTGCTGCCTGATCTCTGGCATGGGGCCCTCACACACCAGAGTGCGTGCTGTGTGACAGCTGTTGGGATTGGTCCTTTCTGCCTCTTGAGCCAAAGAGAGAGGAACAAGTATGGAGAGCTGGCTGGGAAATTTCAGAATAAACCGAAAAACCCTACGCATGCCTTTCTGGGGCAGGGAAAGACCAGTGGCACACACCGTGCGCAGGGAAGGAGGCGCAGCTGAAAGACGAAGGCCAATGGTTTTGGGTTACCATGGCAACGGCAGCTGGTAGGAAAGGGACAGAGAAGATGCCAAGGGTGGCACTTTTTTTTTCTTTTTTTAGAGGAGCTTTTTTTCCCCTCCTGTGAGGATGAAGAGAGGAGGAGGAGGAGAAGAAGGAGGAGGAGGAGGTGGAGAAGGAGGAGGAGGAAGAGGAGGAGGAGGAGGAGGAGGAGGAGTTAGAGAAAGAAGGGCTGAATAGAGAGGAATTTTTGGGGGTCAAAACTCACCTTTAAAAATATGAGGAAAGCTGGGCAAGGTGGTGCATGCTTGTAATCCCAGCATCCGGGAAGCTGGGATTTCCATATATATCTACCCATTATTTTGTGGTACTCAGGATGGAACCCAAGGGCATCATACCTCCGAGCTCTACCCCTAGCCCTATTTTTTACTCTTTATTTTGAAACGGAGTCTTACTGAGTTGCCAAGGGCCTCACTAAGTAGCTGGGGCTGTCCGCAAACCTGCGATCCTCCTGTCTCAGTTTCCCAAGTACTGGGATTACAAGCATATGCCACCATCCCCGACAAACCCACCCATTTCTGAGCAAACTGGTGGACCCTGTTGTGTGATTAGAGGCAGAAGGACATTTCAACAATTGCAGCAGCTTCCAAGCATCTTCTGCGTGGCAGGTACCTGCCCAGCCCTTTGCACTCAGGGTGAGTTTAATCTTCATCGTGATCACCACCCAGATAGGTCAGGCCTCTTTCACAGATGGAGGAATGGAGCCTCACCAGGCAAGCACCTGCCATCCACAGGCAGTGCAGTGACAGCTGAGTCTGACACCCAGGGCTGTGGCTCCATGATCTTGGTGCCAAAGCCCTCTGCCAAATACTCATGGTGACACCTGGCATAGTCAGCCGCCAGCCATGATGAGTATTCATTTTCCTTCCCAAGTAGCACATCCTGGGCAAGTCCCTATACTGGTGCCATCGAAAACATCGGCCTCCTGTGGCTGGGGTGAGCCAAAATGTTTTTATCTGGAGTTCACCTGGTTCTCTGTGGAAGGGATTGGGGGGAAAAGCAGAGTGGGGTAGTGAATGCTCAGGCTCCCAAGTTCCTGTTCAGCAGTTTTGTGACCTGGAGTTGTGCCTCAGTCTCCTCTCCTGGCAACAGGAACAACCATGAGAACTTTTCACAGGGCTGTAGCAATGACAGAATGTGATATTGTTGCAGAACCCATTGGCTGATGCACAACATATGTGCAACACACAGCCAATCACAGGAAGAGAGAGAGATTGGGAAGGGAAGGTGGTCCCCAAAGCCTCACAAGTCAGAGCAGGGCACTGGTTTGGCTGGCCCCGTTCTCAGCAGGCGTGCACCTGCTGCTCAGTGGGGCTGCCAACACATGCATCGGATACAGGACTTCATCTACCATGGGCCCAGCTTCATCTCACAGACCCAACAAGGCCCCAGAGGATGTCCTTTTAGCCCTGGAAACCAGTCACAGTGTGTGTGTGTGTGTGTGTGTGTGTGTGTGTGTGTGTGTGTGCATGTTTGATTGATTGATTGGAATCAGGCTCCAGGAATCCTATTGATGGGGATGCACAGCCCTACCTCTCTTGAGTGAAGATTGCATCACTGAAAGTTACCATAATCCATTATTTACATCACTCTGCCTTAATTCAGTCACTAGATTAAACTGTCTACTTTGCCCAGTTCAACAGGTCACTTCACTGACTACAGGCAGGGTTAAGGGATGAAAAGAAAAGATAAGAAGTTGGGCATGGTAGTGCATGTTTGTAATTCCAGTACTGGGGAGCCTGAGATAGGAGGATTGCCGGTTTGAGGCTAGCCTCAGCAACTTAGTGGGGCCCTCTGTAACTTAGTGTGAACCTGTTTCAAGCCCGGGGTTATAGCTCAGAGGTAAAATGGCCCTGGGAGTTCAATCTCCAGTGATGCAGACACACACACACACACACACACACACACACACACACACACACACACGTGAGGGAAGACCAGAGTTCCTGGAGTATTATTCCTGGAAGGAGATTTGAAGACTCCAGGCTCCAGGGGACAGGTCTAAAGGTAAGGCCATTTATGAGGGTAATTACATTACCTATTGGCATCCTGGCAAGAGAGGGGCACACGTGTAATAAGAAGGCATTGAAGAAAGGGGAGAGAGCCACATTCACTGGGCACCTGCTAAGTGCCCAGCACCAGGCTAGTGGTTCCTGCACACACTCGCCTGTTAATTCTTGGAGGCAGTAGCTGGTGGAGGCTGCTATTCAAGGCCAGCTGTCACCCACTGAGGGTGGATGAGTCTGTGGGCAGCTGGCTGTCACAGGACGGCAGCACCTCTCTGGGAAGAGATTGTATTATTATTATTATTATTAGGTATGGATGTGGTGCTCTGTTTGCAAAACATACCTTCGTCGCTTTTAATTTGGAAAATATTCGGTGCAAGTTGACTAAAGCCTGAGCATCAAATGTCTTGGGGAATCTGCTTTATTTTTTGGTGATTCTTGCCAAAGGAAACAAGAGTAAATGGGGAGTTATCACTGCAGAAACCTGAGGTATTCTAGAGACATCAAATGTGACATCATTTTAGGGACAACGGCCGACAGAGAGAGAGAACACCATCTGGTCCAACCTACCACTTAGAAAGTGCGGAGACAGACCCACGGAGGTGCCATTTCCTTCTCGAAGTCACTCAGCCAGTTAGCAACAAAGACAGCCTGGGTTCCGCCTCCCTGATGCAGCTGTGTTGACAGGAAGTTTGTGAGTCTGGGGTTCCAAGAAGGCCGACTCTTTGAGTCTCAAAGAAACTCATTAGGTTACCATTGAGTTTCTTGGACCCAGCTGGTTAGTAGGAGTGTAGCCAAGATGGGAATCCGGGTTTTCAGATGTCTATTTTAGTGACCCAAAGTTGGCATAATAAGCCACCACCCAATCTATCAGCTTGTCCAAACAGTTTTCCAGGTTAAGTTCTGAATAAATGATACAATGGATTTTTCTCATACCACTCAACACCTTTAAATACTTTTCCTTATTAGAGGACATTGAGTCTGTCTTCTCCAAGGAGAGCCCAGAAGTCGATGTTCCAGTTATTCCCGACTCTCAGAACGTCAGTTAAACTTCGCCATTAGAGGCACCCGTGCAGGGCTTTGATTTGAAAGAAACATGTAGGAGCAGGCCCCGCGTGGAATCCATTTCTGGTGAGGGCTGCGAAGCCTGAGGGCAGAGAGAGCATCTGGCCCTAGGAGCCCAAGGATGCAGCAGCTGCGTCCTGCACGCGCCATCTGCAGAGCCTGCATGGTGAGGTCTCGGCGAGCAGCGGGCAGTATGGGAAGACGATTTGGATGCTGTTCCTGGGCATGCAGCCTCTGGGCCCCAATCCCCGGTCTTGGAGTTTCTGTGAACTCCTGACAATCTGTAATAAATCGTCTCCATTTAAACTAGATAGAGTGACCTTGAAAACGGAAGAGTATGTTGGGCCCCGATATTATCACCGTTATTTTTTGTCATCGTTATCATCATCATGGTTGTGATTTGTATCTTGAATTTCAAATGGCTTGAGAAGAAAAGTATTCTTATTTTAATTTTATAGGACATTGTAGACCCCTGAGATCTTTACCTATCCATGAGTAGTAGGTGTTCATTAAAATTTTCTGCAACTGGCTAGCCGGGGGAAGGGATAGATGAGATTCCCATGATAAATGATACCACCAGTCAGATGTTTCATTCGCGGTGGGTGTTCCTAGGAGGCTATTTCATGAAATAGCTGCATGTAATAGATGACATCATCAAGAGTGGCGGCACCAAGAAAGGACATTCATTATTTCACTACCTGAAACTAGACTAGGACCGAGGTCATTAATTTAGGCCCTGTAGTGTCACGTGGAGGTCTCCGGTCCTGATTTCCATCTTCTGCTCTGTGGTCTCTGAGAGGCTGCTTTTGTTCTCAGGCTCATCAGAAGGTGAGACACCAAGATAGACACCAAGGTTCCGTAATGCAAAACATCTACCTTCACATCCTTCCTTTGGGGATATCCCTTTTGAAAGTGAATGGCACCTGTCCCAGAAGGTCCTAGGCAGATTATTCCCTCGTGTCTCATTGGACAATAGATTGTTCCCTTCTATTCTTTCTTAAATTATGGAAGGTGAATAGATTTACCACTATGGCATGCACCGTTCAGGATTCGATCAGGGACTGGGCAGGCCAGGCTTTCTTTTTAATCCATGGCCACCCAGAGTCAGATCAAAACCGAGGTTCTTTACAGAAAAGAAGAAAGGAGTGAGTGGCCTTTGGCAGCAGCGGGAGTTTGGCCCTTGAACTAGCAAGCAGGTGTCGCTATCTCTGTGTTCTTAACCTTGAAGCTCAGAATCCTGGGAAGCGATGTGCAGAGTTCATGGGGACTGGGATTTGAATCTGATTGATTTCGATTTGGGAACCCCCACGTGCCCCTGGGGGAAGGAATCGTACCTTCAAGTCATGTAGAGGTTTGGCTAAAGCAAGAAAAACTTTAGCATCGAAATGGCTGGCTGATTGGAGAAGGCAGTAGGAAAT
Source organism: Muscardinus avellanarius (assembly GCF_963383645.1). Lineage (NCBI taxonomy): Eukaryota > Metazoa > Chordata > Mammalia > Rodentia > Gliridae > Muscardinus > Muscardinus avellanarius. The sequence continues at coordinate 99,107,278 of NC_137798.1, read as the reverse complement.
GTATTCCCTGGCTGGATTTAACTTTGTATTTTAATAAACAATTTAAAGAAAAGAGAAACCACTTCCTGTTGGCTGTGGAGATGCTCCCTCTGCGTGCCAGAGTATTTATTCCTCTGTAACTGCTCACCATCCTTCAGGCTGGAGCAAAGCAGGAGCTGTGCAGCAGAGATCTCAGTATTGAGTCAATGGGACTTCTGCAGGAAGAAGCTCCTGCCGTGGGCAGCCGTGGTTCACTAGTGGATCCCTTGGGAGGCTCAACCTGGAGTTATTTCTGGGTGGAGTGAGTTTCTCTTTAGAGGGAGAAATCTTAGCTGTCTTTTCTGGAAGGGCAGAGGGGAGGCTTTTGCTAATTTTCTTTCTGTGTTGCCATTTTCTTTCTAGATACACGCCTTGGATCTGAAGGCAGTCTTGCTTCTAATTCAGATAAAAGCACTCTGTTTTAATTCTTCTGTACTGAGAGCATCCACTGTGTGCCTGGCCCTGTGCTGGAGCTGGGGACACCAGAGGCCTGGGAGGTTCTGTCTGTCCCCAGGCTCCACTGTCAGGAGGAGGAAGATGCTGATAGTGTGGCAAAGCAGGTCACAGTGGCGTGCAGATGAGGGACTGGGGTGTCCACAGGGGGCCCTGTTCTCATCCGAGAAGGAAAGGAAAGCTTCCTGAAATAGGCGATGCCTAAGCCAAGTCAAGCAAAAGAAAGATATTTCAGTCCCTTTATTTGTTTTTCTTTTTTTCTTTTTTTATGGTGCTGGGAATCAGGCCCAGGGCCTTGTACATGCTAGGTAAGCACTCAGCCATTTAGCTACACCAAGGAAGGAGATTTCAGAGTGAGGGAAAAATCTGGAAAAATTCAGAATCCTGCACTAAACCCCCTCCCCAGCCCAAGCCCAGTACACATTGTATAACAGTAACAACAAGAAGCACCGACCCCTTTCTATGCTCAAACTATTCTCTCTGCTCCTTGTTTGCAAACTCATTCATTTCTCATAGAACCCTCTCGACAGTTCCCTTCTGGATACCCAGAAGTTTGCAAGATGGGGCTATCTTGTTTGAATCCATATTTCCTTTCTGAACAGTGGTTCTGTCTTCAAAGAGAAGAGGTCAGAAGACCAGTAGGGAGGAAGACCTGGAGCCCCTAAGCGCACTGCAAACAGAACATAGAATAGCAAGGGACCAAGAAATACCTGGTTTTAAGAAATACTTTCTTAAATGGTGGTAGCTTCATCCAAACATTCAAGCAAAGAGGCTTAGGAGTCATAAAGATAAAAAAAAAATTCAAAAATTATCATCATCATCACCATCAAGATAGTATGTGCAGGGAGTATGTCAGTGCCTGACACAAATACATGTACTTTATGTTAGTACTTAGTCACTATATGTTGTGGGATTCTTAGCAATAACACATGTTGCTTGACAATTCTGCTGAAATCTACTCACTACTGTGCTAAGTGCTTATGCTTATTGAGTGTTTCCTGTGTGCTAGACAACACTCTAGATGCCTTTCATCCATATTGAATGGAATTTGAAATAGGAGGTGGTGACCACTGATTCCTTACCACGAAATCAATGCCAATAGATGAAGTGATCAGAACAACACTCTGAGGTCGGTACTACTTTGACTCTGTTTCTAGATCAGGAATCCTCTTTGAACTGGAGTAACTTACCCAAGGTGTACGCGGCTAGGATTTGACGTTGGTGTCCCGCATGCTGTCTCTGGCTGTTTAGTGCTACTCCTACTGTTGTGCTGCTGCTGCTGCTGAATACTCTTTTCTATTACTATTCTCACCACGATGCTTCCCATCACAGTGATAGGTTGAAGGGTCTTGCAACTGATCTCACCCCATGGTTTCCTTCTTGTAGTTTTGGTACATGACTGCCGTGTGGGCAGCAAGCAGAGGGAAAGGTCCTTGGTGGGGTGCCTTATTGGAGAAATAGCTTAATCTTGGATGGAAGAGGCTCCCAATAATCACATAACAGATCGGCACCACGAGAGTTCTCTACTAGTCCCCCAAATGAAACAAGGGCTTGTGGTTAATGGACGTGAAGTTCAAACTTTGGTTCTATAACAACAAAACTGCAATGTATGAAAGGACTTACATGTGCCAAAAACCTCACATGTTTGATTTTATTTAATCCTCACAATCCCCAGCAATAGCAGTGTGATTTGTCTCCAGAAGTAAAGCCACCTATTCTTGGTCACTTAGATAATCTTTTGACTTCAAATCCTTTGCTTTCTATTCTATTTCATGCTACTTCTAATTTCCCTGTTAAGACAGCTGTAGCTTTCACCCTGACCCCCAACCAGGAGCCCTACAGAAACTCATCCTTACCTGTCAGAACTAAAGACAGGGTCTCCACGGGTTCTCCTGGTTCCCTTCTCTGACCATTGTGGTCACTCTATTAGCATCTTCTTCCTCCTGACATGTGCACCAGGTTCAGATGTATGGAGAGAGAAGCTGGAGAACGTTCTAACTGGAGAGCATTTTGTCTTGTGTGTGCATATGGAGGTGTGGCTGTCACTCGTGTCCCTTCATTAACTGTTGAGCACCAGAAATTCACTTAGAGACCAAGGAGATGCTCCAGCCACTCAGCTTCGTATATTCCCTCATATAGGTAACAATCTCTTTTAGTTTTTTTTTAACATGCTTTTCCCTTTCTGTAATACTGTACCTTCCATTACCTGGAAGCTTTGCCTTGACCATTCTTCCTCTTCTTCCTCTTTCTCCTCCTCCTCCTCCTCCGCCTTCTCATTCTCCTCCTCCTCCTCCTCCTCCTTTTCCTCCTCAGGTCAGAGATTGCACAGCTCTTTCTGTGGAAGTCATCTTCTAATTCCCCAGTCTGGAGTCACTGGCCCTTGGATCCTATTGGATCCTATGTCACCCTTGACTTTCTCTGTCATTGCATTTCTTATCTCTCTGCAGTGTATTGCCACCTTGCTTGACTCTCTGGGATGGGCAGGTAGGAAAATGAAGGTCCTGGATGTAATATATATTCTATTTCCATAGTGCCTGGCAACTATACAGTAGGCATTCAATAGACTTTTTAATTGGCTAAAATAGAACACAGTGATAAATGAAAAAGTCAAGAACTACATACATATAAATTATTTATATATTTTTTTTCATCAAAGACTGCAAAGGATCTTTTTCCTTCCTTTCCAGAAACCAGGAAGGAACACATGTTACTTGCCAGGTATTATTTTATCTCCTCTGTGTACATTAATTTATTTGACCCTTAGAACAACTCTTTGACGTAGATCCAATTATTATCATTTCTACCTTATTGATGGGTAAACTGAGGTACTAGATAAGTACCTCGAGGTCACACACCCTCTGCATCAGTCAAAGTTATGATAGAAAACAGCACACAAAAATGTCCAGGAAGGTTTGATAAGAGACAAATTATTGAATTGAACCTTTGAGGTTATCAATATATGATCCTTTTAACTCTCAAAAATGACAATTTTATAAGTTTTAACCTCATAATATACAATTCATTTTCTAAAGATGATAGGGATGGAGTTTAGAGAAAGCCACAAATGATGGAACAATGCTCTGGGACCAGCAACTCTTAGAACTGTGACTATCACTAGGCAGGAGGAGTGAGAAGAGGAACTGGTTCCAAGAGCCTAAAGAGAGCTATGTGTAACAGCTACCTAAGAGGAGACGTGGCCTTTGGCTGAGTCTGTAGCAGTCTAGCAGGGAGTAAAGGAATTCCCCAGCCTGCCTTCCCCATTCCTGAAGTCTCTACATGGGCTTCCCATTGGTTGAACCCCATTGGAATCAGTGGTCCGGGGTGTCCATCACTGCAGTTCATGGAGCAGAGTGGGGAGGCATGGAGAGTGATCTCAAGAGGCAGATAAAAGGCATTCAGGGCACTGAGCAAGTGGCAGTGCTGGGTTCAAATGCTGGCAGCCTGACTTTGGGGCCCATGCTCTGGACTAGCACCTCTCACTTAGAACCTGGTGAAAAGAGCTGGGTCTGCCGAGTCACTGGTGCATCAACATTTCCTCTTGGGGATTTCCTATGAGCTTCTCAGGCACTCACAATGAATTATTCACCCTTTCTATTAATATTTGATCTCTTACAAAAGAGCTGGTTTTCAGAGTACCTCAGTACAGAATGAGCCAGAGTGAGCCTGGAGCTGTAGCTCACTCTTGCCAGGCCTGGTTCACCTTTGACAGCTAAATATTTTAGAGGGTAAGGTCCCATGCCATGTTTTATAAATATTTTAGAAATTGAAGCCAGTTGTCAAAATGATAGCATATATATGGACATTGGTGACATCTAACCAATAGAAAGTGACTTCCATAGATCAAAAATACTAATTCTTGGAAGAATCACATGGACCTGGCTTTTTAAAATCCATAATGTAAGAAAATTGTGAAGTTCAAAATCTGAAAACATAAGGTTCTGAGACAACTCAGTGTTTCCAGATAGTGGCAAAAAGAAATAAGAATATGGATCCTAGCATATAGGCTGATAAGTCTGCCTGGGGATGGAGATAGCCTCACCTTCACTCCCCTTTGGTTCCTTGGGATCTATGTTTCCTCTGCTTAGGACATCTTCCCTCTTAATCCCATGATCAAATCCTACTAGTTCTTCGAGGATCTTCTCTTCTAGGAATGCTCCTGTGATTTTTCCATCTTACAAAGTGAAGCATCTCAGATTCCAGGGTGGTTCCTATCTGTCTCTATAGTGAGCCTGTGGATTAGCTTCTCATGGTAGGAGAGCCTGAAACAGCATTTCTGGAAGCCTTAGGTTGTCGTGATACCTGGCACATAGTAGGGACTTCACACACATTGGGACAAATGAATAAATGAGTCGAAAGACCCTGTAGTCTCAGAGGAGGGCTCACTGAGGGTGAGAAATTCCTTGGAAATTGGTGTGTGTGTGTGTGTGTGTGTGTGTGTGTGTGTGTGTGTGTGTTCATACAGTTAAGGGCATTAAACAAGAATTTTGAGTATCTAAAATGGCAAAAAGTGATGCAAGAGATATGTGCACTATCACATCTTAGTTTCATCTGCCAAAACAAGCAAAAAAAGTATAGACTAGGTTATTTCTCACTGTTGTAGAGGCCAGGAAGTCTGAGCTTGGGACACTAGAAAGTTCAGCGTCTTCTGAGGGCCCCTTTCCCATATATGGTGACTTTCAGGTGTGTCCTCACGTCATACAAGAGAAGAGCTAGCTCCCTGGGGTCTATTTTTTATCAGAACACTAATGCTTTTCCCAGTTGACTGTTTTGCCTGAAATTAATAACACCAAATTATTTGCTTTTTTATGATATTGCTCAGGTAATGTAGAGGGCTCACTAGCTGATAACCAGAGTGCCACCAACAGGCTACAGTGTTCTTCTCATGTTTCCTTTGGAGTTCTCCATTCTCATCACTCTGGTATCGGTCTACATGCCCAGCACTTCTCATCTCTTCTACCTGAGTCTTGAACTGACTTATCTCCCTGGCCTGATTTCTATTACTTTGCTATCTTATAAAATATTCAGTTTTGACCCTACGACACAGCTCAAACAAAGCCATTGTCCTGCTTGAAACTCATCAACGCCCCCCCCCAACTGAGCAGAGTATAGGGTCACCTAGGAAATGTCCCATAATTGCAGCATTTGGCTCTAGCCTCCCTAACTTTGCCCTGCCTCCTTCACTCCACCCAATGTTCTATGGATTTCTCTGTCCTCTGTGTAATTATGTGCATCTCAATTTTGCATTTTTATTTGTGTTGTTCCCTTCACCTGAAGATGCCCTTTCTCATCTTCACAATTTGGCCTTCAGAAATTAGCTCCAAAATAACTGAAACTAAAGGTAATCTTTCCTGCCTCTTGCTTTTTAAAAGGGAATATAAAAGGTTTATTTAGGGACATGGTGGTACAGTTTAAGAAACGGCCGTGATAAAGGGGTACGTTCCAGAAAAAGGATCTGGAATGGTCCATTTCATGAAGTGAAAAAAGGCCTTTTGCCTCTTTCTCTGAAAAATGGTTCTCTGTTCCTCTCTATGAGTCATATGCCACCAGCATCACCACTACCACCACTATCACCATCACCACCCACCATCACCAACACTATCAACACCAACACCATCGTCACCATCACCAACACTATCAACACCATTACTACCATAACCATCACCATCATCACCACCACCATTATCACCACCACCACCATCACTATTACTATCACCACCACCACCATCATCACTACCATCATCACTATCACTATCATCACCATCACCGTCATCATCACTACCACCACCACTACCACAACCACCATCACTACAACCACCATCACTACCATAACCATCACCACCACTACCATCAACATCACCACTACCATAGTTATTACCACCATCACTGTCATCACTACCACCACTACCATCACCAGTACCATTACTATTACTATCCCCCACTATTACCATCATTATTACCATCACAACCACTACCATTATCACCATCACCACCACTACCATTATCACCATCACAACCACCACCATCACCATTACCATCACCATCATCACTACCACCATCATAATCACTATCATCACCATCATCATCATCATCACCACCACCACCAATCACCATCACAACCACAACCACCATCATCACCACCACCTCCACCACCACCTCCACCACCACCATCACCATCACTGCCACCCAGTGACCAGCATTTTACTAACTCAGGACTGTGCTCACAAAATATGTGTTGAGCAAGCAAACAAGTAAATGTACAAAGGACTTATTCAGAGACACCTATGCACCACAGAACTGGATAGTATGGGAGATAGCAAAGGAATGAAGTGCATAGTTCTTGCTCTCCCAAGGATCTTAATCCATCTCTATGGAATGATATGTCAACCAGAGCATGAAAGTGGTGGCCAAGTCTGTGAAGGCCACGGAGGGTCCAATTTGCATCTCCCTTTAATCTAGAACTTACCATTCAACTGCAACAAGCATGGTTAGCTGACCACACTCAGATGCCGCACCTTTAGGATCTAGGTCACACTCTTGCCAGCCAGCAATAGGCAAAGCAAGGTACTCAGGCCTCGCCATCCCTGCTCAACATGGGATTCTGTGTATGTCAGCTTTCCATCACTGTAACAAAATACCTGAAATAAACAGCTTATAAGGAGGAAGGTTTTGTTTTTAGAGCACAGGTTCAGAGATTTCAGTCCATGGTTGCTTGGCCCAGTTGTTTTGTATCTGGGACGTCATAGTACACCATGAAAGAAGCTCATGGTGGAGGAGGCCTATTACCAATGATCTAACATCCTTCAATGAGGCTCCACCTCCTTAAGGTTCTACTACTTCCTGGTAGCTCCACAAGCTGGGGACCAAGCCTTCAAACACATGGACCTTTGGGGGACACTTATCCAAACTATAGCAGACTGCTTTCAGTGGGCAACCTGCTCTGGGCTTCCCGTCGATGCTGGCCAGGCTGTGTTGCAGTTTGAGGCTCTTCCTACCATGTCTGCTCCCTTTTCTTCATCTTTCCTTGCTTCCTAATCCAGTAGGCTTTTCCAATTCTAAGCTCAGCCTCAGCTCCTGTTTCCCAGAGGAGTTAATTGGCATGCTGTCAAATAGGCATTGCATCTCCAGTGCCTCAGAGGGCCTGGAGTACAGTAGGGCTCAAATAGTTGTTGAGGAGTAAGCAGGTGCAAATCGAAGGTGATATTTTATTTATTTATTTATTTATTTATTTATTTATTTATTTTTGATGGTACTGGGGTTCCTGGAAGCCCTTCTTCCTTCGGGCTATACTCCCAGACCTATTTTATACTTTTTTATATTTGGAAACAGGGTCTCTTAAGCCAGCCACGGCTGGCTTCGAACCTGCGCGATCCTCCTGTCTCTGCCCCCCAAGCGCGGGGATTACAAGCGTGCCAACACGCCCAGCAGAAGGTGGTATTTTAAACAAAGGGATTCTCAGGAATGCTGATGGGAATATCTACCCGCGTTCTGGCCCGTTTTAGCCAAATTCACTTCCTGTCCTCCTGTCCATGCTAGTTAAAGATTTTATCCCCTCCCCAGGTATAATCATTGCCATTCTTCCTCTTGAAAGTTATTTGCAGAAGCTAATTTTGATGCCCCATGCCACATTCCCACAGCTTGGGGTCAGCTTGCATGCATGCTTACTGTATTCTACCTCAAGCGCCTGCCTTGGTTCCCCATTTCTCTGTCTTTTGTGAAAGATGTGAAAGCTCATTCAGTCCACAAACCAGGGAGCCTGCCAGTGTGGGAAGTTAATAGCCCCAAAGCCACACCCACAGACAGGAGCTAGGCATCGGTGGGACACACTCAGCCTTCTCCTTTGCAGGACCAGCTCAGATGAGGCTCAGCCCCCTCTTTCTCCCTCCAGTGTTCTGTCCTTGCTCCTTCACCACCTTGATCTGTGTTAATTGCACTGACAGGCTGTATCTTTGGCTGGACACACTAAACTCACATTCAAGTTGGCACATGAATGTGACTTCCTTTCTTCCTCTTCCTTCCATAGGCTGATATGGTCATGGGAGAGGATCTTGCTTTTCCCTTCCATGGTCTGTTTCTTTACTTTATCCATGGCACCTCTTTCTTCCTTCATAGGGCAATCGAGTTGAGCCATTTTCCTGGATGCCCAAATATATTAGATTTTTTAAATTGATGTGACCAAAATACATGACAAAGGACAATTTATTAAAGAAAAAGTTTATGTGGTTTCACGGTTTCAGAGGGTCAGCCCATAGATGAATCCTCAAGGCCATAGTCCCAGTGACCCACTTCATGCAGCATGCCACATCTCTGAATTCTGCTACCTTGAGAACATACTTTCAACACATGAGCTTTGGGGGGCCATTCTGAACTTTACCCATAACACTGAGACAACTTGGATGAATGAACTCTCTCTTGTGTATCAGCCTGTCTTGGCTCTGAAGGGATTTCAGCATTGACCCTTTCCTTTCCTTTCTTTTATTTTTGGTACTAGGAATTGAACCTAGGGGCATTCTACCTTTGAGATATACCCTCAGGCTCCTGTTTTACTTTTTATTTTGACATAAGGTCTCTTAAGTTGCTAAGGCTGGCTTTGAACCTTGCCATCATCTTCCTGTGTCAGCCTCCCAAGTACTGGGTACAGGTGTGTGCCACTATGCCAGGCCAGCATTGGCTTTTGATCTGAAGCTGTTAGAGCTAAGAACTTTAGGCAAAGGGCCCATCTAACTCTCCATATGTGGTACTTATTTTCCTGGTTCCATTTCTTTTTCCTTCCCAGTCACACTTCTGGTTGACTTTCCACAGCAGCCTCACCTGCTGCTAGGTGTGGAAATGGGGTTGCATTTCAGCTGCTGGGACATGGATGGGTGTGGGATGGAGAAGCAGTAGAGCTGGCTCTAGGAGACGATTGTTACATTCTCAGCAATCTTGTGAAATTGCTGTTAGATCAAAATTGAACATGGTGGGGCATGTTACACCAAAGGAATTGGCAAAGACTACAGATCTGATATTTTTTCTCTTCAACAAAAAGGCCATTTGTTAACCTCTTCCCAGTACTGCACATATGCCTTTTCCAGGACTGGATTATAAAATACTCCCCCACACATTCCATGTGTTTTCCCTTTCTACCCCTGAAAGGAGGGAGTCATCATTACTGCCAGGATTCTGGAGCCACAGATGGAAGGACCCAGAATGACCACGTGGAAGACTTCTCTATTAGCAGCACCCACTTGGAACCATGATGGGAGTAAGACCTACAGTTTGCATTTTAAGCCCACAAGTATTCAAGTCTCACCTGTTACTCCAGAGAGCATTTCTAACCCTGACTTGTATACCACAGTTTGGGTTAAAGAGCAAAGTATGGATACTAGCTCTGCTGTTTATCAGAGATTTGGCCTTGGTCAGGTTGCAGATACTGTTTCTCTTTTTCTTCCTTTCTGGAACAGGGATGATGAAAGCATTCATCTCACAGGATGCCTGTCCTTTCAAATGAGATCAAGCTCTCAGCACAGAGTCCAGCACGGAGCAAGTGTCCTTTGTGTGCCGTGGTTATTGACATTATTCTCTGCAGAAGTTTTTGGGTCTCCACATTGGCTTTGCTTTCTATATAGCTTTGTTCCTTGTATTATATATCCTCTAGGAACTTCACAGTGTGGGGAGGCTACAGTTTGGGGCTGGTTCTGGATATTTCCAAAGCCCCTTGTTTTGAGCTAGTACCAGCCCCTCACCCACATCCCACTGTCATTTTTTATGACTGACACAGAAAAAAATAACATCTAACATTGGAGAAGGCAAAAGTAGCTCCCCTCTATAGGAAAGGGGGTTCCCTGAGTTGTTTATCTTTGAAACTTTGCAAGCACTAAGATTTAACATGCAGCAAAGTTGATTACTCTCCCCCAGTTGCTTTGAACATGAGCCTCCTTAAATGAAATAAAGTTCAACAGGAAGGGACACTGCTTAGTGGAATCCTAATGATGTACCTTTGCATGAGCCCTTTAGCAGAGGCTCTCTGATGGCTTTGGACACATGAAGTAGGGTGTTTCTGCCTCTCCTCCTTTCATGGAAAGCTAATTATGAGCAGAGAAAGAAAATCAATGGATGCTTGGTGGTTGCAGCAGACTTCTCTCAGGCACTGTTTCAGATCAATTTGGTTCAATAAACATTTACAGAGCATCTAATACATGGCAGGCACCATATTGGGTGGGTATCAGGGCATCCCAGGAGAGCTGAGGTGAGTGTGTCCACGAGGATGTCACAGTGGAATAGAGGCCAGGGTGAGCTCTCAAGGCCTTCTGAGCCAACATCAGTGAGCTACAGTCCCCCCATGATGCAGGGCAAGAGCGCTGAGGGGTTCCAGGGACAAGGAAGGGTCGGGAAGATGAAGGGATTCATCATAGAGGATCTTGATTACCAAGCCAAAGGTTTTGAAGCAGAAACATGATGGGGATGGGTGTCAAAGGCAGCCTGGGGTGAGGCTGAAATGAGATAACAGGAAAGAGACAGAAGGCAGTGAGGTCAGGCTGAAGCCAGAAAACAGGGTGGTAGTAACTCTGGGCTCCAGGTCAAATGGTCATGTTCCTCCAAGAGTTGGCTATGTGTCCTTTGGTGGGTTCCTTAGCCTTTCTGTGTTTCAGTTTCTTTCTGTTAAGAGAAAAATAAAGATAATAGAACCTTGTCTCGTGGCACTGTTGTGATGGTCAATGCTCCTCAAAGTACCTGGCACAGCCAGGCATGTTGGTATATACCTGTAATCTCAGTGCTTGGGAGGCTGAGATAGGTGGATTTCAACTCGAGATGAGCCTCAGCAACTTAACTAGGCTTTCAGCAACCTAGTGAGATTATGTTTCTAAACAATTATTTTTAAAGGTCAGGGGATAAAGTTCAGAGGTAGAATGCCTCTGAATTCAATTTCCAATACCAAAAGGAAAAAAAAAAAAAAAGCTGGCACAGTATCTCCTTGGGTATCTGAAATGCGTTATTGGGATATCCTATGAGGTGGGTATTGTTACTTCTCTGCATATTTTACAGGGTTCCTCCTCCCCTAGGTCTTTCTCCCTTCTGGCATCCATGATATGAAAGCAGAGCCTTGTGCTCTTTATGCTTCCTGCTGCCTTGCCTTGAGTTCTGAAGACGTCTGAACCCCTGAAATCTCCAGAAACGTGAGCAAATAAATCTCCCCTCCTCTAAGTTGAGATTGTCAGATTTATGTTTTATGGGTGTCACAGTAGTAAGAAAGCTGCATTAAACAGTGGTAAAGATGGGACCTGAACCTAGTAAGTTGAATTCTGGGACCTGGCTTTTTTGTGGCCTGGTGACAAAATCTGTTGATAGGTTATGCCTCCTTCTTCCTGCCCGCTGGATTAAATTCAGATGGCTTTGCCCTAGCCCTCCCTCACATACCTTGCACACTCAGCTCCATCTTCATCATAGCCTGGCAAATTGCACAGTCCTGTAGGCAAGGTTGTGCCAAAAATGTAGAATTATAGTTTATGGGTGGAGGTTTGGAGAAATTCACATAAATATGGGTTTTGAAACAAATCTGGTTCTTTCTGTACCTACAGCCTGCATTTCAGGCTTAGAAAGCCAATATCAACTCTCTACCTGGACATAGATTCCAAGGGCATAAAACCTAGTGTCTGTCAACAACAACAACAACAACAACAACAACAACAACACACGGTGTTACTTGTTAGACAAGAGTGCGCCACTTCTGAGTGATGTCAGGAAAATGTGCTGTGTCTTTTTCCTTTCAGCAGCAGCCATGTCCTTTATAGACATAGCCAGATTGCAGTGTAATACAGGCTTTCTTTAAATTAGGAGTTGGAGCCTGCCGTCTTCTGACTGCATCATTAGCGAGACAGGCAATTTTTACCTGATGGTTCTTTGGGCTGGTCACTTTTTCTTCCTGAACCTGTTTCCCCAGCTGTAACATGCAAGGGATGGCCTAGAGCATGCTGAAGGCGTCCCTGGCTACAGTAGTCTGATAATTCCTGAATTTGTGTAGGCTGGACATGAGGGTTTGGATGCTGAAGTCATTCCACAGGCCACAAAACAATATGGAAATCAGCATCTTGTCATCAGATATGCAGAGTTTGGGTTCTCAGGCCCTTGAATAGGGTTGTGTCTCTTCTTCCCCACCATCTTATCCTAGTACACAACCCCTTAGAGAATGCGAGAAGAGATTCTGTGTAGAAGTCTAAACACTGGTCTCTTTTGGTTGCCACTTGGTATAACACAAACTCACTCTCTCTTCTTAAAAGTCCCCAGGACCACAGCCCATCAAGGGAAGAGACGCCGCTGGTTAATGCTGCTTGTCTGTTTCCAATCTGACTTCCCCTTCATCACATCTTTCTTTGTATCAAGCCACCCTGGTATGTCTGCAAGCATTTTGGTATCTGGATAAAGGGATATTGAGTTAGGAACATGTTTATTTGTTTTGAGTTTTGTGAAATACATTTATGTCACTCACAGTTACTTTCATATATCATTAAGCTATTTCTAGCAGGAAAAGCTTCCAGGAAAATTGCTGCTCATGTAACCGAGTCAACTGACATTGTGGGCCAGAATCACATGGCCTATTGGCTCTTAATCTGAACATTATCTATGACATCCAACAACCAGAGTGTGTAGATGATGGAGGAGAAACAAGTTTGAACTGTGCAAGAAAGAAAACCATCTGGAAACTTTCTCATTCTTCAAAGATCTAGAGTCTTATAGGTGAATTATTTTGAATACACCTGACAACTTGGGTTTTTCTTTTAAAAGACTAGGTATAATAAGAAGTGATACACATTGCATTTTAAAACTATCTAAGTTTTACAATATGGGTGACATCTTAAATACTCTAGCAAAGATTTTGGGGGCCTCAGAAGAAATAAAGAAGATACAAAACCTCCCTTCAAGATGTGAGTGTGTAGTTGACATTTTCTGAACAATGAATGATGTTATCATCAAATTATTTGGCATTTTCTATCTTCCTTTGTGAACTGTTTGTCCAAATTTTTGCTCACCTCAATAAAATAGGTTGCCTTTCTTTAATTGCTGAGTTGTACAAGATTTTTACATGTTCTAATTAAAATTCATTTATCAGACAAATGTATGGTGAATATTTTCTTCCAGTTCATGTCTTGACTTTTCATTTTCTAATGGTGTCCTTGGATTAGTAGAAATTTAAATTTAATCAAGCCCAATTTTTCAATTTTTTTTATGACTAGGTTTTTTTTTTTTTTTTAAATAGAAGCTTCATAGGCCGGGCATGGTGGCACACGCTTGTAATCCCAGCACTTGGGAAGCTGAGGATCACGGTTCGCGGACAGCCTCAGCTACTTAGTGAGGCCCTCTGCAACTCAGTGAGACCCTGTTTCAAAATAAAGAATGAAAAATAGGGCAGGGGATATAGCTCGGAGGTTGAATGCCCCCTGGGTTCCATCTCCAGACCTGCAAAAAAGTAAAATAAAATAAAATAAAAATAAATAGAAGTTTCATAGATTTAACTTTGGCATTGGTCTTGTCACAGCTCTAATTTTGTATATAACATGAGATAGAGGATCAAAATTCATTTTCCCCATAGAGATGCTCAATTGCTTGAGAACTATGTGTTAAAAAAAGACTAATTGCCCCATTAAGCTGCATTGATACCTTTTTCAAATTCAATTGGCCTTTCAGGCATAAGTTTATTTCTGGATTATCTCTTCTGTTCTATTGATCTCTGTTTCTCTTTACACCAAGACCGTGTTCATTGTAGCTTTAAAGTGAGTCTTACAATTAAGTGGTCAAAGTCCTCAGACTGTGTTCTTTAAAAAAAAAACTGTTTGGGCCATTATCTATCCTTTGAGGTTTCATGTGCATTTCAGAATAATTCTTAAATCAAAAATATTTGAAAGGAATTCTGGGGAGTTCATGAATCAAACTTGTTTTTTTTACTATTATGTGTAATTTTAGCTATAGGGTTTCTTTAGCATGTTTAAACCCTCCAACTAAAGTTCCCTCATATACCTAGTTTGATAAGATGTTTTCTAAATTTTGAATGGGAATTATATTTTGTCAAATATTTTTTCTGTATTTATTGCGGTGATCTCATGGTTTTATTCCTTTATTCTGTTAAAACGGTAGACTACATTGATTGATTTTCATTTGTTAAAACAACCTTGTATGTCTGGGATAGACCTCACTTTGACATAGTACATTTTTTTCTCTTTATATATTTCTAAATGTGGTTTTCTAATTTAAAAATAACTTGCATTTCTGTCCATGAGAGAGCTATTGGTGTGTTTTAAAAAATTCTTTGATTTTGATGTCAGGGTAATGTTGACCTCATATGAGTTGGGAAATGTTCCCACTTACTTTACTGCCCGAAAGCCTTTGCATAGTTTTGGTATGACGTCTCTTGGTGCAGAGACCCAGTGTGTGATGCGAGCCCTTCTGGCTCTTCCTGTGAAAGTAAAGTGGCAACTAGGAGCTCGAGAAGCGCATGGCTGATTAGTTTCTGGCTGTGGCTGGTGCATGGTATCCTTCTGCTCCACGCACTCTGCAAAGATGTTTCTGAGAATTACCTGGAACCAAGAGGTTAGAGTGGATCCCAAGTTCCATCTGTATGGAGGACCTCCAAAGTTCCCCTTCTGCCATATTATTCACACATTTACATCTGCCATCCTAAAAACCATTCCTCTGCTTATGGTCTGTGTATAGGACACAGAGCTCAAATCTCAAATCTCCAAAGAGCTGATGGTGCTTATGCTTCAATATGTAGCTTGGTCCACATCCCTATTATTTATTTTTACAATTAGATCTCTGGCACCATCCCAGAAGGAAGTTACACTAAATTTTGTCGGTTAAAGTGTTTTGAAATACTACTAAATCTGAACCCTATATCCTCACCATTGTTCATTAGTAGAAAATATTAAGCACACCCATCTGTTTTAATCTCTTTTTAATTACTGCGATTAATAGCTAATAGGATACATTCCTTAGTTCCCCAAACTAATATATATTATCAAGATACCAGAATTGTTGGATAACGTCAAGAAACTGTGAGGATTTCATTGAAGATCAATGTCCAATAAGTGGTGGAGGTGGGACTTGAATGCAGAGTTTCTGGTTTTGAGTCTCATTTCCATTTCTGAGAGACTCCCTGGTCCTCAGAGAATGGGGTGTGGTCCCTGGAGAGGAGTAAGAGATGGGTTTTCTGCACACATTCATTGCTCAGATACGCATCAGTGATGGGATTATACACTGACTCCTTGGAGGAGGAGGCGACGGGTCATAACCTGGGTGGCAGGACCCTGCAGCAAACCAGAAAACCCCTTGAAGCTGAGTTCACAGGCTCTTTCATAAGGAGACAATCTCAGAACTACAGAACCTAACATCCCCTGGTGGATTCTTTAGAACTAAAAACACTTAAGTGGACTCTTTAGAACTGGGAACAAAATTGCTGAAGAAAGAATGGATCACACGTGGTCAGGGAGTGAGCTCTGAGGCTGGGACAAAGGGGTTCTGATGGTCACAAGGTGGGGGGTAGCTGGTGACAATGGGGGTTGGGGAGTGAGAGCTGTACTTAGAGGCAGCCTAGCTTCTGTTTCAAGCATGGATATCAGCCTCTGCGGACAGATAGCAGGGTCGGGCTGCCAGCCCATGCAGGTTTCAGTGGAGCTGCAGGGGCTAACCCAGTTAATGCTGGGATATAATATGTAGGCTTCTAAGGAAGTGCCTAGAATCAGTTTTGTCTGCCCAGAGACTGCAGAGGTTAAGTGACAATAGATACTTCAACAGCTTTGGTTTGTGGCTGGTTCACACCGATGGGTCAGTCTGATTTTGGCCTTTCAATGGTAGAAATGGCTCCTTCCTGGTTTAGAGAAAAATGGTGACTTAGGGATAAGGGAGATAAGAAGAACAGGCTTTGGATCTTGCCGGAATTAGGGCTGACTCACTTGTCTGTGCTTGTTCTAACTTTCATCCACTTAGTCCTGATGAGACAGATACTAGCAAAACACACCGCCCTTTCCTTCTTCATTAACTACAAGAACTATTCAGACATTATCCCATTGCTCTCGCACTTGGCTGGGGGGTGGGTGTCTGAACAGGATGAGGAGTGGTACTGCCTGCTTGGTGATTAAGGGTGATGGCAGAGTTGGATGCCTAGGCTTCAAAGCTGAGTCTACACACCTGAAAACTGCTGTCTCAGGTAGCAAAGTGTGTTGGCCTTTAATAAAAGGTCTTTTCATGTAGACATCCAATCTGAGTCTTTGATCTCATTCTGGAAGCTTCCCCATTATTCTCTAAAAGAAGTGGAGAAAGCAAAGAAGCATGCCTTTTGACAGTCCTTTAGGCAAAACTTATAGATATTATATGATCTTGTTTCTCATGGCAACACGCAGCTCATCTGGGAAAATTCTGTGCAGTTTTGTGTTGTATGTTTATGAACTACAGAAAATATTAACAGTCTGTTCACTTCATCTGTTTCCCAGGGGAGGGAAGACTTACTATACAGGAATGTCATACTGTCTTCTAGTTCTGTGTGGGGGCTTTTGAAGGGTGTGCCATTATCGGGCCCTGCCTCCAGGGAGACAGAGGCCACAGGTCTTCTAGGAGAGCTGCTTTGGGAGAGGAACCAGGCATGTGGCCTCTGAACTCTTATCTCCCCAAAGTGTGGGACCATCATAGATAGCCTGGGCCTCTAAAGTATCTGTTTGGAAAGTGCTTAGCTGGTCAATGGATTGTTTCTGTGCAGAACAACGAAGTTTGGAGGTGAGCGGACTTTCTGGTGTTCTGTAGGCAGCTGGTAGAGAGAGGAGCCTTAAGTTGGGTGGTATGGAGGTGACATTCAAAGAAGGGAAAGTGACCAGAGGCCCTGGGTTTAGAGAAGAGGAAGGTCAGGGGATGAGAAAAAGAGAAAGGAAGAGGGAGTTAGAATAGAGGAGGGAGGAAGAGGAGAGAGAAGAGAGAAAAAAAGGGAGAGAGAAAGGAAGGGAAGGAAGAGAAGAAGAGAAGAGAAGAGAAGAGAATGGAATGGGAGTGAGAGGCAGGGGAGAATTGGGGAAGAGGACCTAACTGGAATTCTCTTGTAATTTTGCCAACCCATGCTCTGCACAGAGACACCAGCAATAGCAAACATGTTGTCCCAGACATTCTGTGGGAAGCTCCACCTGCACAAGGCATCTCATTTCATTTCCATTGTGACTGGTGACCCAGCTGGTATCACCTTTCTATAAATGAGAAAACCCAGGTGAAGAGAGAAGTCGTTTGCACAAGACCAACCCAACTATCAGAGTGCTGGTTCTCAGAGTCAGGCTCCTGTCCCAGGTGGCCATCGTGGGTCATGACCTCTGGGGTCATGTTTCCAAATTTGGGAGACCCATCAAAGAGACCCCATCAGGTCCTTCTCCAGAGCTACTAACTGTTAGGACAATATAACCCATTGCAGTCAAGCCCAGCTGCAGTAACTAGGTTCAGCAACTTTCTACCCCCAGGAGTCATTGCTGTATTCTTGTCCATTTCTTTGCAGAGGCTGTACTGCGCTAAAGATAACCCAATGACCAAGACCAGCTAATCTCAACCAGTTTCCCTAGGTGACCTTGCCTGGTTCCACTGAAACCGGCCCCCTCTGGTTTCTACTTTGAGTACTTTGCAGACCCCTCTTCTACAAGTAGTATTCCTACTCTGTCCTTCAGGGCTGACATCGTTTTGGTCTCATCTGTTGGCAGATGTAATAAAATCTGATCCTTGACTCCTCCATCTCCTCTGTTTGACCTAACACTAACCAGCCATCTGATGGTGGGGCTCACCTGAATGTACCTTGTTAAGGAGCAGACAGGTAATCCCCTGGTTGATTTTTGAGACATAGGGACCTATCCACCCTGGAAGCTTTCTATAAAAAACCCTGAGACCACTCCAAGGGATACTGGGAGCTGTAAGGACAATGCTGAGGAAGTGTTAAAGAGCCTGGCTGAACAGTGTGCATAGCAAAACACTGACAAGAACCATAAGATCTAACTGTAAGGAAAGAGGGAAATCTGTGGTTCTAAGTGGAATCCCAACAGCCCATGTCAAAGCAGCCTCACTGATAGGGAAGCATAATAATTGCTAACAAAAAAAATATCAGGAACCACATTCATGTTGTGAGGCCTTGTTTATGAGTTGTAATACCAATCTATTAGTATAGGGAAATGTCTGGCTGCCTGTTCAACGATGTCACCTAGCATGCCTTTGGACCCAACAGGTGACAGAAATGTGGTCTGCTGTCCACTGCAAGATGTCAAGGATCACAGGGCCAGGAAGTTAAAAGGGTCTGCCGAAGGGCAAAGGGCTTTCAAATGTCAAGGAAAATGGTCTCACCAGAGAGACCCACAAGCAACCTGGTCTATAACTTACACACTGAATAGCAGCAGTGGTTTCTTCCAGGTGGTGAGATTTGGGGAGTCTACTAATTATTAAGAAAATCACATAAAATTTTTTAAAATTGCAATTCTTTTCCAACTGTGACTGCATGTGAAGAGCCTCATTGCTGTGCCGACTTCTCCCTTCTATGGCCGGGATAAGGCCTCTCTGGCCTCCCTCGGCCGAGGGCACTCTGTAAACTGTAGGCGTCTTTTGTCTGAGAGTGAGGCCAGGAGGGGCTGCAGAGCTGAGCCCCTGGGGCTTGGGTCCAACCTTCCTGAGGATAAGGCAGGGGAAGGCTTTAGGATTCTCAAGAAACCATTTGCTATGAAGTCACAGGAGCACAGACAATAGGAAAAGGTGTTGCGGCCTAGCCTCCCCATGAGTTTCCCCCAGAAGCTTTTTTCTTGTTTTGTTGCCTTTTAAACCTCTGTAAACCTTGACCCTTGAAAATTATGTGTCCTGGGGACTTGGCTCCGTTGGTTCTCAACTGCACCTTACTGCTTTAAAACAAGAGAACTACCATAGGAAAAGAATCTCGCCGTCCCACCCCTTTAGCATCCTGTAGGGGACTTTAAGACTCTCCAGTGCCTTCACAAGGTCCAGAGCCCTCACAATCGACTCAGAAGCCATTGAGATGTCCTCTCCCCTCCCTGGGCTGCAGGCCTTTAAGGGTTTAAACATCATACTTTGGCTGCAAAGATGAACCTGAGCTCAGGCCTGACAACCCACTGCATGACACACATCATAGTTCTTACCTTCGCCTAAGCAGACTCACCCTCCTGAGTTGCACCTTCTATACCAGTTAAACAAGGTGAAAGTACCTAGAGGTGGGTGAAAGATAGTTGGCGCGTCCCCCTGTTGCACAGAGACACGTGGAAATCCATAGTAGATATTATGGATGCCTTTATTCATGGGAAATTGGCCGCCAGCCCCCGTGTGGCTGCGGGGGCTGGTGGGGGAGAGCCCGTCTCTGTCTGTCTCTCAGGACTCCTCTCCGAACTCTGAACTCGCTTCTTCCTGACCGGGAGGCGTGGTCCCCTCTTGGAATCACCGGGCTCCACCTCCTAGCTTCCCGCCCTGCCCCTTTGTGGGGCTGGGGCAGCTCTAACCTTTCAGTGGGATCTGGGGTAAATCACTGAGATTGTGGTTGCAGGACATAGAAGCGCCTGCAGTCTGTACCCCACAGCCCCACCCCCACCGCCTTCCTGTAGCACCTGAGCTCACATTCCCTAGGCACTTACCCAGGCACTTAAATACAAAGTTCTTGAGGCTCATAGTCAGGGAGGTGCCTGTGGTCACTCACATCCTAAGAGGTGGAGGTGCTTATGGCCACAAGGTGAGTGCCTGCAGGTGCAGACCACCAGGAACACTGCCAGCCCCATGCCCGGACCCCACTGCCAAGAGGGACCCAGTCTTTCTGAGTTGCTTTCCTGGGGCCAGAGGTGAGAGGCATCGATTCACTTGTTCGCAGGGCATCTGTACTGAGGTGAAGAGGTAGGCTGGGTTGATGGGAACCTATGTGCTCTGAGACCAGCTAGCAGCTGGCTCCAGCAGAACTCAAACTCACAGCCCAGGCCGCACAAGGTGCTGGTGCATCCAGACGTGGGCAGAAACCTGGTTCTGCTGGCGGTTAACTGCGGCCCCAGAAATTCAACTCATTGCCGGGCATGGTGGTGATGCCTGTAATCCCAGTACTTGGGGGGCTGAGACTGGAGGAACATAATGAGAACTTGAGCAACTTAGGGAGGCCCTGTTTCAAAATAAACGATGAAAAGAGGGCTGGAGGTGTAGCTCAGAGGTAGAATGCCTATGGGTTCCATCCCCAGAACTACAAGAAAAAAGTCAACTAGCCTTCTAGAACCTTCTTTCTTATTTTGTGGCTGAAAAAAAAAAAGCATTTCAGAAGACTGTCCTGTGTCCCATGGAGAGTGTCAAGTGCTGGGTAAAGTATACAGCCTTGGTGTCATTGTGGGAGTCACAGGGCTCAGGCTCAGAGTTGATAGCTGGGGGCAGCCTCTCCCTTCCACGGCCCCTGACGGTGGCTTCAGATCTGGGGACATGGTGAGCTGCCCAGTCCAGGCCTCTGCTAAGCGACAGCTGAAAGGGCACCTGTGCTGGAGCCGCGGGAAGCCTGTCCCTGCCGGGTGTGCAGTCACTGAAGGCTGCTTGCTTTCCAGGCTGCGGATTAGGCCACCTGGAAGAACTGTCAGGGGGACTCGCAGAGGATCCACAAGGCAGCGTTTCCCCTTGAAAACCCCAAATCCTTCCAAAATTGAAAAATCACTGGGGCTTCTACAGTCCGAACCAAACAGAATCACATTCAGGATTTTGTTTGTTGGTTTGTTTATAACAGGTAGAGGCAAAGGTTGAAAAAAGGAGACAGTAGCTTTTTTTCATTGCACCTTTATTGTTTATTCTTCTCACTGTTCAGAATGTCATACAGTCTTTCCAGAACCACACGGCCCAGCAGCCCCTCTCTGTTATGTCCCCTTGGACTTCCAGCCAGCCTCCTCTCGGCCTTACTTGTATAATATTCTGCCAGTGCCCAAGGAGTTCCCAGGGTTGGTTTACTTTTACTGGGGAGGGAAAGGGGGAGGTGTGCAGAGCTGGCCCTCAGCAAATCCCATCCTGAATCCCTTCCCGGCCACTTGCTTACTGTTTCCTTTCTTCCCCAACAGTGTCCAGGCCCTCGCTGGACTAAGGAATCAGACAGATGGCGCTGGAATCCCAACTCCACTGGTAGCCATGTGGTCTTGGGAAAGTTTCCTATTCTCTCTGAGCCTTCCTTTCTTCTTCTACCACATGGGGGAAGACTTCCTCTCTCATGGGGCTATCACGAGGATTCGATGGCTTGTGTATCAAGTGCCTAGCACAAAGGATGCTCTAAAAACAGCTTAGCTTCCTTCGTCATCATGGGGCAGAGAAGGTATCTGCTGAGTCTGTCAGAGCTGGGTTTTCAGGGGCATTTGCTCTATAAAAGAGGCTGGCCTCTTAGCAGAGCTCAAGAAGAGACTCTAGTGGTGGAATTTCAGGAAGGACGGAGACCTGGAGGTGAATCTGACCAGTCAGACTGCTGCTTTTTCTGCTTGCCTATGGGCAGAAAGAAGATGGACCCTCTCTTTAAGGCCATGTCACTTCGGGGTAGGCAGATGCTCTTTTTAGGGAGCCAGGAGAACCAGTGAATTTGCATTTGTCTAACCATCTCTGCCAGGGAGGAAGTAGCTTCATGTAGGTGTAAACCAAGAGCTTTAAAAAGCACAGCAATCCTTTAGGGCGGTCACTGAATCCCCCTCTACTGCCCTGGAAAAGTCACCTGTCATGGGGGTATCCTCATGGCCTGAGCCACCATGAGCTCCCAGTGGGGCGCCCATGAGTCATTCCTATCCCACCAACACTTGAAAAGGGTCCTAGGCGTCTTCCTAGGTCAGGACTTACACACCCAATTTTGAGATTGCCCCTATTACTCCATCTCTCGCTGCCACTGAAACTATAACCCAATAAAGGAATGATTACAAGGATGGCTTGATAGCACTGCCAGCAAAGTGCTGAATGTACTGTCTGGTCACTGATCTGCAAACACAGCCACACTTTTTCTCCTCAATGGTAGTACTTTGTAAAAATTTTTAAAGCTGATCTACCACTCAGCCCTTGTTCATGCATAATTCTCAGTACAGATAGGGTGCATCTAAGGCCTGCATGCCCACAATCATTTTATATCTCCAGTATAACAACAAAAAGCCGCTCAACAGACACTCTTAAAACATGCTCCAACCAAGACCATGGCTGGTATTATGGGAAAATGTCCTCCTGACCAGAGAGAGAGAGAGAGGGAGGGAGGGATGGAGGGAAGGAGGGAAGAAGGGAGAGAGATAGAGAGAGGGAGGGAGAGAGAGAGAGAGAAATGGGGGGAAAGAGTGCCAAGGTAAAAGACTCAAAATGAGACAAGAGGACTGGAACAGCTACACAAAAGAACATCTGCAGTCGAGGGGGACAGAGCAGTTAAAATCAAAGAAAGCGCTATGAATCCAGAAGCGCTTCTCCAAATATTTGGTTCATGCTAAAAAATAGAGCACATTTGTTAAAAATATATATTTATAAACCTCGATATGAACAGATACACACGTCAAGCCAATGAAAAAAGAAAAATAAGTAATCTCCCCAGTATCAAATAGACACTTTTGACGAATGGGACGCCGTCAGAGGACCACCGCTGTGGTTTCCCGTGCTACACAGCTCATCAAGTCCGGATGGAATGCTGGTCCTGGGGACTGAGCTGCGGACACCCTGCCCATCTTTTCAAACGCAAAGTACCATCAGCGATCTGGGATAACACATTTCTGCAGCCATCCGCTCACCAAAGGCCGGTCTCTTAAGCCTTCCCTAGGGCCCCCTGCCAAAGCTGTTGAGTTCCTTGTGGAGACAAAGAGTTCAGTTGGATTCATTGTGCTTTAGTGTCTGCTCCCTGCAGCAGGATCGGTTTATTTTGTGACCGGTTATGAAGTTCGAAGGTGCATTTAATGGAGTGGTGTGTGTGTGTGTGTGTGTGTGTGTGTGTGTGTGTGTAGGTCAAGCCTGCTTGTTCTCCCGGCGTCTGGTCACTGGTCTGTAAACACACAGGACGCCCTGTCTGTTGGCCATCCCGAGGCCCCCGAGGGCGCTCTGGGCCATTCAGAGAGTGGTGTAGATGTATACAAAGATGATAACGATCAGGTTCAGGATGGTCCCGATGATCCCCAGCATGGCCAGCACGCTCTCCTCCTTACTCTCTCTTTCTTGGCCTCCTCTGTCTTCCTCATTGCCGCTCGTGATTACCATCTTGGTTGCAAATGTCTTTATCTTCCTCGCCAGGCTAACCTGTCAGTGGGAAGAGGCAACACAAGAGATGATCATTTCTAAGCATCCTATCCACAGTCAGGCAGAATCGCTGGGGGTACCAATTTATGTTGTGGGGAGACCACGGTTAGGGACCACAAATCACAAACAGACCGAGTCAATCTGGGGAGACATCCCTCTTCACCACTGAGAAATGGCAGAACGTGAGTTCCCGACTTTAGGGATGAACCCCAAAGTCTAACCCAGGCATGGCCACTTCCTGGAGTTTGTTTCCCCCTTTCCCTTGAAGCAGAAACCCAGGAAATTGGCTGCCCCGCAGTCAAACTAAAGCTCTCCAACTCCCCATGAATGTCACTTCCACATATGGGTCACCCCCAGGAAAGGTGTGCTCAGGAAGGCTGTAGGGCATCGCAGACCCACTTGTTCAAAACACTGGCCATGGTATGGAGATGGGTGGACTGGACCCAGGGAAGGTGATTCACTGAAACTAGAGAGGCTGTGTAGAAGAGGCAGCCTTGCGGCCAGGCGTGGTGGCACACGCTTGTAATCCCCGTGCTTGGGAGGCAGAGACAGGAGGATCCTGCAGGTTTGAAGCCAGCCGTGCTGGCTTATGAGACCCTATTTCCAAATAAAAATATAAAATAGGTCTGGGAGTGTAGACCGGAGGTAGAAGGGTGTCCAGGAACCCCAGTACCACAAAAAAAAAAAGTAAAAAGAAAGAAAAGAAATGAAGAGGTCTGAGTTTTGCAACCAGGCACCTGCTCTCCAAGAGGAAGCCTTGCTTCTGCACCCCCGGAGACATGAACAGGAACACCCCTCCCAGCCTTGTTTGCCTGAGCAGGGGATGAGAAGCTGCCCTGGTGTGCATCGAGAGGTGAGCAGATGTGCGCGTGTGGATCGCCAGGACAGAATCCCTGTCTTTGGACTGAAACTTCCAAATTTCAATCAGATCTTTGTGGGTTTCTATCCTGTGGGCCTTTGGTAGAGTTCTTTCTATACCATCTATTCTCCTGGGTCTCCTTTTGGTTGACTCAGGCTGTAGATCTTACAACTTGTCAGTCTCCCAAAACACACACACACACACACACACACACACACACACACACACACACACACCTCCTATTGGTTCTAGTTTTATGGGAAACTCTGAATAGCATAGGGGTCAAATGACATCTCAGGTAATGTACCTAGGGAGGGTCACAGTGGGCATCAGGGAGGTGGGAGTGAGGGAGGCTGGGTAATGAAAAACACACATGCCCCTCTCATGGTATGTGTAAACCCCAGGCCGTGCTTCACAATTCAGCTCAGAACTGGGAACACAGAACATGTGGACAGACACCTTTGTGAAGCAGACAACAGGCTACAGAAGACGGGAGGAACGACGCAGCTGGAATGGGTGCATAAGTGATCGAATGGCCGTCTCAAAGGAGTTTCATTTCTTTCCCAACTCTATTTTGCTAGACCAGCTGCAAGTGGGTTCCTATCCCCATAGTTCAGCTGGGAAACGCTTCTGTCTGGTTCTCTTCTTTTCTTTTTTCTTCCCCCTAGTGTACTTTTAGTGATGCATAATGAACGCAGAGAAAGGTGCATAAACTTTACATGTACAGCTGGATACATCTGTTTAACTAGCACTGAGATGCAGAAACAGAACCTTCCAGCACCCAAGGGGCCTCGGGTGGTGCTCCATCCAGTCACTCTTCCTCTCTCCCTCCCCTCCTCCTGTAAACCATTGCATGACTTCTGACTCCATGGGGAAGTTTTGCCTGGCTGGGAAGTTCATACAAGTGGAATCATACAGTATGTTTTCTTATGAATCTGATTTCTTTTTCTCAATGTTATTTCATAAGAGTCGCTCCCATTGCTGTGTGTAAATGCAGTTAATGTATGAGCAGCATTTCATGATGTCAATGTATTCACAATTTATGTATCTATTCTGCTGTCAATAGGCATATGGGGTGCTTCAAGTTGGGGCTTTTGTGAATAATGCTGCTGTGAACATTCTTGTACGTGTCTTCTAGTGAGCCTATGCATACATTTCAATCAGATCTTTGTGGGGTTCGATCACATTTACCTACTATTTCACATAAGAATTCTCAATATACAGCAAAGTTGGAAGCATTTTACAGCGAGCCTCCAGACGCTGAGCGTCTCAGCTGTGCCACGCGGTGTTACTGGGATCTGCTTGTTCTGTTACATGTCTCTCCTCCCTTACCCACCCATCTTCTCTTTTGGTGTATTTCAAAGTCAACTGCAGAAACTATTACACTTCTCCTTAAATACTGCAGCATGCATATTTTAACTAGAGCCCAATGCCTACTTAGAGTTTTTTCTTTTGATGTAAAATTTGTATGTGTGCAATTTCCTATTGGCTACATATACCCAGGGGAGGAAGTGTCGGGGCACAGGATGTGCATGTATTTGACTTCAGTGAACACTGCTAACAGTCTTATGTCTTTCTATCCTTCTTTCTGTTTTTGTAATTCTTCTTTTTCAGTGCTGGGGATTGAATCCAGGGACTTGGCCACTGGGCCATGCTAGGCAAGCACTTTACCACTGCACCATATCCCCAGCCCATTTCACAGTTTTTCAAAGCAGTGGTATCTGTTGGCTTGTTGATAAGTGCTGGAGTGACACCTCTCCCCGGTTTATTTCAGTGACCTCCTGGATCAGAATTTGCACAGTACTACGAGAAGGTGTAGATGCCTTACAAATCTACTCCCTCTTCTTTGTGAGCCAGCTGTACATTTGAAGTGTATGCACCTTTCTCTGTCTTCAAACACCAGCCATCTCTTGAATGGGCTCTCTTGTTCCTTATTTGTCTTCTTAGATAGACTGTTGAGTCCTAAGGAGGAGAGCTTTTGAGTCTCTAACTCTAAGAACAGAGCCACACAGAGCAGGGGCCCAGGAAAGCTGTGCTGAATGAGCGAATAGGTTTTGGGAGGAACCTGGCGGCAGCCTGACTCTGCAGGGCAGGGAATAGATGGCCAAGGTCAGTCTTAAGAGATGCGATCAGTGCTGCCCTTATAACCAAAGACCCATCACTGCAGCCACTCAGGCACAACAAAGTGCCTGTCACGGAGGCTGTTTGGTTTCAAGGCTTAATTTAGCTTCTTCCCTGAATTAACCCCAGATAACTCTGACTCAGGAGGAAGTGGAGGGGATAATCAGGTCAGCTGTGTTTACATCCTGAGGACTCTGCAGCACACCAGAGGCTCAAAAGAGGCCTTCTCCGACTCACAGGAGAGCTGCACCCCACAAGTTTGTTGCCGAGTTGCTTGGGTCATCAGCCTGATCTTCACATTGGTAGTGACTGTGGAAAGTGGTTGTGATGTTGTGTTATCTGGGCAGAGTGCAGAGGATGAACAGTAATGGAGGAGACAGGCTGGCAGATTAGTCTGGAAACCAGCAATGGAGATGGCAGGAAAAACCAGGCCAATAATTAAGCAAAAAGCAAAGGTCAGCAATGTCGGACACACAGCTTGCTACAAAAGTATAATCTCAGCCGGGCGTGGTGGCGCACGCTTGTAATCCCCGTGCTTGGGAGGCAGACACAGGATTGTGCAGGTTTGAAGCCAGCCATGCTGGCTTAAGAGACCCTGTTTCCAAATAAAAAAGTATAAAAATAGGTCTGGGAGTATATCCCGGAGGTAGAAGTGTTTCCAGGAACCCCAGTACCACTAAAAAAAAAAAAAAAGAAAGAAAGAAAGAAAAAAAGAAAGAAAGAGAAAAGAAAGTATAATCTCATTTATTTGCTCTTTTTCCCACTCCTTCCTGCCAAAGGCAGGGAGAAGAGGTAAACAGGGAATGCCTACAAATGGGGAACATGTTTTAAGGGGGGGTAATGAAAACTTAGATTTTTTGGGGGGTAATGACTGCATAACTCCTGCATATACTAAAATCATCAAATGTATACTTTATATTTTTGGGTTCATGAGTTATATCTCAATAAAATGTTAATTTTAAAAGATAGCATTCAGAAGTATTGGAAAATATAAAGTACCTAGAAATTAATCTAATAAAAACATGTTCAATTTTTATGAGGAATATTATAAAACTTTACTGAAAGACATAAAACTAGACTTACAGAAAAGGGAAGATATACCATCTTCATGAAATACAAGGTTCTAACAATTTCAGTTCTTCCTATAGGGATGTATAGATTTACTGTAGTACCAACCAAAATTCCCTCAAGGTTTTTGGTGATATGTGACACATAAGTATGAAAAGATAACAATAGGCAAGATATGTACTAACCAAGGTGTGAAAACAATAGCCAAGATATGGATAAAGAAGGGGGATTTGCCTTATAAGATAGCAAAAATTATTATACAAGCCTTAGACAAGTAGGCCAAAGAATCTGAAGCAGAGTTGTGCATACATGGGAACTGATGATCAACAGGCAAGCATGGGTCTTTGATGAACAGTACTGGAATAATTGAGTCCCATATTAAAAGTAAATTAAATCAAACCAACATCTCATCAACTCCAGATGAATTATAGACGACTGCAGAAAGAAAAAAACTTAAAAACTTTTATAAGACAATAGAAATAAATACCTTGGGGTAGAGAAGAATGTCTTAATAAGATATAAAAGTTCAAATTACATGTGCATACTAGAGTACACAGACAAGAACACTTATGGACAGCAATGTCAACATTAGCGAAATGCTAGACACCACGCAAGTGGCCATCAGAGTCGGGAATCCACTGTCATAGGTTCTTACACTAGAATAAGTCAGTGGTGAGAAGGAAGGAGATGATGGGACATGCCATGGTGTGAATCACAGTTATAATCCTGAGTGGAAAAGCAGACTACAGACTGCAGAAGGACTGTTTCCACTATGTGATAAACACAATCGTATGTTGTTTAGAAGTGTAAACCCAATAAAACTACAAAGAAAAAAATGATAATAATAAACCAGAAAGCCAGGTTTATTATTATCTACTGAGTGGATGGATGAGGGTAGGGAGACAGATGATGGGGGATCTATAAGGCATCAATAACATCTCTTATGCTGGTGGTAGGTACATGGGACCTGTTGTTTGCGTTTTATATTTTCTCAATATGCATCTCCTATTTAATAATTAGTAAGCCAATTAATGAATTAATAACGATATGGCAATCTCATAATTGGTTAATTATTAACAAGACAATACTGATAATGAAAACAAATAAACAACTATTTAGTAGAAACAACCTCAAAAACTGTAATAGGATTCTAGCGACTGGGTATATTTAGTGTTTTGTTAACTGCCCAAACAGGTCCTGCATTATAACCAGAAGAGGATTACCCTTCCCCTGAGATACAATGACCCCTGTCAACACCCTTAAGGTGCTAAGGTGACAGGCCACTCACTTTCAAGAACAAATCCCAGCAAGCTGGTCCTTTGCTAGGCTGTCCCCAGTAAACACACTTGAGAGTTTTTAATGGATTGCTTAATTAGGATATCTGTCTTGGGAAATGAACCACGTGAGCACACAGCGATACAGCGCTAGGTGTGCCAGGGTGCAGAGGCTCCTGGAATCACAGCCATCTCAGCTGGAAGCACCAGGATCCTGGCTGCCTGGCGTCTGTGCTCTCTTTTATGTGTCAGTGTCCCATTTTCCTTGGAAAATTACCCTTCCCAATGGATGTTGTCAATCACAGTGCCCAGGGTCCCTGCTAAGCTTGGAGGCTCTCTTTGGAATTCTCTCCTAGCTATGGTGATACAAGGTGGGCTGGCTGTAAGCCCTGATTCATCCCAGCCACATGCCCAGATGAGATTCCATTGATCGTGGTCACCAGGAGCCAAGGTGGCTTTTGCCCTTTTTAAAGCCCGATTGACCATTTCCTTTCATCCCGTGAACTATCCCATATCTCTGCTATAAAAATAGTGTTTCTGCCTCCAAGCAGTCGGAACCCTGTTACCATCAATATATACTACATGGAAACAGAGAACTTTGACTCCTAAGGAAGGGATATTGAGGTTTATTTTGTATAATTCCTCATTTGACATTTGAAGTCCCCCTAGAACTCCAGTGAGTGCTAATAGAGCCTTTGACAACTTCCCGTCACTCTGGAATTCCCCACCTCTCAGGACTGCTTATTCACCAGCTGAGAGTCCAGTTCTTTACTTCAAAACAAAGCATTCTCATTATAGCTCATCACCACTAGAATGAGAAAGTACACAAAAGCCAAGTCCTCATTAACTTCTGAAATTCAACATCTCAGTGTTTGAAAAATTAACATTGAAGAAATGACAAATCTGGCTTCAGAAGCAGCTGGGATCCAATCGCTGAGTCCACGGTTCACCAGCTGTGCACTTCCTCACTCTGAGCCCCGACTTCCTCATCTGTAAGAGCGAGGGTGATGCTTGGCTTGGAGTATTAACGGCTGCACATTGCACAGCTCATCAAAAGGCAGCTACTACAGTTAAACTATAGTGCTAATAAAGACAGAGGCTCATTCTGATGGCCCAATGAACTAAACACCCCATTACCTACTTGTCCAGAGAGCCCCTTCTAACATAGCCCTTCTCCTGGGGAAGCCCATCCTAAATCAGCATGCACGGAGAAATTGTTCCATCCTTGATGGGCCAAGTCCTCCCTCTCCTCTGGTTGCATGTCCATTAATGCTGCCAAGAACCACTTCGGCTTTGGGCCTCATCCTGTGCTGTGGACTCATGATACTGCAAAGCTCTGGTGCTCCCTCCCTGTTAGAAAGAGGAGAGTGTTCTGAACCCCCAAAGAGGACCGCCTACTTGCTTTCCATTTCCAGGGGCTAACTTCTGCCCACTGTCCTCCCTGGTTGTGATTGATCATCTGCCTGCATGGTCCTGTCTTCATAGTCGCTCTCCTCTGGACTTCAGATAATCCCCGAATTGGATGTTCACAACTTCCATATTATTGTCTAAATGACTTATCTTCCAATTTTTGACTACGTTTCCTGGTTAACACCACTTCTTGAACTGGTACTCTTTGGTTGCTACCATTCCAATACTGTCTGCTCTAAGGATCCTGTGAAAGCCAGCAAGGGCTGACAGGTATACTGGGTTAGTGACCTGCTGAAGAGGATGTGGCTGAGAAATACCCAGTCTTGACAATGCATACTGGTCCTGGAGCCCTCTGTCCCTCTACTCCACTGTGGGGTAACTTCTTTATCATTTCCTTATACCAGAGCCACTTAGTAAGAATCAGAGCTCATCCCTCACAAACCACTCAATGACCAAGAGTAAACTGAGGTTGAAAAAAGACATGAGAGGGCCTGGGGATGCAGCTCAGTGGTAGAGTACTCATCTAGCATGCATGAGGTCCTGGGTTCAATCCTCACCCGGCACTGCACGAGAGAGAGAGACAGAGACAGAGAATGAAGTTAAAGTTCATTGATACATTATTAAGCAGTAAAAACAATACTGACAAAATCCATACAACAAAAAGGAAGACTCAACCTGTGATGAGGGGAAACACGCAGGACATTGATATTTAGGTGTACTTATGATTTCAAGTAATATTTTAGAAACCTTCCTTATAGCCGGGCATGGTGGCGCATGCATATAATCCCAGTACATGAGAAGATGAAGCAGAAGGAATTGCAGGTTTGAGAACAGCCTCAGAAACTAGTGAGACTCTCATCTACCTAGCAAGACCCTGCTTCAAAATAAAAATAAGGATGAGGGTGTAGCTCGGAGGTAGACCACCCCTGGGTTCAACCTCCAGTAGCACACACACACAACAAACAAACAAACAAACAAACAAGCCTTCTTTATATATGGAAAAAATGCCTAAGGAAAAAAATTCAGAATTTGTCTGCCACATAGGCTGATTATGTTATTTCACTTTTATTGCATTCAAAGCAATCAGTATGTAAGTAAATAAAACTAGGAGGGCTGTTTCTGGTTTTCTCCCCTCCTGGAAGAACAGTAACACCCAAGTGACAGGAACAAGTCACTCAGTGCCACTGTGCAAGAAGAGATCTTTGTGTCAGTGTGTCTGCTGGAGAGGCTGGAATGGAGCCAGAAAGGTGTCGTAGCTGTTTATGAAAACGCTAAGCGACCAAGGTCTGACGGCCTTTCAAGAACGCAGCAGCGCTGTTCAGGCTGAATGGGAGTTGGTTTCAGCATCATTTAATTCTAGTTGAAACTTATTTTCAAAAGAATGCCCAGCTCAGAATCTGCTCCTGCTCCCTGATGTGTTCAAAGGGACCCCACGTTCCAGAGAAGGAGGGAGGAGCCATCCTCTTCTTTACTCTCCACAGCTGCTCAGACTCAATTGTAATTCCAAGCTTTCCCCAGTCTTGAGAACATTTTCATACCGAGGGTGAGGAAGCTTCATTCTGATCCTATTTACAAGGACAAGCTGCGGCCTGGTAATTAGAATAGTGGGTTAACACATCTGGAGGGTGATTTCAAAGCCTGCAGAAAGCATCAACTTTTCTCCAAGAGGAGACCGGAGTGGTCATCAAAACACCCAACAGCTAAAAGGAACTGCAGCTCCGGCCTCCAGCAAATGTTCCGTGAGCGTTGCAGTATGCCAAGCCCTGGGCTAGAAAATGGCCATATGCAAAAAGAAAGACAAGGCCTTTGAAGATGGAAGACAGGGGCTCTAAGCTGAGATGGAAAAGGCAAGGGGCGCTAGCTTAGCCACTGTGGGAGGAGAGAGGGACCTGGTTAGGAGATGGGCCGGTGCAAAGGACAGGTGAGTAAGTCGGACGTTGCGGCAGGTCTGGGCTGCGTAGCATCACAGGGAGGTGGTTATGGTAGAAGCTGGGGCCATAGGAATCAGAATTTATAAGCCACATTATACCATTTTAAATTTTATTCAAATGAATACAGGGATGTTCATTTTGTATTTATTTTCTCCAACACAGGCATGCTATATTCTTTTGTATGCGCTAGAGATTTCATAAGTTTTTAAGACTTGATTAGCTCTTCGCATTAAATTTCAGCAAGTAAAAGATGCTGACTTGCTCTCCACGGTGAAACATTTGGACAGGGCAGTGTCCCGCTCTGCCAACATCGTGCAGCAAGATGGTCCTCACTGCCTCTAGGCTTTCAGGAAACCAGCTGGGAGCTTCTGTCCAAGTGGCAGACTCCCTGGGCCCAGGAGGAGTCTCCAATCCAGGCTGGGAAAGAGTTTTCCAAAGGACACACTCCTCTACATGGGTCTTGCCCAGCTCAGGTGGCTACAAAATGAGAGATGCCAGCCAGGTTACCCCTGGTGACTGGAATTCACTCCCAGGAGTTTCCAAAGAGCCAATGAAGAGAGAAAACATTTGCAAAGCAGTTGGTCTGTTTAACAGAGCTTCATGATTATTAGTATTAATTAGACTGCTGTCTCTCTCTAATTGCCAAGATGTTGCTGGATCTTGCTCTGTTCTTGGTACCTTTCATGATGGGACCAGTACCTGCTTTTCAGTTACACATGATGATACGGTCATTATCATCACGATCACAGCTCCTAATTAGTAAGTTCGGGGTGTGGACCAAACACTATATGATCGTCCATCCCATCCACCCATTCACTCAAGAAACATGTATTTAGCATCTATTATCTGTAAAGCCCAATTCTATTGCACTGGGATACAGCAGCAGGAACACAGATTAAGTGTTATTCCCCTTTAAGAAACAAAACATTAAGACTCAAAATAATTACGGAATAGCTATAATATGCCAGACTCTGCTTGTAGCTACCAGGAATACAGCAGCAACTAAAACAAAGAATGTATAAAAACAGAGGATGTGAACCCAGCAGCGATGCTACCCCTACACTTCTCCCATTTCCTGCCTGCCCTCGGATGCCCTGAGAGCCACGCCCAGCCCTGCCCCCTTGCTTGCACACTCTTCCTGGTTTGCATAGCTGCTGCTCATCTTCTGAGGCTTATCCTCAGGCCACAGCTCCCAGGAGCTCTCCTTGGGACTGCATCTCCTGACCCAGTCTGCAAACACCCCTGTACTTGAGTCCTTCCCCACTAACCTGGGTGCTTGTCATGAAGGATAAGCTTGAATCTGACTCATCTCCACATCCTCCAGCTCCTGAGCCTGGTCTGGAACAGCCACAGTGCTCAGAGTACTGAGTGCCTGAATCAGTGGATGGATGGCCAGATGGGTGGGCGGTAGGAGGAGTAGACAGATGGGTGGTGGAACTCGAGTGAGACTGGGGAGGCCACTAGAGGATGGAGAGCCAGAGCCATGGGAAGCAGCAGAAATGGGTAATGGGGACTGCCTAGCCCAGCCACCCAGCTGGCCAGCTCTAAGAAGAGACAGAGAGGAGACCCTGTGTCATTTGACTCTGTCCTCTCTCCAGAATCATCAGGCAGGGTTCAGCCGTGTGTGTGTGTGTGTGTGTGTGTGTGTGTGTGTGCCGTGTGTGTGTGTGTGTGTGTGTGTGCTCATAGTGGAGAGAGGAAGGAGTCCCTAGCTTAGCAAGGAGCCCCTAACTTAGCTCTAAGATGGAGTCAAAGAGATTGTGCTGTCCTCTTAATTCAGCAACCTCCGGCATCTTCCTCCTCACTCTGTCTACAAATGGTGGTACCTGCCCATGTTTCACTGAGAACATTGGGCCAGGAGTTAGCAGAAGGCACCCGCCTTCCTGCCTGCTCCCACCCGGGGAAAGGGCCTGCGCTGGTCTCTCCGGGTTCAATCTGTCCATGTGCACAAGGGGAACGTCCATCCAGATGATAATGTCCAGGGACCCTTGGTGGACTTGTGTATCTTCTTAATCACCTTGAAATCCGGTAGAAAGGAGGGTGAGTTTACTGTGTGTTGAGTAAGAAAAGTTTAAACACTGTTATAAAGAGAAAAAACAGCTCCCTGTACTAACACTTCAGGGTAAATTAATCAGCATTTCTCTTGCTCGAAGATGGCACATTTTTTTAGCTGTGGGAAAAATTAATTATATTAGACTAGACTTCCCTGAACGCGTGTCACCAGGCAGCTGTGCAGCAAGGAGACTTAAACAAAGTGGTGGAAGAGAGGCCGGACTGGTGGCATTGTCCTCCCTCTTACCAGCAATGCCACGCCCGCCATCCTCTACCTCCACTGGGCCCTGCTTAGCAATAAGGAGGCTCCACCCAACCCTCAGATCCAGCAGGAAGTAGGGGAAAGGGATTTGGGTTCCAGGCTGGCCCCTGGGAAGCTGTGTCTTCTCAAACACATCAGCCCCTTTTTGGTGCTCATTAAAGAATCAGTCTCTGATGGAATCAAACTGGGTAATGGTCAAGGTCTCTTCCAGCTCCAAGAGTATAATAAAAAGGGTGAAAAAGCCCATAATCTGAGAACATTGAGTTTACGGCTCTCTTGGCATCCCTAATTAACTACATGAACTTGGGCAAGTCTCCATTCTCTGCCCTCCAGCTTCCTCGCCTACAGTGGAGCTAACATCAGAGAAAGCCCTGCTTCTTCATGGGGTTGTTAAAGGACCTAATGAGGCGGCTGACACGCAGCTGTCAGGTAGGGCCAGCATCTGCCCTGACTTCTTCATAGAGGGAGAAGAGAGAAGGTGCCCACATCGGGAGGTCGCTGCCTGGTAGACCCGGGGATGAGCCCCTATCAAAGTAGCAATGACCCCTCCTTACCTTCTGTGTCCGTGGTCAATTTTTAACAAGAAACAAATATTTTCCAACAAAGGAAGGCAAAATTTGCCAGAGGGAGAGATGACAAGTGTGGGCACAGGGGCCAGATGGGGACATTGTCACCGTGACCAAGGCTCATTTCCTGGTCTTCCAGGCAGAGGCCCATCAGGACAAGCTGGAAGAAATCCAAGAGATTGGGTACCAGAGGACACGAGAAAGAGCGGGCTGGAGGGAGGGTGCAGGACTGCGATGGCCAGGACAAGGGCAGAGCGACACTTCTTCAAGTCTTTCCCTTGGTAAAGGATGGAACTGTTCCACAATGGCTTTGCAGACCTACCCACCCACACACAGACCAACAAAACCCAACTACGATGTGAGTGCAATCCAAACTGGAATGCAAACATGAATAAGCAGGCGAAACATTATGAAGAAAACACCGAACGCCGTTGGCGGGGTGGGGAAGGGAGGGACTGGCCCAAGGAGCTCTGCAAAGTAGCGCCAGGCTGGACTAAACACCCAGACACAAACGCTGCTGTCTACTGGGCAAATGCACTTTTCACGGGGTGTGATTGAGCAGTTCCGAAACGACTTTAGTGTACTCTAGAATTCAATAAATACATTTTAGCTAACAAGAGCTGGGCTTCTCCTTGATGGAGAAGTAAGTTGCAGAAAGGGAAAAGCCTGTGTTGTTGGTCTAGAGTCAGAGATACCAATATCAACTCACGATCTCCCTGCAGGTAGGCGGATACAGAAATAGGCAGGTGGACAAGCCCGCGTTAGTGCAGATTCACGCACAGTCAGACTTAGTGCTGCTTAAAGATAACGTTACAATCTGAATAACACGCCCTTAGGCACTTTCACTGTTGTGCAAACACCTTAACATAAGCTAAGACTCATGACATCCTAAGGAGTACGAGTTTACAGAGCCCGTTAGTCGCATAGACAGCTCATCACTGACCGAAGCACGATGATCCCAACGCCCAGCTGCAATTCTCAGCTCTGACTCCCGGAGACGTAGGTGCACCAGCAGGCCAGAGGCAGTGTGCACATCTGGCACCCACCTCTTGGCTTGGATACCCCACTCTCCAATGAAAGGAAGACGCACTCCTCAGAGAAGTGGTGGACCCCAAGGCTGAGGAGGGGAAAACGCAAGATGAGTCCTGACCACCTTGAGATGCCAGAAAGTAAGAAACTGCCCATGAAAAGATGGGGGAGGAAGGGCTGGCTGAAAAGACCAGCGCAAACTTTAGGCAGCCCCTAGTGGCTAAATTGGAACAGCATGAACAAGAAACACTACCACCATATTAGATCATAAAGCACAGAATCAAACACATCCAGAAGACCTTGCTGATATAAATAACAACAAAAACAAATGAGCAAATGAATGAATGGATGAATGGAGAAGTGTCTTACTACAGTTGAATCCCAGTTAAAAAAATACAGTGGAGGGAAATAAAAGACCACCATTAGGCAAACACCACCGGTCTTAATTATTGCAATAGACAGATCCACTGTAGACGTTAAAACTAATGAGTGAAAGCAGAGGCAGGATTCACATCGTCTCCAGTATCTCCTCCAAGAGAGTTACTAACACAAACTAAGCCATCGAGGTCAACATGACCAGTGATGGTACATCACACCATGAACCCCAATATGAGGCACCAAGGCTAGGAACTCTGCCCACAAATGCCCAGTCTCAGTCCAACAGTGACCAAACACCAGATAAGCCCACGTTGAAGGACACTGGACAAAGCAACTGGTAAGTGCTCTTCCAAAGTGTCAAAGTCATGAGAGACAAAGAGTGACGGACAGACTGTCACAGACTGGAGGAGACTACCCAACGTGGTTGCTGGATGAGATCCTGGAAAGGGGAGAACGAGGAATCCCAATGAGGCCTGCAGGCGGGTTAAAGGTGGCGCACGCGAGCCTCCTATGTGAGCTAATGGCCTAGGTTTATGTAAGACCTTCATCTGAGGGAAGTGGGGTGAGAACCCTTGACACTTTCTCCTACTTCTGCTACTTTTCTGTGAGTCTAAATTAGCACCCCCCCACATGTACAAAAAGGTAATGCTTAGATTTAACATTCAATGACTTCAAAAATACTCATGCCAACCCCCCCCCCCAGCACCTTTGCTAAGATGTAGCTAAGTCTAGATCCCTCTGAAAGTGAGGGGTAGGAGAGATGCAGAGGGCCCTGGGTTTGACCTAGAGCTCCGGGGACCAGGTGGGAGGAACTGGCCTTTGGCTGTGGCGACCGAGTCAGTTCTTGGTTACTGGGGCTGAAAGGAACTTCAGGTCCCATGGAGCTCGCAGCCACAGCATCCTCTCCACTTCCCTGGCTGCTCTCTGCAGACCCTGTGGCCCTGTTTTCAGAAGCAATTGGGACTCCAAGTCTAGAGACTTATCCCCCACTAATGAGGTTGAGCCTCAGGGCCCTGGGTTCCCATCCCACTGTGACCTACATTCCTAGACAGGTACCTGGGCTTTGCCAGGACACTCGTGTGACCCACTTCTTAGAAGCAGGTCCCTGGCTGAAGTCCTGTCCCAGGCACCTACTTGGTGACCTGGGCCTTGGCTGTTGACTCTCGTGCCTGGCCTCCATGCCCCAGGGATGTGGGCTGGGAACCTGCCTGGTGGCTGTCTTTCGCTCTGCCTCCCTGAGCCCTGCCTGTGCGCATCTCCCTCATCTGTCAAGTCACCATTGCCTGGTGCCCTAACAGGCCCCACATGTCTACTGCTTGCCTGGCTTCAGTCTGTCTACCAAATTGACCTTTTCCAAATCCCAGAAGAGGCAGGTCTTGGCCTAATCCAATCATCCAGGCCACATGGCCTGTCTCCAGCAGTATCAGGCAGGGTCTGGGTCTGTTATCAGGGGCCTAGTCAAACCCACATTCAGACCCCAGATTCTGCAAAAGCTACCTTCCCCAGCTTTAGGGAATTATAGAGGGCCGCGGTCTCTCTGATCTTCCCTTGCATCCAGAGGCAGAGCCTAGGCCTCCTCCCTTGGGTGACAACATACACTGGACAAGCCCATCGGGGCTTCTGGGTCCTACCCTAGAGCTGGACAGCTCATGCTTTCCATGTCTTGGACAACTCCACTCTATGGGGAAGCTGGCGTCTAAGCAGTGCAGCTCCCCCTGCGAATGCCTGCTGGGAGGAAGCTCTAGCTGGACAACCAGAGGAGCTTGGGAGATACCCAACAGTCCCTGGCTGTGCCAGGTGGCTCAGCCCAGGAGCCAGTACTGAGAGCCTCAGTGGCTCCCGCCTGGCCACCGGCCAACTCCAGCACATGGGGACCCAATCTGAAGCCACTGGCAGGATCCAGTCAACCTAGATTCAAGAGAGAGAGCAGTAGCCCATGTCAAGCCCCCAGCCTTTAGCGAGGCCTCTTCTGTAGCAGTAGATGATGGGGACACTGGCTAAAGGAGCCCTCTCTTTGCAACCTCCAAGGGAAGAAAGTTCTGTTCTTTAAGCAGCAGCAGGGGCTGGGTGTGACATTTGGTAAACAGGGAGATGGAGCCTTTGGGGGGGGTGGGAGCAGCAAAGATTAGGAACATCAATGTTTGTATTGCCAAATGGGAAGAATTATTCACCAGGAAATCAATTAAGAACTCTGTGAGCAGGACAATGGGCCTGCTTGCTACATGTGTAATTTGTCCAAACAAGTTTGTCGTGTGTGTGTGTGTGTGTGTGTGTGTGTGTGCGTGTGCGCGTGCGCGCTTCCTTCTGGAACCCTCAGCTCTTTCTAGCAGATCCAGAGGGTCTTGAAGAGTCTCTGGGCCTGGGGTCTGTCCTTCTCTAATGAGGGCCATCCCACCGAGTGTGAGCATCTCCACTTCCTGCTGACTGAGCAAACTTGGGCACACAGCACAGTCCTCGGGGCCTCGTGTGGCCGAGCACTTCCCAGGGGCCTGGCAATGTTCTGAGCGCTTCATATCCAGACAATTTTAATCCTCCCAACATCTGAGGACGGGGCAGCACTTACCGTCAGATCTTATGAGGGCAGTGAGTGGGCGAGGAGGGAGGGGCTCGTCCAGCACGTCTCACAGCTGGCCCACAGCTGGTAGGGCATGAGAGCCGGGATCCAAATCCCTGCAGCCTGGCCCCAAGCCCACACTCTGAAGAAGAACCCAGCTATCATGCTTGAGAGCCTCAGTTTCCCTGCTGCAAAATGAGACAATCACTCGTACCCACAGCTGCTGTCTGGACTGCTGTCAAGAGCACCAATTCATGGTGGCTGCTCCCTCCCTCTCCCTCCCCCCCCCTCTCCTGCCACACTTGATATATTTTTTTAATCCAAAATCCCATCAAGAAAAAGATAATAATGCTTTTTTTATGGTACTGGGGTTCCTGGAAGCCCTTTACCTCCGGGCTACACTCCCAGACCTATTTTTACATTTTTATTTGGAAACAGGGTCTCCTAAGCCAGCGCGCGCAGCTGGCTTCGAACCTGCGCGATCCTCCTGTCTCTGCCTCCCAAGCGCGGGGATTACAAGCGTTCACCACCACGCCCGGCATAAGATAATGCTTTTTAAGAAAACTTAACTTGGGACTTTCTGTTCAGATCAGAAATGGAAGCAGATGTGCAGGAGCAAGAGAGGCAGATCCCTTCCTCCTGGCAAGCGAGGGGAGCACCTCTGTTTCCGTTCTTTGACCTGAAGGCCCGTGCTGGAGGTCCTGATAGAATATGAAAAGGATGTGACCGGACAGTCCTACTTAGACGAGGGCTCCCCCACACATCTCATGACTGCCCAGCACTTGAGCATCCCCCCCATTTCTAAATGCCCATGGGGAGATGCGGGGTTTGCTGAGGGCACCGCACGAAATGACGGTATTAGCGAGATCTCCTGGCGCGCAGGGCTCGCTGAGCAAACAGCTTGGCCGTGCTAGCTATGGAACAACAGCCCGTATTTCATGAATATTTCTCTTTGGCGGGCTGTACCCATCAACATTTCACTTACTCAGGAGCATTTGCATTTTAATGCGATGTTTCTGACACCAACAGACAGCTGGGTGGGTTCTACCAGTTCCTGGGATACAGACTCTCGTTTTTTTTGCATACGGAGCCCTCCAATTTTTTCACCCTTCTGAACTTCTGAGTGATGCCTTTTGGAAGGAACTGCTACTGACGTGCAGAGAAGAGAGCCAGGCTTGCAATTCTGGCCCAATATTTGTCCAGAAATAATAGGAGAAAATCAGAGATTTTGCTATTAGCCGCCATCATGGAGCAAGAACACACGCTGGGGTACCTGCCTGCGGCCCTGCATTCCTCCAACTCGCTCCCTCTCCGTCAGTCTTAGGTCCACTTGATTGGCGACCTTGACCTTCTTTGAAAATACCACGCCTGGACCTCTGTCCTTGGTGCTTCCTGTCCCAGAAGACAACTCTGTTCCAACTTTACAGTGGCCTGTCCCATCACAGGTAGCACGCAGACACCATCTCCTCTAGGCAGACTGTACCCGTCCCCACCTGGCTTCATTTTCTCCCAGGCACTGATCAGTCATTGCAAGTCATTTTTTTTATTTCTCTACCTTCCTTGGCTGATAGCCACACAATGCCAATCTGGTCCTCTGCTGTAGCCCCAGCACCAAGAACAACAACAGTCAAACTGGAGATCCCCGGAGTGGTCTTGGGATAAATGCACAAGCGCCCATCTCGCAGGAGGGGAAGCTGTGGTTTCCTCCTGAGGGCTGAGTGATCGGTCCCGAGGTATTGCTAGGAGTCGGAGTCCTCAACCCTCTGGCTGTCATGAGCCCGTGTCCATTGGATTCACCTCTATGATGACCTACATTTGCATAGTTTCCATTTCTGGACTCTCTCCCTGACATCTTAATCACTAGCATCTCTACGGGGCCTGGTACCAAGGAAAGACCACAGAATGCTGCCCAGGGAGGACCCAGAGCAAGAGCCGAGTCCCCGGCCCTGACTCTCGGGGCAGGAATGGAACATCAAGGCACGTCCAATCTGCTCTCTCAAGGAGCCCTCCATCTCTTCGCTAGTAACTTGATCCCATGGTTGCCCAGAATTCTGTCTAAGCAGTTCAAGGGCTGCATGAGTCTCCATCTCCTGAAGCAGCCTGGAAAGTTTTTACAGTGAGCCTGACAACACCTGTTTATAGTTCTGCTAAACACGCACACCCCTAAAGCTGTTTCCTGGGTCATCTTCTACCATTTCAAACCTTAAGTTACAAAATAAAAGAAAGAGCTGGGCGTGGTGGCACATGCCTGTATTCCAGTACTTGGGAAGCTGAGATAGAAAGATGGTAGGTTCAAGGCTAACCTCAACAACTTAGCGAGACCCTCGGCAACTTAGTGGGACTGTTACAAGACAAAAATTACATAAAGGTTGAGGGTATAGCTCAGAGGTAGGACATCTCTGGATTCAATTCCTAATACAAAAAAAGAAAAAAGTTATTATTGGAAATAATAATAGAAAAAGGCAAAATATAAAAAAATAAGAAGCAAAAAAGCTTTAGTTGTGTGTGTGTGTGTGTGTGTGTGTGTGTTTGTGTGTGTGTGTTAGTTACTAGAGATGGAACCCACGAGTATCTACGTCCAAGCTACATACACTTCCAGGCCTTTTTCTTTTTTGTTTTGAAACCAGGTCTCTCTAGGTTACTAAGTCTCACTAAATTGCTGAGGCTAGCCTTGAACTTGTGATCCTCCTATCTCAGCCTCCCAAGTATTGGAATTACAGACATGCGCCACCCCGCCCCACTCGTTAGTCTTGTCTCATCACACACAAAGGGCCATACTTTGCCATGAGTCTCTGTTTGCCTGTCCATAAAATGAGGACTTGGGAATCTGAACATGGTAACACACATCTGTAATCCCTGTACGGGGAAGGCTGAGACAGGAGGGCCACAGATTTGACACCAGCTTCAACAACTTAGTTAGACTCTCAGCAACTTGGCAAGATTCTGTTTCAAAATAAAAAATAAAATAAGCCAGGCATGGAGGCACATTCTTATAATCCCAATACTTGAGAGGCTGAGAAAGGAGGATGACAAGCTTGCAGCCAGCCTC
The DNA here is from genome assembly GCF_963383645.1 of Muscardinus avellanarius. Taxonomy (NCBI): domain Eukaryota; kingdom Metazoa; phylum Chordata; class Mammalia; order Rodentia; family Gliridae; genus Muscardinus; species Muscardinus avellanarius. The sequence continues at coordinate 99,065,031 of NC_137798.1, read as the reverse complement.
AGCAGCTTAGTGAGACCCTCTGCAACTTAGTGAGACCCTGTTTCAAAATAAAAAATAAAATAGGACTGGGGGGGCATAGCTCAGAGGTAGAATATCCCTGGGTTCAATCCCCAGTGCCACAAATAAATAAAGAAAATAAAGAAAACTAAAGTAAGGCTGGGGATGTAGCTCAGAGGTACAACCTGGGTTCAATACCAGGCCAACACTTGCCCTCTCACTGCTCACTCCAGGGTGGCTGTACCATTGGCCATCTTGTCATAAATGATGAGAGTGGTCCTGGATTGAGGCTTCGGCACCAACACTGAGCCCACCGCCTCGCGGGCCTGGTTACTCCCCAGCACAGCCCTGTGCATGAGCCCTGTGCCCGCCTCAGCTGAGAACCCAAAGCTCCGAGTGGCAAAGTCCTCTGCTGCCCTGGGCTCCCACTGACCCAGGCCTGGAAGCCAGGTTTGAGCCTGCACGTGAGCACCTGGGGCGTGGGCTCTTCTGTGCCCACAACCCTCCCTGTGCACCGCTTCCCTCTAACACGCAACTCCTGCTGCAGCACCTTCCCAAGGTCGCCCCTGCTCTGCCCCCTCCGCTCCCAGGAGCACAATTCCTGTTCCTTCCTGGGCCGCACACGCCGGCTCCCTGCACCTGCGGTGGGTGGCGTGGCGCGCAGTCTTGCTGCTGCCTCAGCCTGTTCCCAGGCCTGTTTCCTTCCTGGCTGCAGGACCCAGGAGGACAGAGGCCAAGTCTTAATTGCTTTTGCCTTCTCCTCACCCTTAGTACTTAAGCAGTTTTATGCTTACAGGAAGATTTCATACACATCTGCTGAGTAAGTCGGAAAAAAGGAATAAATCAAAGCTCCCAGGAAATGACCGAGTTTGGGATCCCCCATGATCCGGGGAGCTTCCTCATGCTGGAGGACTCAGGGACTTCCTTTGAACAGTTTTATAATTTCCTCTTTGTGAACCAGAACACTCTAGAAGGAGGAAATTGTCTGGAGATGGCACCTATCAAATGAGCTCGTGTGCCCATGGTTAATATTTATGCCACATCTTTCTAATTATCCTCAGCTGTGGTCCAAACATTTGTGTCCCGGAAACCCCTATGTTGGAATATTCACCTCCAAGATGATGGTACGGAGCAGCGGGGTCTCTGGGAGACGATTAGGCCATGAGGGTGGACCCCTCGTGAATGGGATTAGCGCCCTTATAAGAGACCTCAGAAAGATCCCTCCCCTCTTCTGCTCGTGGAGGACATGGCTAGAAGGTGCCGTCCATGAGCCAGGAAGTGGGCCCTCATTAGACACCGATTTCCTGCCTGCCCAACCATGAGGAGAAATTTCTGTGGTTGATAAGCCACCCAGTTTTGTTACAGCAGCGTACATGGGCTAAGACACACGCATAATCCTCCTCCAGTTCTTCCCAGTATAGATGGGGCATTCCTCCAAGCGAGCCCTGGGTCCCAGGAGTTTTTACAACAGTGTTGGCACTTGGGCAGCCGGCAGGCACACTGGCATCCCTGCGTGACTCCCAGAGTGGAGGGCCTCTTGTTCTGAGAGGGAGAAGCTTGAGTTTTTAGTAGCCGTTGGACACGTGGGGTGGGTCTTGAGGCTATGCTTTGGTAAAGGCACTGAAGCAGTGAGAAGAAAGTGATACCCAAGTCAGAGCTGCGTGGCCTCCTAAAGGCCAGGGGACTCTCTGAACCCTGGCTTAGCTCCTTCAGGGCAGCGAAGACAAGGGGCCCGGAATGCCAGGCCTTCCCACAAGCCCCGTGAGTGGAAACATCAGCCTTCATACCATCAGCAAAGCTGGACAAGTCTTGGGCCTCAAATCTACCTGAAATCGATCAAGTCTTTTGGGAACAGAGAAGAAAAATAGAAATTAGGTTTGACCGCCAGTTATGAATTTCTACCTCTGTGACATGGGTTGATCATCTGATTTTTTCTGAGTCTGTTTATAAACCTTACTTTGTATCCATGGGGATTGGTACCAGGACCCTCACAGATACCCAAATCCATGGATGCTCAAGCCCTCTGTATAAAATGGTACAGCATTCATTTATAACCTATACAAATCCTCCTGTGCACTTTTAATTTTTTGTGGTCCTGGGGATTAAAGCCAGAGGCATTTTATCTCCCAGCTACACCCCCAGACTCATTTTATTTGTTATTTTTATACAGGGTCTCACTAGGTTGCTGAGGGTCGCACAAGTTGCCAGGTTGGTCTCAAATCTGCAAACCTCCTGTCTCAGCCTCCCAGATACTGGGATTACAGGCATGTGCCACCATGCCGCGGCCTCCTCCTATAGTTTTTAATTGTCACCAGAGTACTTATAATGCCCAAAATGAGGTAATTTACATGTAAATTCGTTTTTGCACTGTATTGTTTCTAGAATAATGACAAGAAAAAAATCAGTACACATTCAGTGTGAACACAACCCTCAGAGGCTGAACCTCGCAGCACCTGTACATGGTTGGATGGATCTTCAGATGTGGAAACCATGGGCACAGAAGCTCACTCACTGTACATGTTGGCCAAAGAAGAAACTCACAAGAGCTGCTAGAGTTTTCTCTGCCCTGGACGAGCAGGAATATGAACAGATGAGGAACATAAACAGGAAGATAAAAACCAACACAAAAACTGACCCCCAAGGAGACAGAAATCACTCACTGACTAGAGCAAACCAAGAAGGCACTGGTAATTCAGTACTCAGTGTGTCTGCGGCCATAAAACAAAAGAAGGGATTCTATAAAAGGAGGCAAGAGGAGAACAAGAGAAAGCTCTCAGAAATTAAAAACACCGGGGCCAGCCTTGTTAAAAACAGAGACTGGAAAATGAAGTCAATAAAATGTAGCGTAAAGACCAAAAGGCAAGACAGTGAGAGAACATGATATAGATCCATCCTGGAAGGTTTTCGAGCTGACAAATAGGTTCAGAAATTGAGAATGAAAGTAAAGAAGGTTTAAGAAAAAAAAAAATCAAATGCATTAGAATTTCCCAGAACGAAAGGACACGGTTTTTCAGAGTAAAGAGGTCCACTGTATGTCCAAAGCAATGAACACATACAGACCCACCGTGAAGACTATTCTCAGGTACCACATGAAGGTCAAGGATGAAAATGACTAAACTCTTCTTAGGGAAGAAAAATAGAAAAAAATAAGACGACCTACCAGGAACCAATGCAGAGTTCTTACAGGCAATGTGGAAGGCTCTCCAGTTTTCAAAATCCTGAAGGAAACGACTTTGCACTTGAAAATCTACTCTGAGTATAAGTGTGAGACACAGACCGGCTCAGACGCTTTGCTTCCGTGTACCTGGAGGGAGTAAGAGGAGCAACCAGAGGCCCCTGGGAGGCAGTAAAGGGGGTGACCATGGCAGGCGGCCTGGAGAGGAAGAACATCTGGGTGGGAGAGGAGAGCATCCGGAGAGGGGGTGAGCTCTCCAGGGCTCAACAGCACAGGTAAAGTGAAAAAGGCAAATAAAGCCAGAAGCAAACAAGGAAGGCAATTAGAAATCCCAGGGAAAGAAATCCTGCACAATAAGGTCACGGCCCAAAGATGAAGCCAACCAAAATACAGCCAGTGTAAAAGCAGAATGTTCCAGGCCACTCTGCCTTGAGTGGCCCAGGGGTCCTGACGCTGCTCTCTGGAGAAGGAATGGCGTCCCAGCATCCGGGCTAACCCAGCACGAGACACTTCGGCGATCGCAGTAACCCCGTCAACCTCACATGACATGATCGAGGTTTGAAATCAAGCTATGGACAAAACACTGAGTAGAAAATCCTACAAAATGGGGAGACGGACTCACTAGGAAAGGAGGACAGAGAAAGGCATGCATTTCGAGGTTGAAAAGTAATGGATAGAAATCCTTTAATAAACCCAAACGGGCCTGGGTGGGGGAGATGGGAGTGTGGGGTCCAAAACTTCCTTTTTCACATTGGAAGAATATGCCAGGTGCTAAAAGGGATCCAGTCACCGTATGGAAGGGATTCCTGGCTCGTGAAGAATGAGGACGGGGTTGTGTGAGGATTCAATGAATTAATATGAAGAATATCCCCGGGACAGTGTCGGCAATAAAATAAGCATTCAATATGTATCAAGAATTTTATTATAAGCCTGCCCCTGCAATTTGATTTGTTACAATGCCTATGTGTTAAATTTAAAAAGAAGCTTTAATATTAACTAAAATACGCCAGGCAGAGCTCTTTGAAGGAACAAGTGTAGTGTTGTGCGTCTGTCTGTAGTTCCAGCAGCTTGGGAGGCTGAGGCAGGAGGATCACTTGAGGCCAAGAGTTTGAGGGCAATACCGTGAAAACCAGCTTAAAAAAAAAAGAGTAGACTTCCGTCCAGTCATAAACTTTAAGGTATGATTTTAGAGAGAGCTAAACACAACCAGAGAGATTGGGGTGGAAGCTGATAAATATTATGGAAAATAAGAAGGGTTTCTAGAGAGAGGCCTGGAAAGACATACTGCCCTTTGCACTGTTTGCAAACTGTAGAGCGCTGTATATATCAACATAGGTCTCAACATGCCACATGTATTATCAACTAGCAGAGTGTTAATTTTTGCAAACAGAAAATAAGTGCATCCACCTTCTGGAAACCTGGGCATTCTGCAAAGTATTTGCGAGTGGGATCTAAGCTGCTGCTCTAGAGATGGAAGGCAAAAGCTGCAGGGGCTTTCCACTTACAGATAAAGTGCCGTGATCTCCAGGGTTCAGGGGTGTGGTATAGCTCCTGGCCAGTTAATGGAAATCCCAGATTTGTTCTGAGCCAAAAGGGACAGGAAGTGCTTCATTTACCTGATGGGTGATGCACGCACATATCATTTGTCTTCATTTCCATTTCTGGGCTTCTGCCTCAGTTTCCCCCACATAGCACTGCCCGGCTAACCCTCTTGCTAGGAGACTGGCCACTGGGCCCCACTCCTCCTGCTGCTGCTCACAGCCTTCTCAGGCTGGCCAGGAGGCAGAGGCTGCAGCCACGGTGGGAGCTGCAGAGGTGCTCGGCAGAGAGAAGACAGGGCCTGCCGACTATGCCCCACAATGGCAGTGCCATCTGGGGAGCCATCCTCAACCTCCCCGAGAGCTTGGGCTTTCTCCCTGAATAGTTTAACATGTATTTTACCAAATGCCAACCTGGGACTAGGTACCATGCCAGGTTCTGGGCCTCAGCAGGTGCACTAGGCACAGTGTGGCCTACAAGGACCTTAGCGAGGAGGCCATCTGAGGGGGACTGCACTGACAGGGGGGTGCTGTGCGCTATAGGAGCCCAGAGGCCCGGGAGCTTTGGCCTGAGGCAAGAGCCCAAGGTCAGCCAGAGAGAAGGGGGGCAGAAGAGCCAAGGAGAAGATGCAGGACACTGTGCTGGGTGGAGGGGGGGCGGGAACAGCACCTGTCTGAGCTCAAAGGAGAAATGGGCCTAAAAGAAGTTCTGAAGTTCTGGGCTGCGATGTGCTTGTGGCTTTGGAAAACTATTATCAGAAGGATCCGAGGCTCGGAAACATCTGTCTGTGTCTTGGAAGGGCTTTGGATCACTGGTAAAATGCCCAGCTAGTAGAGACGTCGTGAGGTTTAGTGAACCCTGATGCAGGAGGGTGCTGACTTCTGGAACTTGGCATGATCATGTACCAGAAGCCTTATAAGGTAAGAACAGCATGACTGTCCCACGTCTGGATGGGTTTGTCTTGCTCCACAACTCTCCATCCCTAGCATGAGCATGCGTGCGCACACAAGCACACACACACACACACACACACACACACACACACACACACACTTTGCTGGGACAAGCTCTTTGGGCTTTGAGTGAGCACGAAGTCCCAAATCAAGCCTGCATGCAGCTCCGTCTCTCGTCTCTAATCTGACTCCCCAACTGGCCTCACCTAGCGCTCTCCCCTGAGGCTCAGACACACACCTGTTCTTCCTCCTGCCTGGGTCACCCGCCTCAAAGGGCAGCTCAGAGCCCACTCCCCAGGTTGCCTTACAAGGTGGGTTCCACACTCCCTGCATGTCCAAGCACAAATACCTGAGGAGCATTTGTCCCCATTTCCTGGATGCTGGCAGTCTGGCCTGAGTCCCTGCTTGGACCCTCTGGGCCCTCGGTGACCACCCAGAGCCAGGAGAGATGGGTGCTCTGCAGACGGGAGCGGCAGGGGCCAACTCCATCAAATGGTCTGGTTGGACCCATATGTGTGGACTACACATACCAAACCCTACTGTGGCCAAGGACCCTGCAGGTGTGACGCCACCTTTTCTCACCCCACCCGAGGCTGCGGGGAGGCTGGCGGGCTCTGCCACGGAGAAGTTCTGCAATGTATAAAGAAGCAGGTCAGCGTGTGAGGAGGCTTGTTCTCTCAGGCACGGCCTCAGGGACTTCGTGTTTTATGTAAAAACCTAACAATCTATAGACCCACAGCTCAGCACCTGCAGAAGGTCATGGGCCTGGTTCCAAATCTCCCTTCTTCGTCGACTGAGGACAAGAAAAAAAAAATGTTTCGATGAGTGCAACGGTTGCCAGTGGCCCTGCGCTCCTCTGCTTCTGTCCTCGGGGATGAAGCTCTCCCTGCTGCTGCCTCCTCCTGCAACCAGGCTGCTGGAGTAGTGCTGGAGGCGGCCCCCAAACACGCCAGGCTCCAACAGGGCATGACTCTGTCTAATTTGTCCGATTCATTTAGGGGTCCCCAAGCCCTTGCACAGCTGTGACACGTAGTGTGTTCAGTGAAACTTGTTAACACCAACTGCACTGCCTTGTCCCCAGGGAGAGGTGTTTCTAACAAAATGTCATTCTTTTCTTTTCTTTTTTTAACCAAAAGGAGAAATAGTCCAAGGAGGTGCATATTTTCTTCTCAAACACCTTCAATATCCCAGTGGCCCTGAAGAGCACACCTCACACCAGGGCTCAGGGCGAACCACACTGGGATGATCTTAGCCTCCTTCGCTGCTATCCTTCCCTCTTCTGGAAATCCACTGGCTTCCCTGAGCACAAGACGAAGCTGTCCACTAAAACAGGGCAGAATCGTCATGCCGCTTCGACTCACCCATAGCCAGGGCAGCTCCATGTGCCTGGCTGGCACTCGCGGACACCGCCAAGCCCTGGGCCATTTGCAGATGATGAAACAATCCCAGCAATGTAGGACGAGTGCCCAAGTGGGGTTGTCATGCCCCCAGCCTGCCGGTGAACCTCAGTCCTAGGGGCACCATCAGTGGGAGCTTCCAAAGCTACTGATGCCCAGACCCCAGCGAAGGAGGGCCCAGGCATTTGCCAACGACCCCCAGGAGACTATTCTGTTACATCGCTGGGTTTCAAACTCCAGAGCCTGAGAAAGCTGTTCTGGGTGCCAAAGCCCGCCCACCCTTCCTTCCTTCCTTCCTTCCTTCCTTCCTTCCTTCCTTCCTTCCTTGTGTGAATTACTGGGGACTGAACACAGGACATTCTACATCTGAGCTACACCTCCAGTCCTTTTATTTATTTGCTTTTTTGTTTGAAACAGGGTCTCACTAGGTTGCTGAGAGTCTTACTACATTGCTGAGTCTCCCTTTGAACCTGAAATCCTTCTGTCTCGGCCTCTTTTCTTGTTAACTGAACACCTACTATTCCCTGACACTCAGCCGGTTGCTAGAGGGAATCCTGTGGTCTTTCAGAAGCACCCGCTGCCCTTGGGGGCATGTAGGCAGCTCTGGGAATCAGGATTCAAACCCTCAGGAGTTAGCTGGCCTGTGCCACTGTGCATTCTACCTGCACTAAACATTTCCCAGGCATTAGCATTTGTCAATGCCCCCAGGAGACTATTTTTCTGTGTGTTTGGTACTGAGGATTGAACCCGGGGGCATTCCACCTCCGAGCTACACCCCTAGCCCTATTTTTTATTCTTTTGTTTTTGAAACAGGGTCTCACTGAGTTGCAAAGTGCCTGAGTAGCTGAGGCTGTCCGTGAATCGTGATCCTCCTATCTCAGCCTCCCAAATGCTCCCAGGACACCATTTTAAAGGGACAGGTAGACGATGCTTCAGCCAGGTTGCTCCTGGATCCTTAACTCCAGTCCTCTGCAGCTGTCTGTTTCAGGCTGCCTCTTGGGCTGCCCTCAGGACGGACGCCTCGTGCCCAGTTCCCCAGCTCTTCAGTTGCCCCTTTCGTCCCTCCCACTTGGGTTTCCTCTAGTGCTAGAGGGTCCTCATTCCCTCTCTCTCCTCTGATGTGACAACTTCTCCACCTCGTGAGCTGCGGTCACCGGTCACCGCAGCCTGGAGGGACCGAGGACGTGACGCCTTCCTTTTGCAAGCACAGCAGGTTTTCTCAATGAACGCTCCCTGTCCACATCTACCAGCATTTCCCACGTGCAGTTCCCATGGGGACCACACAGCCACCCATGCCTGCTGCGGAGGGGTGGTGGCGCCATCTTTGACAGTTTCTCAGCCAAGCTTCTCTCGGATTATAATGAGAGTGGCTGGCCTTGGTTGACAGCGCGGTTTTAATAAGCATCAGCTCACTGAGCCCCGCAGGGCTGCCCAGGGGACTCTCGCATAATCCCCAGGCTGAAGCCACGTGGTGACTGGAGGCGCAGACATACTGTTTCACACCTGAAACAGAGCTGGAGGGAGACAGATGCGCCAGTGGCCCTGCGGTAGAGGTGCCCGTCACCTGGTGGGGAAGAAACACGAAAGCAGCTGGAATGTCGGAGCTCTAGCCACTTCTCCAAACACAGCTGCCCCACGGCCACCCTGAGGTGGGGGTAGTACCTTGACTGATAAAACACAGCTGCCAGGAGCCCTGAGGCAGGGGCACAATGTGCTCCAGCAACCACCTACTCGCAGTGCCCAGGCACAGGCAGCAGCCCCAAAGAGCCGCCGCACAACCTGTCCCCCTGGGCTCCAGGCTGGCAGTTGTGGACTGCACACCTGTCCTGGTAGAGGACTGCGGCCATGGGGCCCACCCGGGGCATGAGCTGTGCTGACCTGAGCAGGGGACAGTGAGACTCCCCCATGGGCAGGACAGAGCTGACCAGTCACAGAACCTTCTGGCCTGACCAAGGGCCTGGTCCACAAGAAGCTCCCGGCAGGCTTTCCATATAACAGGTAAACTATGTCCCACCCAAGGGTATGTTCAAGTCCTGGCTGCTGAGACCTGTGACCTCAGGGGGAAAGAGCATCTCTGAAGATGTGGTCCAGATAAGTCATGCTGTATTAGGGGGCCCTAGGCCCATATCATGGATGTCTTTATAAGACAAAGGAGTGTGAGTAAGGAGGCAGGGACTGGGCTGATGCAGCCACCAGCCAAGGAACACCAAGACTGCGCCTGTGTCTGGAGAGAAGTGGCCGGGGAGGCTCCGCCCTGGGACCCACGGAGGGCACGGCCCTGTCCATGCCGGGGCTCTGGACTTCTGACTTTCAAAACTTCAAGGTGGTGGATTTCTGTTCTGTTGGTTTGATTGTTTTGGGGATGGAACCTAGGAGCATTCTACCTCTGAACTAAACTACCAGCTCCCTCCCCCCTATTTTTGAAACAGGGTCTAAGTTGTGGAGGCTGGTGTTGAACCTGCAATCCTCCTGTCTCAGCCTCCCAAGTTCTGGGATCACAGGAGTGTGCTACCACGCCAGGCACATTTCTGTTGTTTTAAGCCTCCTAGATTGTGGTACTGCTAGAGCAGCTGTAGGAAACGCTACACAGCTAGGCTTCATGAGAAACAGCAGGGCCGAGGCCAGGAAACTCCCCAGCTGTGTATGTACTGAGTGCACCACCAGAGGGACCCAGCACAGTGATGTCAGCGGCCATTCACTTGGCAGTGGAAAGCCCAGTCCCCATTCCGGCTCTGGCCTTAGGAGCAGCGTGAGCCTGGGCAAGCTTCCCCTGCACTCTAAGCCTTCATCTTCATTTGTCATTTGGGGCCCCAAGCCCAGCCCCCCTACCCACAGTGCTGCTAAACTCTGCTAAACTCAACGGAGCCCAGGGAAGACAAAACTCATTACATGAATCACAGGACTTTCTTGGAGGGCAGAAGTTATGCTAAAAGCCATCAGTCTTTTCCAAGAGCGCAATCACTGTACAAAGTCAAGACTATTCTCGCGGCCCCTCCAGCCTTTGGACTCGGAGGTGGGTAGAGAACAACACTCCACCCAAGACCCACGGGGCGCTCTCGGAAGGTGGGGCCTGGGCTGCAGCTTTCAAATAGGCATGTCTTCAGAAGTCAGTCAATGAGTCTATCTGCATTGTGTAAACATTTGCTCTGTTTAAAAGAGTTTGCCAGCACAGATTTCTAATTTGCAAATGTTGAGTTCAATCTCCTCATTGCCAAAGGGCTATCGCTCCAGGTCACAGACTGGATTGTGTCTCCTCACTGTGCCAGCCTTAGCTGGCTCTGGACACAGGTAAGTTCTTCCTGTCCTCTGTGTTGCATCATGATTGCCCAGTGACCTCCAGGGCTCCTAATGGCATGGGTCTCCAACAAGACCGAAGTCTTAGTTATGGTAAAATGAGAAAAATTAAGACAGTGCCCCTTGTTTGTTTATGATTAGTTAAAATAATTTATTTTAATCAAATTCTAACATTATGCTCATTCTATTCTTAAAAACTATCCTATGAGGGTGACACGGGGAAGATTAAAAGTGGGCAATCTGATAGCAATTTCTCAATTAAACGAATTTCCTCATCTATGTGCATCTGTGGTGGGCAACCACCACCCTACAGACCCCTGAGCAGTCCCTAAGGCTAGGGGGCAGGGGAGTGCTACCCCTGGCTGTCTCCCCCCACACGGCCTTCCCAGGGAGCCTGTCCCAGGACAGCCCCAAGGGGCAGCACTCTCACCCTCTGAGCCCACTGCCCAGCCAGCGGCTTCTTAGAGCGGGATGCTGCACCCGCAGGCCACTCAGCTCCTCTCCTGGGAATCCAGGTCCCCAGGGAGACCGGAGGAGTCATGAGGCACCAAGCACAGAGTTAAGGCTGCACATTTTAGGGTGAGCATCATTTGACTATCTGCTCGGGAGAGCAGGAAGAAAGGAAGAGGAGGTATCATGGCAAAACCTGGGGATCCGGACAGAGAGGAAGGCACCCTGGTCTTCTCTGATGATTTTCTAAGACATTTCACCTTATGCAGCCAGACTATCTATCTATCTATCTATCTATCTATCTATCTATCTATCTATTTGGTATGTGATATATATTTATTTTTGATATGTATATATATATATATATATTTGGTATGTGGTATATATATATGGTATGTAGTACATATATATTTTTGATATGTGATATATATACATATATGTACATGGTATGTGGTACATACATATGTATTTTTGGTCTGTGGTAAGGGATTGGGCCCAGGGTGCTCTATCACTGAGCCACACCCACAGCCCTCTTTACTTTGAAACAAAGTTGGAGGTCCAAGTGGGCCTGCCATTGCTTATAATCACTTATTAATATTTTTTCTTTTTGACCAGGTTTTAAGAGGACAGAGCCAGGTGGCCTCTCCGAAGCATGTAACAATGGGTCCGGCACAGAGCAGCTGCTCAGTAAAAGTTGCCTCCTAGCTGTGAGCGGAGGGTCGTGACCTGGCTGGGGAGTCTGAGTCTTGTGGTGCCCAGGCCTTATCAAGGTGGGGAGCTTCCTGCAGCAGCGCTGAGAGAAGCCCTCTCCACGCCACTATCAGTCTACAGCAGGAGATGGGAGAGAGGACCTTTCAGGGCCTGCATTCAGAGGCAAGGTCGTAAGCCAGGTGGGGTGACAGCTCCTCCGTGGGCTTCCAGGGACGGTCTCTCCTGGCTGAGGGATGGCAGAGAGGCAGCTCAGAGTCACAGGAGCAGCCTTGGGGCTCACCTGGGGCACAGAGAGGACAGTCCACAGGAGGAGCGTGGACTGCACTGGGAAGACCTGACGCAGAATAGGAGAGGGCAGAGGAGAGGGGCTGCATGGGGAGGGAAGGCTGGCCCACCTCCTCCATGAGATGTGGCAGGCCCTGTGCTCAAAGCCATGAAAGTGTTTCAGTTTCTTTCAAAATCCAAAACAAAAAAAGTGAAATTTGGGGTTTAATATACCACATCAATACTTTCACGTTTCTATCAACTCATGTGTCACTAGACTTAATTTGTATTTATTTATTTTTGTATTAAGCAGGGTGCACATGAAGGCAGAAGTACTGAGGACCCAAGGAGATGCCAGTGGGGCTGTGAGCGAGGAGGGCGGCCCCCTAGTCCCCACCGAGGCCTCTCTAAAGCAAAGGAGTGACATCTGGGCTCACACAGCCCCGCTCCCTTCCCCAGGTGTTACAGTTAGATGTGAGATGTCCCCTAAAGAGCTCATTTATTAATGATTAGAGCCAATGTAACTGAGTCATGAGGCCTGTAATCACAGCAGTGGATTAATCCATTACAATGGGTGATGACCCAGGAGTGGGGTGTGACTGGAGGTGGCCCCTGATGGTACAGGCTTAGGGATTAGGTGTTTCCTCCTTCCCCTGCCTGCTCTCTCGCTTCTGGCCTCCATGATGTGAGGACCACAGCTCTTCCTCTCCCCGCCTCCCCCACACTATGCCCTGAAATCCACAGTCCCCAGCCTCACATGGACTGAATCCAAAACTATAAGAAAAGAAAGCTTCCTTCCTCTAAGTTACGTAATCAGTCTTAGATTATAGCTGCAAGAATGCTGACCGGGACATCAGGGAAAAGAAAAAGCAGTGAGGGAGAAGGGCAGATGTTCAAGGGGCTGTTCACATGTCTGCAGTGTGTGTGCAGGTTCCTAAGGGCCGTGGGGTGTGCTTAAAACAGGCTGCAAATTCTTTGAGGCTCCCCCACATCAAAATCTGGAGTCTAACTCTCCCTGCCCCCAGTACCAGCTGGCCTTAGTGACTTGCTTCTGAGCATATTCCAGGGGTGGTGCTACAGGACTTCTCAGGCTCAGTCAGAAAAAGTGGTGCAGACAGTTTCCCAGGGCTTGCTCTCTGTAAGCACAGGTGCAGTGAAGCCCAGAGCCATGTAGAAGGTACGGCTATCTTGCCTGCCTCCATCCTGGGAGGGACCACGGCAATTGACAGAGGGATCTCAGCTGTGTGGCTTCTCCCTCCTCTCAAAGGCTGTGTGCCTCCTCCTCCTGGCCCAGGTGCCAGACCTGTGAGTGATGAGTCTTCCAGACCATTCCAGACCTAGCTGCAGTCTGACTACAAGCTCACTATGACCTCACATGAGGCCCCAAGCAAGAACCACTTACCTAGGCAAAATGAACTCCTACTAGTGTTTGAAGTGTTTGTAGGTCTTTTGGATGCAGCGATAAATACATTCTAAGCTTTAGTTTCTTCATCTGTAAAGTAGGTATAATAACAAAAGTAAATATTTTATAGAGCTGTTGTATAGATTGCATGGAACAGTCCGTGTAAAGTACTTTTTAAGCCAGGGTTCCATCCACAGTAAGCGTTCAAGGTGTAGAAGCTGATTATCATCAGTTGCTGTTAAGGTGCCCATCTTCCAGAAGAGAGAATAAGGGCTCAGAAAGGCCATAAAAAATTGTTCAAGAACCAAATAGCAAATGAAAAGATGAGCTAGGGCTGAATCCAAATTTGTCCAAGGTGCCACAGCATGACTCTGAGAACAGTTTCAAATAGCAGGTGCAAGCCCGTGACGAGGCTGTGACAGCCATCAGAACCTCTCTGACACCTGCCACTCCAATGTTGGGACTGTAGGCTTGGCGAGTCAATCAGCTATGTGCAGGAAGATCTGGGAGGTACTAGGTTCTTGCCCCAAACACAAAAGAACCTGAGGTCAGATGCCAAAAATGTTGTAGTAAAAATCTCCGTGACCATCTGAATAGCACTCGTCATTTTCCCAGCAGTGTTATCCCTTCTCATCCCGTTGGGTCTCTATCCCAGGAGGATAGTTTTTATAGCTTTGTTTCTTTCAGAGTCAGTAAGATGGTGAAACCTATAAGATTGATCAGCAGGTAGACAACATCTGCCTCAAATGGAAATAAGAAATGGGTCTCCAAGATTATTTACCTTATAAGTAGATTTGCCAAATTTGCGGGTTATAACCTGGGAAAGTATTCAAACAATTCTTTGTGCTCCACCAGGTGGTGAGGAATGTATTTGATGAGCAGGAACTGTTCTTACACATATAAAGTGCTGAAGTTTTAGTGTTTTGAAATCAACCAGCAATGTGACACCCAGAGGTGATCTGGGCTAACCTCGGGATGGGCACAGGGGCTGTGCCTGATGGTGCAGTCCAGAGCCCCCGGAGCTCCAGAGGATACAAACTCATCTCCTGCCAGGCACACCCAGACCCCAGCCACCATGCATCTCCGCACTGCTAACCTGCTACTTCTTTTCCTGCCCGCATCAAACGCCCACATAAGCTGTAGAAACCAAAGTGCCAACAGAGGGCCAGAGAGCTGGAGGTCACGCCCTGCCCTGGCTCTGGGCCTGCCTTGGCAAAGAAAGGCGAGCCACAAGGAGAAACCCCGTCCTCCAGGCCTGTTTGGCAATGGGCACAGTGAGCACCAACTGTCCCTTTCCAGGTGGACTTGTGCCAGCACTGGGCCCTGGCCAGCCTCAGGGATCACGACCGACTCCAGAATGATCGGAGGCCCCCATCAGCCACGGTCCCTCTGTGTACCACTGTCCTTGGTTTGTGGACCTATAAGTGGGGCGGATGGGTGGCTGTGGATGCGCTCCTCCCCAGCCTCACACTTAGAATGGGGAGCCCTCCAGAGGGCAGCATCTTCTCCTTGGGGCAAACTGCCTAGGGTGCTTCACCCTGGGCATGAGGAGTCTGCCAACCTGTCTTGAGGAAGGTTCTTCGCTCTCCAGGCCACAGTCCCCAGAAAATAGCTAAGGACCCTCTGGCTGTAGAACAAGTTGCTGCCCCCTCTTTAGCAATGAGAAAATAGATAAGCTAATCCCCCCCCCCATAACCCCTGGGACAGGTTTCTGTCCCTCCTGTCTGGCCAGGTCTGCACAAGTCACCTGTGCTGCTGAGAATGTTGATTTTAAAGCAAATGGTTAGAGAGTGGTACCCACTTTGGCCCCAGACAGTGACCTTCTTTCCCACCCATTAAGGCCGCTGCTAGAGGAGACTGGCCAGTGATAGCATGTCCTGGATTCTCTCAGCTGAGGATGTAGGTCTGGGAGCGTTTTTTTTAGGCCAGGAGCAGCCTGGATGCATCTGCATAGGCTCAGGGAGACCCACGGCTCGGTGAATCAGGCTGGGACACTGCCCGCTCCATTTCCTGTTGGCTGGAGTCCACAATGGCTGGGCAGCCGGGGCTGGAGCCAGCAGCTACCTCGCTTTCCCTTCCAGCCCCAGGAAGGTCAGTGGAGTGGGGTCTGGGTAGCAAGGCCTGGAGGATCACTTGATAGATACAGAGAAATTGAGTCAGTGCAACTAGGAAACGGCACCTGGAGGTTATGCCTAGACAGTCATGTTCATTCCTGCGCAGTAATTCTCCTTGAATATCTCACCCTTCTTCACTATTCTTTATTACAGACATGACCGAGATCAAGAAACGGGCCACCAGCTACTGTCTCGAACCCCACACCCTTGTTCAACTACCTCCTATCGCTCTCGGTCACCTATAAGACAGGGGCACTCCTTCTCCTGGCGTTCAAGGCCCACTGCCGCCTGGGCAGAACGAGTTAGCCTTACCTCTGCCTGTGCAGCCTCAGGCTGGCGCTACAGCCCTACGACTTCACTGTCGTGTTACCAAGACTCACGCCTCTGTACTTCTGCTCCTACTTTCCCCTACAGCCACGGATGTCTGCCTCCTTTGTTTCTGCTTGACAAACTTCAAGTGACCTCGCCAGGCTCAGGTTAGATGCCTCTTTCCTCTCCCGTCCACACCATCACTCCCACCTCCGCCCTGCCAGGGCATGCCAATCACTCTAACAAGCTCCAGGTCGTTACATAATGGGCTTTCCCAGACTGTCTCCCAGTCCACCGATGACAGGAACCACCTCATTTACCTTCAGCCCCCACACTGTCCTGCGTATTGCCTCTCAGTACAGGGGTGGCCAGTGCAGCCACCACAGTGTCCCAAAGAAGATGGATGGTCAGAGGGAAAAGGCTTTCCTCCGTGGGAGTCAAGGGGAGCATTTGCTAAGGGCAGGGCCCGGAAGGATATGAGGTGTTCAGGTGTCTCCTAGGTGGCTATATTGCTGGGAAGGCTGACTTCCCAGGAGCCCAATGGTCTCCAAGTGCTGGCCAACAGCTCAGCCTTTCCAACCACCAGTCATCCCCTCCTGGTTATGACCTCCACTCTCCTGGGGGTAAACTTTGAGATGGCCAATGAGCAGTCAACATTTCTGTTTGCCTGAGGTCCCAGGAGGGCAGCCATGGAAACACAGGCCAGGGCATCTCTTCTTTGGTAAAAGATAGAGCCCGGCCAGGCATGGTGGTGCATGCCTGCAATCCTAATACTTGGGAGGCTGAGACAGGAGAATTACAGGCTTGAGGCCACCCTCAGCAAATTAGCAAGGCTGTCAGCAACTTAGTGAGACTCTGTTTCAAGTAATAATAATAATAATAATAATAATAATAATAATAATAATAATAAAAATACTGTAGCCGGGAGGTAGAATGCTCCTTGGGTTCAACCCCCAGTACAAAACAAAAAACAGGGGGGATGCCAGAGGACACCTTGAAGACCTCATCACTCCATCTGTGTGGAAGCAAGAGTAAGAATCGGATTTAGAACCTCTCAGACTGGTTCCAGGGGGCCCACAGAGGTGCCTGGCTGTAACAGGTGGCCTGCGACTGTGGAAGAAAGAGAAGGGCTGAAGGGCCGCTGGGGTCACAGGCAGCTGAAGAAGGCTCAAGAGGGGTTCAACCTATTTCTAGAAACTCCCTCTGGAAGAGTTCAAGCTGACAATCCTGTTCAACGATGAGTCACCCCGATGCTGTGCCCGGAAATAAAGAGCTACTGTGAAGCCAACTTTCCCTGTGGTAAGGGTGGGCCCGGAAGCTGAGGCTTGCCCCCACCAGCTTAAGAGGCTCTTTGGGTTTGCAAAGTGGTGGGACAGACAGTGGCGGCTCCTGGGACATCCCCACCCTCACAGCACCCTGCAGTCTAGGGTCAGGCCCTGTGATGCTCGGAGTGAATGTCTGGCAGCCACGTGGGGTTTAGGGCTGGTAGGAAGGCCAGTGAGGGGAGAGGCAAGGGGGGCAGGTGGCAGGAGAGAAGATGAAACCGAGGGCTCTCGAGGTCCTCCCAAGTCTCTGACTATTGCTCTCCAGAGACACGGGGAGTTCTGAGATCTCCAAGCCAAAGGGACACTCGATCCTTTGAAAGGCCCACTCTGGGTGCCCAATGGAAAGCAAACTGTAGAGGGCAGTGGGGCAGGAGGAGTGGCCATGAGGGAGCAGAGGGAGAATTTCATCTACCTCTGGGCCGCATGGCAGAAATCTCATCTACCTCTTGGGCCTCATGGTGTGGGGAAGGAGACTCCTAGTATGGGAGGGGTCGCCTTCCAGGCGCACTTTAGAGCAGGAATGGGCATTAGAGATCCACTAGAGGCCCTCAAAACCCTTTGTGCCTGCAAGAATGGTCGGAGCATGTTAAAGATGCAGGTTCTAGCCCCCCCCCCCACACACACACACACAAGGGCCTAGTTCAATGGGTTGTCAACAAAGGCCAGACATCTGCATGTTAATAAGCTCACAGGGAGCTGTGGCAGAGAGGGCCCCTGAGGAGTCACACTTGGAAAACAACCCTGCCCTAAGCCTGGCCCTGCCTAACAGCCAGGGGAAGCGCTGGAGGGCCTGATCAGGGAGGTGGCTTGGCTGGGGCATCCACAAGAGCAAAGACAGGGCTAACAAGCGGGCCACCTGGCTGCCAGCCGGCTTCCAGGTCCCACTGCAAGGGCTAAGTCCTCCGGATCGTGAAAGGACCCCTTCAAAAAGGGCAGGGGTGGTGTCCCAGGCCTATGGGGACACCAGTGATACACAACACAGCACAGCTGTCTGTGTCTACTGCCGCAGCCACAGTGCCTAGCAGGCCAGAGCTGGTGCTCCGTAAGTTTTTGCTGAACTACTGACAGCTGCAGTCTGTCTAATGGAAGAGTGATGGGGTAGTCCCGGGGCGAGATGGGACCAGAGCGATGGGGCCAGGCCCACACAGATGGACAGAGCAGCTCAGGGATGTGCCGCAGGGATGTCCTGGAGCAGGCCGGAGGACAAGCAGCCCTGGTGTAGAAGCTGCATCCACAGGGGATTTTCGGATGAAGGCAATGTTGATCCTGTCGGTAAAAGTGATGGAGGAACTGCTCCCACTGCTCCTTTTAGGAAGCAGGTGGATTTTTCCACTCCTGTTTTTCAGATGGAGAACACAGGATGCTGGCTTTTATTTCAACCTTCAGGTTTTAACACTGCAAAGCTGGGCTTACTTTTTTAGAAGTATTCAATAAAGCCCTCTCAGCAAGTTAAATAGAACTGTATACATTCATAAATCATTTTCAGCTTGCACACAGTGCTCTCCGGGTACATTCGATTTAAAAAAAAATCTCAGACTTGTCAATACCGGTCATTAATAGAAGATGATTGTCATTATCATCCATTTTTTTATTTAAAAGGAGTCAAGAATCCTGAGGCGGGGGAATGGAGGCATGTCCAGGCCAATCCGCGCTGGAGGGGTTTTCTGCACAGGATGAAGCGGCGGTGTTGATCAGATCTCCAGATTAAATTAGCAGATACAGGCGGAGAAATCTGGGATGATGGAAAAATGCCTTGGGCATTCCCTATTTGTTCTTTAGCTTCATAATGCTAAATGAGGCACACACAGCATCTCAGCTCAGATTATTAAGAGGCTGCATCAACTGGGAACACATCAACCTTCACAAACACCACCGCTGGACTCCGCCAGTCAGGTTCCCACCATGCTCGTCCACCCAGGCATTTAACCCAGCATATACTAGGACACCTCTCCTAAGGCTGCCAGCAGGGCTTGCGAAGGCGCAGGTCCTTAACCATCTAAAGCATCATCTACACTTGTCTTAAGGAAGATACCACCCAAACCCTAAAAGGGCCCAGTTGAATATATTGTAGGATTTCTCGGTGCCCGAAATAGGTGTTATTTCTACTGAGTGCATCCCAAACAGCCGTTCCCATTAATCACAAATCCGAGGCCACGGACTTGGCTACCTTCTGATCTCAGCCGCTTGGATGCCTCTGCATAGCTACTTTTGCATGTTTCAAACACATATAAGAAACTGGGCCCAAAGCAGAAGCTATCTGACACCTGTTCTCTCCAAGCGTGGGGGGCAAAAGAAGCAGACTGTATCCCTCTCACTGCGGACGGGCAACGTTATTCCTCCTTTAGCAAATCAAAAGGGCCGCGCTGACTGCTAGGGTTCTGTTGGTATTTCACACAGATAAAATCACGATTGTGTTTTCTAACTCCACTTGTCTGCTTTTGCTCGTGAACCACCTATCCGTGAAACATGAGGCTTGTGGCATATGAGCAGCTAAGAAACGCAAGGGAGGTGGAAGGATGGCTCTGTTTGTTCAGACGTCGCTACCATGGCATGGGCAAGGCCAGCACCAGAGCTCCAAGTAGTTCAACTGCTGGCGAAAACAACCAATCCGAGCATCGTTACTAGAATATACAGCTGAGAGATGCAGCTGACTCGCATTTCAGTGGCCTCCCTCTGCTCTCCATACGCTGTGTGCTGCTGGTCAGACCTGGGAGCCTCTGGTCCTGGGCATGGCTGGCCCTCAGGCAGCTCTGCAGACCCATCAGAGCTTCCCAAGGCCGCCCTCCATGTCTGATATGATGACAGCTCTCTTTGGGAGCTTGCAAAATACACCTTTCCCCCTAAGTCCTGGGAAACTCCTAAGAGATGTGGGTGCGTGTTTAACATCTCCCACACATCCCCTCTCTCCCGGATTCTTTTTTGGTGTGCTGTTTGGCAAGATGCACTTGCTCACTTCCTGGAGGAAAAGAAATGGACCTTTGAAGGCTTCTGTTACATAACTCTTATTCTGGGTTCTTTCTCAAGAGGTGTGGGCTACCGGCACCTTCCAAGATGTCACGAGTGTCACTCTGAGATCACTTCACACAGAACCCCAGGATCACGTGGAACCTACAGGAGTTATTTTAGCTCTCCCCAAAGAACTACCAACAAGAACCCTTTTTAGGTTACACCGGGCTTATTTCTGAATCTCTGGGAACAAATATATTTGACATTGCATAGTTAAAAGAAATCTGAAGTCCTAAAAATAATCCCACTGATTTCAGAAGTCTATCAATAGCTGAATCACCCCCATATGTTCTTTATATCAAATCTTCTGCATTTTTTTAAGCGCTATAGCATTATTTAGAAATTCAGGAGGGACAAAGCAATTTGGTGACCAGACACCTTGCAGCAGTAGTGGAGATGAGTATTGCACGGGGCAATTTAAACACCTAGTGCACGGGGCGATTTAAACACCTAGTGGTGTACATTCCAAACCTCGCTGGGCTCTGCCATTTGATGATTGTGTAAGTGTGACTGAGACACGTCAGCGCTGTGAGCCCCGCTTCCTTATCTAGCACACGAGGTTAACAAGGTCTCCTTGGAGGAGTTGTAAGGACAAAATTTTTAAGGGCTGGTGGTTGCTCTCTCTCACTCTAGCTGGAAACCATATCCCTAGGAAGCCCAACCCTGGGCAGTTTACTATGTAGGAGCTGCAAGGAATCTCGCCCACATAGATAACTGCTACGAAATCTGCAAGCTTCAGCTGAGTTCAAAGCTCTAATTAAAGTACTTTCCGCTTTCAAAAGAGACGCAAACAGTAATTATATACTTCCTTACCTTCCAGGAATAGACTGAGACTGGGGTGAAATCTCCTAGTCCCTTGAACTGCGAAGCTTACAGATAGGATGGCACATTCTTCCTACCCTATTGACCCAAATTACGTAATGATTCCTGGATCTCCTGCCACAAGATCCCAGAGAGGGTCACGGATCATTCTGGTGCTCTCTGATGGATGTCTCGACTCCATCAGGCCAGGGGACCCTGGCAGGGAACTGGCATGATCAATCGCCTTTAAGACACAAGTTCCGTTCTCACACGTTGAAGGTAGAGAGCCTCCATTTAGGGCAAGAAAATGCATCTCTGATAAACTACCAGTTCTTTATTATTTATATGGATGTCTAATTGAAGAAGTTATGTAACCTTAAAGTATAGAGTATTCTGGAACTATGAATAACCAGCTGCAACCAAATTCAGAGGATTCTTCGAGCTCAGAATCGGAGGGATCATCTGATATCAATACATACGTGTAGACACAAACATATACACCACCATTGCATGTATGTAAACCTAGACTCAGAAAACGGGCACTACGTGTCCAAGGCCACAGAGTCCAGCAAGAAGAGTCAGGAACCAATCCCAGGTTTCCTGGCCTCTGGGGCCTGTTTCTTTCCTCTACACCTCCAATAATGGCCAAGCAGGTACCTGCAAAGATACACACACCATAGCACTGAGATCTCACAGCGCTGGTCATCAGTGCCATGGCAATAGAGCTCCCTGTCTAAGCTGCAGAATTAAAAGTGGTCAGAAGACAAAGGGAATGTCACGTTGTGTTTATCTATTGAGGACACACATCTTTCTGCTCTCCCCAAAGAAATCTGGGCACTCTAAACATACTTTAACACGCCGTCACTATGGGTATGATATGGGAGAGCCTAGCTTGAGAGACTGTCCAGAAAAGAGGAAAAACTGAAAGGGAAGAATTTATTCTTGCCTGTACGTTTTCATGCCAGGTGGAGGGGGGAGAAAAGAGCAAGCAAGAAAGAAAGAAAGAAAGAAAGGAGAAAACTGATGAATTAAAAACTCAATATTAGTAGCGGGAGTAATGGTTCATTGTGCAATCTGGGTTTGGATACTTGTGGTAGAATATACTATCTGAAAATCGTTATTTCCCAATTACGTTATCATTTTTCAAAGGTTACTTAATGAAGATTTTTTCTTTGCACTCAGTTTTTATTCAAAAGCTCTTAATCACCAGGAGTGAAAACCACATGAGGCTGGGAGATTAATAACCTCCCCACACAAGGTGCACCGTTCTCCCTTCAGAGACCCTAGCAGCCTGTCGGAAAAGAAAGCTTTGGTCTGGTTTTGCAAATTTCAAATAGTCACCAAACCCACGGGAAGCTTAGTTTCTGGGGGAAAAAAAAAAAAGGTGACATATGCCCATTTCATCTGGGATTCACTGACACTTTAAAAGGTCCATTTATCTACATCTTAAAAAGAATGATGACAACCCCATTAACAGCCCATAGGTCAAGCTGATGCATTTAGCTAGAATCAATAGCCAAAGATGAAGTCAGGGTCTGAACATTCTTGTCACAAGCCCTCTGTGCTGTGACCTGCGAAGGCAAGTTCCATCTACCACTATTATCATCAGCAGATAATAGAGTTGGGAGACTAAACCGCCACTCTATTTACTTGCACTAATTGCTCAGGCTGAGAAGGTTTCACCTATGCAAATACGACGGGCTCTTTTCAGAGAGACGGGCGGGGCTCATTGGTTTACTGCTCTCTTCAAAACTATTGGGCAACTAACTGATATTTCATCAGCTCTTAGGGACCAAAGTCATCTCTCCAATGGAAATGTCTCCTCTATCCCGCAACCCCAATATGGTACCTTGAGACATTTTACAGCCACCATTCGTTTAAGCCCAGTAAACAATACACTAAAGCATGACACGGGCTTCACCTTCTTCGGGCTGAACCTGAATTTCGCAGCTCCTTCAGAACCAAGACCCATTCTTGGAAATCAACAATCCATTCAGTGTGGGGCTTTCAGCCCACACGTCTGTCTGATCAACCTCAGCTCGGGCCTGTACTCCACGAGGTGGAAGGGATCTGAAAATCATCCATCCCAACCCCACTTCTTTGCCAATAGGAAAAATGAGGCCCTTTATTGCAAAAGGCGCTTCTCCGAATCAATACCCATGTGGTGTGGACAACTGAACCCAACCTCAACCATCTAAATGAACCGCTCAGACCAGGACCCAATGACCTCATGTGGCTTCACCCTGGAGGACCAACGGACGTGGCCCTTAAGTGAACAGGTAAAAGCTCTAAACCAGAGGGGCAGGAGCAAGCGGAAGGACTCAGGCCTGCACTAAAGCCCCCCACTCTTTGGGGGGCGGTGCTGGAAAAAGTGAAGTTCTGCGACACAGAGGGGTGGGAAACCAAAGCCAAGATCTGGGCGGCCCCTGCTTGGTGGCCATCTGGGGCCAGGGCCGGCTACTGTTAAGTAAACACCTCCACTATTTACACGACCAGGGTGGGCAGTGTTGACTAGCCTTCATCTCAGGGGGAGGTTTAGGATGCAACTGTCAGCACGCACAGAGGGACAACACTGCCCTGTCCATCCTCAGCAGGTCTAGGGAATAATCCCCGGAAAGAGACCTCCAGGAAAACATACTGTCCCACCCTATGAGAAGTGGGTTCGCACTCGCAGTATATCTTGGAGGTGAGAAGACGACGGATGGACGGAGGGATGGAGGAAAAATACATGCGGCCAGCAATTTATGTCTTCTGAACAGTCACTGGAACAAGTATGCACACACACACACACACACACACACACACACACACTCCTGAGATGGAAACAGCTAATAGAAGAAATGGGACAGGTGTGTTTGTCACAAAGGGATCCTCTTTACAGAGCAGAGAGAGTACCCTAGTCTCCCACTAATCCTGGTCTCCCACCCCCTAGCCTTGTGACCTTGATTAAGTCATTCAACCTCTCTCTGGGCCTCAGTTTCTTCATCTGAACCAAGGAGAAAGGAAGTCCTGCTTCCTGGAGTAGTTCTGAGGCGCAGTGCCCAGCACAGCCTGGACACCCGTAAATATCAGCTGTCCCCAAACGATGCGTGGGAACCCAAGTTGCATACATATATACCGTTATCGAGACCAAACAGGTCTCCTGTCTGCGCTGTCAGCCCCGCAGCTGTCTCCCCAGGTCTTGGAGGCGCCTGGGCAGTCCAGCCTCCAGGCGGGATGGGGGTGGAGGTGAAGGAATGGGCAGATTTAATAGGAAGCCCCGGACACTGGGGCGGGGAGGGGGCTCGGAGGCGGCCTCCTGGCGCTGCGAAGGGGCTTTGTTCCCGAGGCGGAGGGCCTGGCTTACCGAGAAGAGCATCCGGAGGCGGGCGGGGGGCGCGCGGGGCACGCAGCAGAGCCACAGCGCGGCCGGGGCCCGGGGCGCCGGAGCCGGAGGAAGGCGACGAGGAGCTGGAAGAGGAGGCTGCCGCCGGCTCCTGCCTCATTCTCCCGGGCAGCGCTGCCCGGCTGGCCGCCGCTGGCTGGGGCTCGCCGCCTGGCGCCAGACCCCCGACGCGCCGCTCATGTCCCCGTCCGCCGCGGGCGAGGTGTGCGCGCAGCCGCGTCGTCTCCAGGCGACACCCGGGGGCTCCTCGTGCCCCGCGCGGGGCGGCGGGGGGACCTCGGGGAGCAGCGCGGAGGGAGAGAGGGGAGAGGGCGAGCGTGAGAGCGCGCAGAGCTGCGCCCCGCGCCCCGCGCCAGCACCCGCCGCCCCACCCACCGCGCCGCGCGCCCCTGGGCGCCGAGCCCCAGAAACTTTCGCACATGGCCGGGCGGGCGGCCGCGGTGGCCGGAGCTCCCCGCGCCCCCAGCCCCGCCGCCGAGCGCAGCTTACCGGAGCTGTCCGCGGCCGCCGCCGCTCACCTGGCCGCGCCGCGGGGAGGGAGAAGGGGCGCGGGCGGCGGCCCCGCGGCAGGGACACCTGGGCGGCGGCGATCGGCGCCCCTAGGGCATCGTGGGAGGGGGCCGGCGGGCGTCTCAGGCCCGGAAGGGGGAGGGCCCTGCGCCCCCTCCCCGCGAGCGGCGGCTGACGACGCGCGCGGGCTTCCCCAGCCCCGGGTCTGCGGCGCCAGCCTGTTACCTAGCGACTCGCGCGGGGAGCCCACGCCGCCGCGCAGCGACGGGGCTGCGGCAGCGAGGGGAGGGGCGCGGATGGAGGGCGGGCGGGGTGGGGTGGCCCGCGGCTGCGGCCCCGGCTCCTCCCTCCGCCCCCTTTCCGCGCTGGGGAGGGGGCCGGGGGACGACGCGGCCTCATCCTCCCCCCCCCCAAGGATGAGGGACCCACGCTGGGCGGGGGCGGATGGAGGGAGGCACCGTGATGCTCAGCACCCCCCGCACCCCGGCTAAGCAGCAGGTGGCGGCGACGTGGCCCGTGGAGGTGAGGCGCCCATAGGCCGGCGGAGGTGAGCCCCAGCCTGCGGGAGCTCGCCGAGGTGGCTGTGGTGCGTGGGTGTGTGTGGCACGCTCCCGCCCACGTGGTGTGCTTGCGGACCTGAGGACCGGTGGAAGAGGCGCCTCCTCTTTCCTCTGTTCGCCCTCCCTCCCTCCCTCCTGGACATTTTGCTCCAGCTGAAGGACTCTTCTTCTTCCTGGAAGCTCTGGTCGCTTAGCTGCTTGAGCTGAGCTCCTCCTACCTCCCTGAAAACCCGGTGGCGCTGTGGCCGGAGCAGAGGCAGCGGTGTGATCACCACTATCCCCTTCCGTGGATTTAGTGGCGCCTCCCCGAACCCCCTGGTGTTCAGGTGCGCTCTTTGGGGACCCTAAAACCTGCCCGGGGCGCCTTCTTTCTGGATTTGAGGCCTCTCAGACTGATTGGGGTTCAAATCCAGGCCCCTCCAGTTGTTTGTAGTTTCCGAAATGTGTTTTTCCTTATCATCTTCAATAAAATGGAGTCCTTGTCCCCAAAGCTTATAGCTAAGTACTGCTGCCTAGGACGCTCTAAGAAGAGGGACACATTTTTTGTAAGGCATCCGAGCCTGTCTCCTGTTTGTCTGGGGCCACTCCAAAATACACTCCAGTGTCCAGGAAAGAGAGAGAAAGACCTTGGGACTTCGGAATGGGAGGGGCCCCTGTTTCTGCCCATAGGGGAGGTAATTTGCCCAAGTCCACTGGGGGCCCCAGAAGCAGGGCTGGGTACAGAAGCCAGACCTCCTGGGAAGCACATTCCCAGGGCCTGCCACTGTGCCTCTGCAGTGGCTAGGTGCTATTCATTATACTCCTGAAATGCATTCTTTCTCTTTCTCTCTCTCTCTCCCCCTCCCTCCCTCCCTCCCCTGCTACAGAGTAGGAGCCACCTGCCATCTCCCCCACCGGGCCAGACCCTTCCCCAACCTGCAGAAAAGAGATCCTCAAGAGAATGAAGATCACACCAGCCCGAGAATGCCCACACCCTAGCCCTGCAGCTCCACAGGGCAGAGTCCTCCCTAAAGGACTGGGGCACTTCAGAGACTGAGTAGCTTTCACTGGCCCAGAGACAGGACTTTTCCTCCACTTATTTATTGATTGATGTTTGCTATGCCAGTAACTCCTGTTGAAAACCCTTACAAACACATATATCCAAACAGAAGCCCTTGTCCTAATAAACCAAGGCCAAAAGGAGCAATTTTCTAGAAAAAAAAAAAAAAAAAGTACCTTGCATCTAGCCCATGGACAATGATTCCAACATTTCCCAGTAAAACGGAGCGCAGCTCCTCTGTGTCCCACTCAGGTCTTATGGTGGCCAGCAGCTGGTCCGCAGAAGCTCCAGGACAACTCACTGGTGCCAATTTGGCAACCGGCTCTGTCTTCAGCCCTGACTTCCCATATGCGGGCACAACTTGCCATCTAATTTGGCCAAGGAGCCCCGTGCTTACAACAAAAGAAACCTCAGCGCTTGTTTTCCACGCACAGCCATACCTATTGCACAGTCCTACAATACCAGAGACACCGCAGCCCACCGGGAAGGGGGTTGATGGCATCAGCCTGTCAGCCTCACTGTACAGAGATTTGTGCCGGAGCAGTAGCTAGTGTGTTCATCTGGGCTATGTAGGGGGTGCGGCAGAGGGCAGCGAGGAGGGCCTCCCCCTGTCTTGTCTTGCTGTCCTTCCTGTCTTCCTCAAATAAGGGAAGTGGGGAGCGTACAAGTGAGTTGGATTAAGGGAACCCGCAAGTCTTGTCAGTTCAGTGGAGGAATGTCTCCACAGACTTGAAGCGTTCACCGAGTCAGGCACAGTGTTGGACACGAGCCATGCAAACATGGCTTGGCTAGTCCTCTGCCCTCTGAGTCTTGAAAGACATTTATAGAGGGCCGAACCCATCCCAGGTTCTCTAGACAGTGAGAAATCCGTGAGAGCCCATTTTACCCTCACCAAATCCTGTGATGCAGATCCATTATCCACTAAGAGGGGAAGCTCAAAAACATCAAATTTCCAAAACTTACCCTTAACAGTTGGCAAATGCTGGGCTTGGGTAACGTAACCCAGTCTTCCTGATCCTTGGATTCCTGTGAGCCCCAGCTGCCAACAGTTATCTTGTACTTTCTGCCAACCTAAAAAAAAAAACAATAATAATATAAATAGTACCTACTTGATGTTAAGAATTACCAAGGAGATATATGTATGGAATCTCCACCATAGCTCCTGGAATGGAGTAAGTTCTCAATGAGAGAGCTGTAATTATCGTCATTAGAGTCTTGATTTTGTGTGTGTGTGTGTGTGTGTATGTGTGTGTGTGTGTGTGTGTGTGTGTGTGTGGTACTGAGGATGGAACCCAGGGGCATTCTACCTTCAAGCTACAACCCCTGGCCCTATATTTTAGTCTGTTTTTTTTTTTTTTAAGTTTTGAAACAGGGTCTCACTAAGTTGCAAAGGGCCTCACTAAGTAGCTGAGGCTGTCTACAAACCGCCATCCTCCTGTCTTGGCCCCCGAATGCTGGAATTACAAGTGTGCGCCACCACGCCTGGCATGATGTTTTGAATTGATATGTTCTGTCTCATAGAAGTTGCCAAGTGCTATTCTTGGAGGCATAAAGGAAAATGAATACCTGTCTGCAGGGATTCCAGCTGGCTAGACAAAGGAGGTGGCATCCGAGTTAGGGCTGCGAGGGCAAGCAGGTGTTGGAGGAGCAGAGAAGGTGGGAGGGGGAATTAGCTGATGGGGAGGAATGGGTGGGGAGAAGTACGGAGCTGTGACCCAACAGCTGGAAAGACCTTTGGTAGGAAAGCAGCAAGTTGGACAGACGCGGACAGAGATCTTGAGGGAGACAGGAGGAAGGTCTGGCTGAGGCCACGCTCCTGTGAGTGCTCCTTCTGTCCCCAAAGGAGCAAGTGAGGCCCTCCATTGAGCCCGGCCTCTGGGTGAGGTAGGAGGCGAAAGTTCTAGCGTTCTACCACACTGTAAAGTGAGTGGCCGCAGTTGTCGGAGAAGAGAGGATTTGAACGTTCTCACCGCAAAGCCATAGAGAAGGTGTGCAACACTCTAACTGGATTATCACATAATGCACACGCATCAGAACATCATGCTGGACCTTATATGTGTGTACCATCGCTTCGTGTCAATCAAAGGCAAACTCCGAAGTAGCAATATTTCTCCTTGTTAATTTCTCATTGTTTACCGTTCTTGCAGCTTGACGAACCTTTCGCTTCCCATGCTGCATGGATCTCATCACAGGTGTAGAGCTGGGGTGGGACAAGCCCTCCAGGTCAAAGCTGACAGCTGGCAGAGTGCACGGTTTCAACCTGAGGTTCCTCACAGCTACTCTGGCACTGGTAACTCCTAATAATTTCACATGGCTCTCTACGGTTCACAGGCACATCCTCCCTCTGAGCACTCCTGGATCTGCTGGTATCTCCACATGCCATAAAGGGAGAAAGTGCCCACCCAGGGAGAAGGAGCAGGGGCTGGCCAGCAGAGCCCCGTGCGAACCAGGAGCCAGGAGAGAGACGGGCTGGCCATCACACTCCTAGCCCCGAGAATGTAGTCTCGGGGAGGAACACCAATTTGACCCATTTGCTTTCAAGCTAATAGGACAGTCTGGGTAAATGACAGGGCCCAAGTGGGGGCGACCTAAAGAACAGGAAAAAGAAGCAAAGAGAAAAACCATGTGTGTAGGAAAGGTGATAGGATCGGAAACCTTATCCAGGCCAGGTGTGGTGGTGCACACCTGTAATCCTGGCACTTGGGAAGCTGAGACAGGAAGATTGCAGGTTCACGGCCAGCCTCAGCAACTTGGAGAGACTCTGTTTCAGGACAAAAAACAAAATAGGGCTGGGGAATAGCTCAGAGGCAGAACATTCCTGTGTTCAATCCCCAGTACTACAAAAATAAATAAAATTTTTAAAAGAGGTTATCAAATAAACAGACCTATAAAGCACACTACAGAGGTGAAGCAAGACTTAGAATTAGGACAATTGGTTGCAGCCTAGATAGTTAGAGAAAAGAAAAAAATAACTCGGAGAGGAAGCATCACCCGGTTCAACTAGCTGAAGGGATTTCTTACGGGAGGGAGTTTGATTTGCTCTTATGTGTGGCTGCAAATGGTTGAATGAGGCCACTAGGGACACAGTCGCTTCTTTTATAACGAAGATGAACACTGGATCACTTGGAACAGTGGTTGGGCAAACTACAGCTCGGTGACTACTTTGGTAAGCAAAGTCTTACTGGTATAGTATACAGCTGCCATTCTGTTATGTACTGTCTATGGTGCCCGCAAGCTACAGGGGCTATGTTATGTAGTTGCTGCAGAGCCTACAAGGCCCACTATACCTAAAGCATCTACTACCCAGCCCTTGAGAGAAACAATTTGCCCACCCTGGCCTAGAGTGATCCAAATACCAAATGGACTGCCTTGGTAGGTAGTGAGTTCCCTATCATCTGTGCTGTCCAAACCAGAGCTGAAGGGCTTTTCAACAACAGCAATGTTGAAAAGGACCCACCTAGACACCTATAAGGTTCCTTTGGGATGGGGAGAGCCCAGCGGTTAATGACACTTATTTAAATTTATTTGATGCCTGAGAGTCACAATAGTTATAACCGTAGATAAATAATCCACCCACGGAGCAGCCTCATTAGGGTCTCGGGTCTACAGTTTCTTGTCACTGGTATCTGATGCCTATCAGAGAGAGCACAATGGCGTTCTCTGCCTGTTGAATAGGACAAGATAGATGATGCGTAAATCCAGGTGATCTCCACGGCAAATATCTGCTGCAAATCTTTTTCCACCCGGGGAAAGAAGACTCATGTGTCAGCTTGTTGATGAATTGCGTGGCTCAATTCTGGGCCACCACTGTACCCAGGTGGCTCCCATGGTACTCCTGTGTGTTTGCCAGGGATTAGATTTGATATCGGTGAAATTAGTTTCGCTGTTGGAATCTGTGAGGCTGTCATTCGGCGAACACTTTGCCAGACTCTGAGCTAGACCAAGCAACTGCCTCTGGAGCACTGTTCACCTGGGTCCAGCTGGCTTGACCAGAATGTGATGAGTCTCTGGCAGGGTCCAGAGACAGAGCAAGACCTAGGCAGATTGATGCATCTATCTGCCCACAAAGCAGCCCTGCCACACAGCGGTTAGCAGAAATTTGCTTTCTTTCTAGGTGGAATCCTCCCCAAAATAAAAAATGGTCTCTTTGAAGGAAAAAGAAAAAAGTCTATGGCCATTTTACCCTACTTTTTTCAGCCAAATTGGATATAAACAGTTTTTATCTTCCCATCTCAGAACTATCATGCAAATACCATGGTATGATAAAAACAAAGGAAAATGTTCTCATGCAATAACACACAGCCCACGAGTGGATGCCAAGGGTTCTCAACGAGAAACAGTGACTGTCCTTCTAAGAGTAATGCCAGCAAAGGCCAAGTTGATTACATTTTGTTCTTGGTGTCTTTGTACAAAGTACCACATCCCATTTCTTTTTTTTTTTTTTTTTTTTTTTTTCGGGTCTGGGAATGGAACCCATGGGCATTTGACCTCCGAGCTACACCCCTTGCCCTATTTTTTATTCTTTATTTTGAAACCGGGTCTCACTGAGTTGCAGAAGGCCTCACTAAGTAGCTGAGGCTGCCCGCGAACTGCGATCCTCCAGGTCTCAGCTTCCCGAATGCTGGGATTACAAGCGTGCGCCACCACGCCCGGCTAACATCCCATTTCTAAATGGCCTGTTCCTGTCCATACCACAGTGCTTTGCCTTGAAATTTTGTTTCTTTCCTCCATCAAAGTAAAACCACAGCAATAAGAAACTGGCTTTTGCACTTTTCTTTTTCTTTCTTTCTTTCTTTTTTTGATGTTGCTTTATTTTCAGGTGATATTTGGATAATGAAAGTGTTGAGTTGCAGGTTGTCATTGGCTGGATTCCCCGGCCAAGAGACAGATCTGCCTAGGAGCTGTTCTCTGGAGAAGCATTCAGATAAAACCGAGGCCCTAGTGCATCCATTCCCTGGCACTTAATTATGCTCAAAGCCTCTGTGAACCAAGTTATATTTGCTCTCCAGCTAGGAAAAAATCTTAGCCTTGCCCTGTGTTTCTTCTGAATTTTAAAAGACCACAAAGAATACCAAGGTCTTCCACCTGGCAGGACACAAAATCAGCATCATGAAAAATACTCCAGATACCCCATGCTATCACTGGGACACCCTAAGCGAGTTGCTTTGTTATCTTTTCTTCCCATTTGTGACAGAAGTCGTCTAATCTCAAAGCTGAGGCTAGTCTCTAGCCTCCCCTTCCCCACAGCCTCCCCTCCCCCATAGCCTTCCCTCCCCCACAGCCTCCCCTCCCCCACAGCCTCCCCCTTTGGGCCACAGGACATCCCAACCTTAACCTTGGGTTATTTCACCATCTCTCATAGCCCTGGCACAGACATGTCTGAAATCTCCAATGAGAGTTGATTCTTGTTTTGTTTGGTGGTTTTGTTTCATTTTGTTTTTCAGTGATAACTTACAGTGAAAGGGGAAAAGTAATCATAGCCTTGTCCCCAGTTAATTACAATAAGATGATTCCTAGATATTTTATTTATAACTACCCGGTGTCAGCATACTGAGTTTGGGCTCCCCAGGTAAAATTGGAAAACATCGTTAAATTAATTGCTCTGCGCACACTCAGGCACGCATTACTGTATTTGGAGGATTGATATTAATGTAGTTATTCAACTCTGCTAGGGAGACGTCTCATAAAATAGACATTTCCATAAAATCACTAAAAATGTGAAGGTGGTTGAAGTCCCTCATTCATTCTCTCCATTTTCAACTGTGGATAATGTTCGCTGCTCTAAGAGCTAAAAACATCGGCCAGTGACAGGAAGCCAGGGATGTGAAGAGACAAACTGCCACACAGATGACAGATGGTCTGAAACGACTCTCCACCCCGTCGTTCTCGTCCGCGCACACCCAGTTAACCGTGCTGTCTGCTGCTTTGAAGTGGACTTCCTCCTGTCGCCCCAGCACACCAAAGGAGGGGACTCCTGGATACAGGGGAGGCAAACTCTTCCCCACCTTGTTTTCCCAGTGAGGATTTGTACTAAGACTTTTATTTATTCCGACCTATGATGCTCTGTATAAAGCCAAGTCCACTTCAAAATCCCTGCCACAGCTTCCTCTAAGTGGAGACACGGGAGGCAGGGCTTTGGGTTGCTGATGAGAAGGTAGGAGCTCATAAAACACAGGGTAGTTAAATCGTCAGGGAGACTGTGTTAATAACCCATCTAGGAAAATCTCCAAAGATGTTTCATTGAGAAAAGAAAGCCAAGGCTTGCAGTAGGGAACTTGGAATAAATGTACCTCTGCTGTGGTTTCTTCATCACCACCACCATCGTCATAAGCACTGTGTGAGCCTCGATTCTTTGACAGACACTTTCATATTTATTAATCTTACATTCACAAACCCATTACCAGTACATATCACTATTCCCACTTCACAGATGAAAAAGCAGCGATCCCAAAGCCCAAGGCTATTTCTAATCTTCAAAAATCTCAACCTGATGAATACTGCAAATAGTTCAGAGCCCTTGACTTCAGAGCAAAATATATTTATTTCAGACCAACCAGCAAAGGCTGTCACTCATAAGATGCAACACCTGTCTCATCAGTGAACATAAAAGCGGAACTTCTAGGAAATACTTTCTCCCTTTTCTGAGTAACAAGCAGTAGCTAACTTCCTTCATGCCTTCTAAAAGAGTTGGAATGCAAAACTATTATTATTTGCATAGCTTACCTACTCGGGACACTTTGTCACTGGAACTACTTTTGGACAAAGAAAGAATGTTCTTCCATCTCTCATCTGTTTTTTCTAAACCATTAAGTTTTTAACAATCGGCAACCTTGTTAGCACATCACTGGGATCCATTATGTTTTCAGAAATCATTGGAAATACAAGTCCAAGAGGTACCTCTCTGTGAGCTCACGGCCAAGTCCGTCTTCTTGGGTCCTTCCAAGGATCACACTCCACCTGCACTGGACACCAACATTCACATTTCCAGAGCAAAGTCCTGCTATGGGCTTGAGAAGAGCGAGAGACGTAGAAGAAAGAGAAGTGACTGGGAATGAAAATGCCTTTAGAGTCCCTCCCCCTTCCAATCCAACCATCGCCATTTTAGGAATGGATGGTATCCTCCATTTGTGTGTGTGTGTATGTGCGTGTGTGTGTGCGTGTGCGTACGCACAGACACTTAGCATCTAATCAAATGGCTGGAGATGCAAGTGATAGTTCAGGAAGCAGCAGGCGGTGATAGGTCTCTGGCGATGACTTTGAGGTAAAACTCCTTAGGGGACAGCAGAACATAAAAGAGAAAGCACAAATACAGCAAAATCTGTCCTACAGACTCGAAATCTGTTGGATCAGCTGAGCTCTTTTGGCAGAGCGGAATCCAATGTCTGTTTATGCTGTTCATTTTAAGCCTTACAACTGGAGAGTGACTAGTATTCAAAGATTGTAATCTGCATAGAGGAGCATGAAAAAAATAATTTTTTTTAAAAAAACATCAACTTGGGAATGCTGCCTTTAAAAAAATACCACCACAATGCTGCCTTTCTCTCCCCTGACTTAAGATAAACTAATTAATATGTATCACAAACCCAACCACAACATGGGACCCAGGGATTACTCTGGTACATTGTGATCAGAAAGCCTGTGCAGTCAGGAAAAAAAAAAAGAGGGGCTTAAAGCATCTAGAGATATGTTTGTTTTTGTTTTGCTTAATATTATGTTCTTATTCTGGCACTGATTTTCTAGGAGAGGTTCAAGGGAGTATACTGATTCTTCCTTTGAGTGGTGATCTATTCACAGTTTGTAAAAACAGTCCGAGCATTATTTCTCCTTTATGCAGGGTTGGTGACTATGGTGGTGACGACAGGAGCACTGCTTAAACATCCCCACCAGCCTTGCAGGGTGCAGGCGTTCTGTGGTTTGTTTTATTTAAT
This sequence comes from Muscardinus avellanarius, assembly GCF_963383645.1. Taxonomy (NCBI): domain Eukaryota; kingdom Metazoa; phylum Chordata; class Mammalia; order Rodentia; family Gliridae; genus Muscardinus; species Muscardinus avellanarius. The sequence goes on along the minus strand of NC_137798.1, from coordinate 99,030,872 downwards.
TCCTCGACCAGACCTAAGAGGTGGTTTACACATTACATTTACTTACAAAGAAGAAAGCTCAGGGTCAGAGATGTTAACAACGTGCCCAAACCCAATGCATCAGTTATCTTTGCTGTGTAACAGAAGACCACAACGTTCAGTGATTGAGAACAACACACACTTATGATCTCACAGTTATCATGGGTCCGAAATACTGGTAGAGCTTTGCTGGGTCTTGCACTTGGGGTCTCTCTCAAGGCTGACATCGAGGTCAGCCAAGAGTGGGGGTCTTGCCTGAAGGTTCATGAGGAAAGTATACTCTCCAGGCTTTTTCTTGTAAAACTGTTGGTACCTTGCTGCATGGGCTTCACCATGCGCTTGATCCATCAGCATGTGCTGGTTGAAAAGGCAACAAAAAATACTGTAAAAATGGAACCACAATCTTATGTAACAATATCACCCTTGCCTTCACTGTATTGTATTGGTTAAAAGCAAGTAACAGATCCTGACTACAACCAAGAAAAGGAAATTTTTGAAAAGGTGAATACCAAGACAAGGAAATCATGGGGACATCATTGGAGTCTACCCACCACACCCACACATCTAGTTCTAGCATTCAATCTCCGTCCAATCTCACTTATCCTCGGAGGCTCAGCTCCAGCCTCGTCACCCTCAGGACCCCTTCTCCAGAAGTCTTCTTTTTTCTGTCTTTCCCAGTGGCTCCCCCTAGCGTATACAGCAGCAGACCCAGCAACTGTGAAATCTCTTAGTTGTTGACCAGTTTTGGTTTAAGCTCTTTGGTAGACTCTTGTGATACCCTTTGACAGCACATCTCAAACCAGGCACCAGGCATCCCCAAGGTTCTCCAGAGCTTTGTAGGGGCTCATGTTCTGAGGAAAAAGGTAGAGAAGAGGTATAAGCCCAAAGCCTCCACCCCCTCTGGAACATCCATCCTCATCAGCCTTATTCTAGATTTTATTTGAAGAAAGACCCTATGCTCAATATATAGTTGGAAGCCACTTATTGGAGAAGCAATACTAGTAATGATGGTTATGTTTCCCATATAGCCCACCACTGTAACGACTCTTGGGAAATACCTTTAAAAGTCCAAATTTGACCCTAACAACAGAAAAGAATTCCCAAGAGTTGCTGAGGAAACCAGGAAGAACAGAGAAATTCACTGGGTATTTCCATCTCTTAAGATGTGTCTTCTAGGGGCCACTCAGATATAGCCCTGTCTCTGTCCCCATCTCCATTGCTCCAACTTTCAGGTGCTCTGACTTCTTCACCTGAAGCACACAACAGGCTCCCATCTCCATCCTCTACCCTGAGGCCAAGTAAACTTCCTAAACTATAAGAGCAACTTTTATAAAACTAAAACCTTTCAGTGCATCCCCCAACACAGAAGTGAAACCCTTGGCTGGCTTGTGAGGTCTGTCGTGGATGGCTGGCATTCATGGATGCCTGATATCTTTGAAGAAGCTCCCCCACGTGGACAGTTTCTACTTGGCTCCACATTCCTGCTATAGAAGAAAAGACAGCATCTACATCTCCCAGGCTCGCCTACAGTTGGGATGTGGGCATGAGATCTGAGTTCTCCCAATCAGATCCCTCCTGTGAGAGTGGATGCAGGCCCCCTCGTAATCCAGGAGGTAGTCCTCTGTCAGACACGACACAGAGAGATATTCTGCTATCTGGTCTGGCATTACTGGTGACCTGTGGTAGGCATTGACAACTATGGTGTTCTGGGGTGCTGGACATCAGTTGTGGGCGCATAGCTTCTGACTGCGTGCATCTTAACCCTGAAAGCTGAGTAGAGTCTGCGGTTTATCACTAGGAATCCTGACAAACACAAGACCCTTTATGTTCCATCTCTGACTACATATTCCATGCTGTGATCTGACTATATGAGATAAATTTAGTGACCAGCAAGTACCCCCTTCCTTTTTAGCTCCTGGGCTTTTCCACGTCATGTGTCTGGGACTTCCTTAGCTATCTCTTACTTACTGGGTTTGCTCCTATTCGGTTTTTGACTCCTGACTCTCAAGTGTGTGTGAAAGGTTCCTTTTTGACCTGTGCTACCTTACTGCAGCACATAAATGATTGCATTTTAATAGGAAATATCCTCATCTAAACTCTGGGCAAGGAGTATGATTTCATTGCTCCCCATCTTCAGTGGGCAACTACCATTGTGTCTTTCCATAATTGTACTTTCTTCTATTCTGGGAAACATTCTATCTAATTCAACTAGCAAGAATGGGGCCGCCATCTTCTGTTAATTCCCACTTGCCTGCCTCCGTGGTTGGCAGGTGGACACCTACCTGAGCTGAGCCAATTGGGGCTTTCCATTAGGTCCTAAAGCATGAGATGCAGGTGTGGGGATTTTAGTCATCAAGTCCTCCTGTCATTTATGTACTACCTAACAAATCTCTACAAACAGAGTGACTGACAACAAATGTGAACTCAGTTTCTGTGGGTCAGGAGTGTGGGCACAGCTTTCCTGTCCTCTGCCTTCAGGCCTCATCTGAAAGCTGACCTCAAGATATCAGCTTCTGTTCATACTTAACTTCAAGGCTCAAAGGGGAAAGGATCCTCTTCCAACCCCACATGGTTATTAGTAGGATTCAGGCCCCTGTGGCCATAGCACTAAAGGTCTTAGTGTATTGTTTACTGCTGTTGGACAAGACTGACTGGTATTTACCTGGTTGTTTCTGGAAGCTTCCCTGGATATTTTCTACCTTCAGGATGTCCACTGGCTTTATCCAGGTCAACAAAGAAAAATATGTTGGCAAGAAATGGGTTATGGTCTCGTAGTCAGAGAGGGCGTTCCCTTGTCTTTGCCGTATCCTGTGATTTAGGAGCAAGTTGCAGGCCCTGCCCACATTCAAGGAGAGGAGGCTATTCAGGGTTATGAGTGCTAGTGGTTGGAATAATTGGGGACCATCTTAGACGCTGCCACCGACCTTTTGGCTAGAGGAAGTCATTGTAGAATGAAGGAAAAGAGCAGGGAGAATAATGAACCTGGGAAGGTTCTCATTTCAGATAGAGTCCCAGCTGTGATCTGTGATCTTGCAAGTTGATTACATGACCAGTAAGTCACCCCATCATTATCTCTTTCTACTTTAGTCAGTTGTTTTGTATTCCTTTTTACCCAAAAGATTCACACTGAGGTATCACTGTACATTTAGTGTCTTGGACAGCATACAGCATATGAAAGATGACCCTTAATGACATTTTGTGGAATCAAATTGAGAATCCTGTCACATGTTCAAATAGTGTGTCAACTTCAAGTCTTAAGATGCTGGAGCAAGAAGCCCTCTTAAACATGTTTATTTTACATTCCTAAGAAAACAGGAATGGCAAAGAACACGTGAACAAGGTTTTTTCTGCTCACACAACTAGTCATATAGCTCCAGAGCAAAAGTAAGATTCTAAATTCTGACTCGAGTCTGGCCCTCCCAGGATGAAGAGAAGCAACCAGACCCCAGTGTTGGAAGAATAGCAAGTCAGGACCATGGACAGCGTCCCAGGATTTCAGCCTTGGCTGGCCAATGGCTTCTTGAATCTATGAATTAAGGGTTGAAATAAAACTATCTGGTGTACCAAGTAAAAAGTTAGCTGGACAAAATTATTAGCCTTGGTATGATTTATAGTTTCAATATATATATGAGAACTATACAGCGTATCCTTTCTGTGGCTGCTAGGGATATAATTTTCCTTAATGCTTGTCAGACTAGGAATTTAGTTTAGTTGCTATTTTTTAACAGGGGCTCAGTAATTCTTGATAATCAATTTGTTTCAGGAAGAAATCAGCATCCTTGCAGTTCGATGATCTAAAAATAAACTCTAGGAAAAAAAATATGTTATAGCCTTATGCAGAATGCATGTCTTTTTTGCTGAATAATGTTCTTTGTTTCTGCAGAGTCATGAGCATTCCCCCACTGGTTTGGTTCACATCGTCAAAGTGTTTGAAATGTTTTGCTTGCTCTTTTCAATACTTGAAGGGCGTCAGCGTGCATTTTGGCATAGCTGCAAGTGGCCCAGAAGGGGTTTTTCTTTGCAAAATTTGAAAAAGGTAATCTCTCAAATTTGCTAGTCATAAGAAAATGGAATATAAACACTTTCAGCTGAAAAATATTACCTGTTTAAACATCTCCGGTTCTACAGTTTTAAAGCGCATTGAGTGGGATGGTGATCTGTAAACATTAAAGCTCTGTACAAAGGCTAATTGTTCTTGTTGACAATAACCATATTATTGCCATAGAACCAATTATTAAGAGATGTAGGGGGCACATAGATACATTTGCTAACACACACACACACACACACACACACACACACAGTAGCTGCAAAGACAGAAAAATTGGACTTGAGTACAAGAAACAGAAAAGACTCTGAGAGACTTTGAGTGGGGTTCTTACTCGAGTTACCAATGGTTGGATCCATCTTTCCTAGCAGATGTTAAGCCCCATGAACTCACGCTCTGTGCTATTCCTCTCTGTGTCGGCCCCTTCCCCAAGCCAAGCACTAGACTCTTGACAGAACCTCTTTCCTTTGGAATGAATGCCTTTTGGAGCCAGGTCACTCAAACTGGGCGATTCCATGTCGTGTCTGGGCTGCGTTCATTTTCTCTACCAAATTACCTCTCGTGGCTTTCTTTTCTCTTTTGGTGTTCTGTGAAATATCATCAGTTGTAAGACTCCAAAATGATGCTAAGTAGAAATTAGTGTAACTCACAGAGAAAAATCTTTACAATGGCAGCAGTGAAGATAAAACATTATAAAATGCAGAAATGATATTTTATTATGCCATGTAGTGTTTAATTACAATTTCAATATAGAAATTTCAGTGCAGGAAGCCTGTTTTGAATCTAAGTGAAGTTACAATTTTCAAAAGCAGAGAGAGGTTGTTAGCTTTTTTTTTTCATTGTAATCCAGTTAAGTGAAATCACTGACCCATATTGCTATTACGTAGGACAGCTTCAACCTCGCCTTGCTTTTTCTTGGGGGATACACATGTGACGTATATTGGGTTTTGTTTTTTCTGTTCTCCATCCTGTTGTCAGCTCTGAAGAGTGGAATATGAAGTGGACCACGAGGTTTCTTGGCTCTGCTTTTTATTAACAGTGTGACCTTGGGCGAGAAATTTCGCTAAGTCTCAGGTCATCTATAAAATGGTGATCGCACGCCTGACCAGAGGCTTCTTATGAAAATTAATAAATTCAGTGTAAAAGCACTTTTGTAATCTTTCCCTCCTTTCCTTCCTCTCTCCATCCCTTCCTTAATTTCTTCCCTCCTTTCCTTTCTCCATTACTTTAAATCATTTTCAATGTTTCAGTAAAATTTTTCCTCTTTATTTTATTTTGTGGTACTGGAGGTGGAACCCAGGGCTTTCTGCCTCCCGGCTATTTTATACTTTATTTAGAAACAGGGTCTCACTAAGTTGCTGAGAGCTTCACTAAGTAGCTGAGGCTGGCTTTGAACCTGTGTGATCCTCCTGTCTCAGCCTCCCAAGTGTGAGGATTACAAGCGTGCACCCAGCTAAAATATTTCCTCTTTCAAATCAGGGAAAAGAATGAAATGGGAGGAAGAGAGAAAAAGAACCAGAAAGTTTCAGACTTCCCTATTTTGTTTGTTTGTCTGTCTTTCTGTCTGTCTGTTTGTTTGTTTGTTCTCTATGTTTTTGGTACTGGGGATGGAATCCAGGGAATAGTCTACCTCTAAGCTACACCTCCAGCTCCCCTTTTAAAAATTTTATTGCTTTCAAACAGGGTCTCAATAAGTTGCGGAGAGTCTCACTATGTCACTGAGGCTGGTCTTGAACCTGTGGCTCTCTTGTCTCTGCCTCACGCGCTGTTTTTTTGTGCTGGCAGCAATAGAGTAGATGGGAGAGGTGTCAGAGACAGGTAGGAGGAGGCCATCCCTGTGGCAACTGCAGCCCCAGCCCAGACCCCCAACAATGAGACTTTGACTGAGTTGCTTTCCCTCTCAGTTTCTTCACCTGCAAGATGGGGATAATGGCTTCACAGCAGTCACGGCCATGGATGTGAAAATCTTGTATAAACCACAAAACTCTACTTAATGCCAGTCATGGCTTTATCACTCTGTTTATAATAAACTTGAAAGCACTCGAAAAATTTAAACCCTATACTCCGCAGAAAATATGATCACGTTAATCCTTTCATCTCGAAGGTATGGGAGCATGGAATGTCTACACAGTCACTCAAGGTCTATTTTATGTCTAGGTAAGTATAAAGAATGCTAATCTATTTCATCACTGATGGAACTGATGCTTAGGAATGCAAGTACCATTTCTCTTTCTTCAACCTATATTTATAACACATCTTCTACTGCCTGGATTTTTGGGTGTGCCCTAAAGTGAGAGCAAGGCAGGCCCTGTGGCCTCCCACCAACACACACGTGCACGCATGCGCACACATACACACTCACTCACACACACTCACACACAAAGTGTGAGGGTGATCCCAGCAGGGCAAGGGGCAGGGTCGGCAGCAGGAAGTTTCCTAGAAAATCTTTTGGCCATGGTGCGGCTCACGGTTAGGATATTCCTTATAAGTCAATTAATTCCATATCCAATCTTGTAAGTACTTTTCTATGAAATGCTCCAAATTCTACCTTTCTTAATCTTTTTGTTACTTTTGCTTTTGATTTCTGGACACTTGGAAAGTAAACCTACTCCTACTCATCACATGTTCACATGAAGTTCTGTCTCCATTCATCATGAACCTCGGAGCCGTTCATATCTTTCCAAGTGAGCGCCACAGAGAGAAATATCCTGAATTCGAGAACGGTGAAGTGGCTTAGAGAAAACACCTGGCTCCATCATCTTGCAGAATCATGGACCCAAACCCAGAGAGACCAGTAAGTCTGCCAGAGGGCTGGAAATAGAATCCAGGCTCCTGCACGGGCCTCTTCCCAGCTGTCCACACACCCAGCTGTGGAAAGCGGTCCCCATCTCCCCCCACCCCAGTCAACAGCTCTACTCCCAGGATGTCAGCGCCTGCTTTATGAAGCAATTGTTTAGAATACAAGGTAAAAACTCCCAATGCCATGGACACCACTCTTCCAGAGAAAAAAACTGCTGAAGCCTGATTGAGCTTGACATTGCAGGCAAACATGTTTCTGGCATGGTTACCTAAGGGAGGATTCTGCTTGCTTAATATGTTTTGAAGCACCCACCCCAGAGACCTAGGAAAAAAGTCCTGAAACTGAGCTGGGCAGAGAGATATGTACCTTTAGCACCAGCTACTCGGGAGGCTGGAGCAGAAGGATCGTTTGAGCCCAGGAGTCCAAGGCCAGCCTGAGCAACATATGAGAACATCTCTCTCTCTCTCTCTCTCTCTCTCTCTCTCTCTCTCTCTCTCTCTCTCTCTCTCTCTTAGAACTCATAAAACTAGTGATATCTTGAGCTTCTTATCTTCACCAGGAGTGTTAGTAAAAGTAGAGATCTGGAAGCTGGCATGCAAGGATATGGCCCCGGCTCTTCCTCTCACTCTGTGTGGCCTGATGTGGCACCTGGCATTTTCATTCATTCATTCATTCATTCATTCATTCAAGCTTTGGCTCATATGCTAGGGATAAAAACATGGTCTCTGTCCTTGGGTGGTTGGTTAGTCTATTGGGGGATGAAAGATAAACAGAAATATATATATGGTGCTGAAGTGCTTGGGCTCACAAAACCTGTGATAAAATTGTTCCAGGCTGGGGATAAGATCCAGGGAAGATTTTTTAAAAGGAAGCAAAGTTGAAGGTAAGAATGTTTATGAAGCTGATGGATTTTCAAAGTTGAAAGTAGTATTCACGCCTGCATTCACATATCTATTCACCCATTAATCCCACTGATAGGTGTTACATTTTCCTTTGCACCATGGAAATGAGAAGGTAAGAAAAGTCTCTGCTCCCAAGTAGCTCCAAGAGTTTGAAGGGCCGCAGAAGAGCAGTGGGTTCAGGGGACAGAGAGTGACTTGATCTGGCTGGGGTCAGTAGGGGAAAAACTAGAGAAGTGGGCAGGGCCTCATCTCCAATGAGAGCCCTTAAGAACGGCCTTAGGAAGTTGGAGGTTCTGCCAGACGATGCTCATAGGAACAGGGACAAGGTGGATGACCAAAGCTTTGGAAAATGTTTCAGGTTGAAATGTGGAGAATGAATGGAAGCGGATCAGGAGGAGAGGATGCCAGGGAAGAGCTTGAACAGGCATTCTGGACAAGGACAGTGGCTCAGGAGATAGAGAGAATATTATTGAGTAGTAGTTCCAGAATCTTATTTTGTATGCCATGTTCCAAAAGACAAAGCTGAGTGATAACAGGTCTGGCACGTGGCCATGATGCTGCTCAGAGTCATCCTGTACAACACGCTCTCCCAGCCTTGGGAAAGCCGGACCCCGTGCGGCTCCGGCAGCAGCTCGAGGAGCACGTTCCCTGGAGCTCAGCCCCGGTCTCTTCAGCAGCCACACCTGGGACTGGAGCTGCGGCTCCTCGGGCTTCGGCTCTGTGACTGCCGTGGCTGTCCCCTAGGAGCTGGCAGCTGATACTCGCAGCATCTGCTTGTAGGGAGGATGCTTGGGAAATTCACCGTGTGGGCAATTTGCATAGCCTGGCCCTCCAGAAAGACAAAGGCCCCATTGTCAGAGAAGCCATCCTGGAGGACACAGGCATAGGTATTGTCCAGTTGAGAGGAGAAAAGCCGCCTCCAGGGGACGGAATGAGACGCCAGGTGTTCTGGCAGGACAGCCCTGCCTGTCCTTGGCTGGTGGCTGTCCTGAGGAGCCAGGGACTCCCGTGAGTGTATATCGTTAAGGTGGTCACCTTCCTTGCTAGGATGTACTCCTGGGGTGGGAGGAGAAGAAGAGTTAGAACGAGAAGGGAGAGGTATCACAGGAGTCAGATGGTGCTTGATGGTGAGAGTCTTGAAAACCAGAGGGCTCGAGCAGCCATGTCTCCACCTCTTTCTGTTGTCTCGAACCACAACGCTGGCGGGCTGGCTTAGTGTTTAAAAGTGCAAGGTCCCTCTATAATCCCACGACTTGACCAAACCTTGGGCAAGTGGCTCACCTCACTGTGCCTCGGCTGATCCATCTGTAATACGTAGTAATATAGTACCAGCATATCTGTCTGTTGGTGATAAAGGAAAACTATAAAGGTAGGTGCCTGGTTGGCACACAGTAAGTGGTCAGTAAAGGCTGGCTATTGGGAGTGTTTCCAGTGGGCTCAGCAGGACCTTGGCTTTTTGCTATCACATTGAATTCTTGGTACTCTTGGACTCCTCAGCTTCAGAGCTACCACACAACAAGAGACGTTATTCTCTTTTCCTAACAGACTCCTGTGAGTTCCATACATTTTGCATGATCCCCTCCTTTCAAAAGTGGGTTCTCAAAAATCCACGCCAATTTAGAATGACATACTTTCCCCTTGCCTGCTATGTCTCTGTGAGCCTTGCTGGGCTGCGAGGAAAAGCAGCCAGGGGTTCTTAGTGAGTATGCTGGACTGTGGAAATCCTTGGGCTATAAATAGCAGCATGCACTGAGCACGCTTACGTGTGTGTGTGTGTGTGTGTGTGTGTGTGTGTGTGTGTGTGTGTTTTAAAATATGATGGACTCGTTTTCTCTGATCATAAAATCCATAGCTTCTATTTATAGCCACAGTGTTGCTCACCAGTACGGAGAGCTTTTAAAAATAGGCTTCAGGAAATAAGATGTGCTTGGCCAACTCGCTCAGCGAGGAGGCAGCAGAAGAGACATGCAGATTGAGGACTGGGGTTTAGGGTCTTTGCATTAACCCCATGCCGTGTCTGTCATCCTTTGTTCCAAGCTCCCTCCGGTCCTGAGCTTTCAACTTGCATTATGTTTGCTCTGGTGAAGAGATGCGTTCATTCACTCATCAAGAACCGGCCCGGGCCAGCCGTGCTGCTATGCTCTGGGGAGATGAACAGAACATTTGTAGTAGCGAGGCGCTCACAGCCCAGTGGGGGAGACAGCTATAAATATAGACAGGGTTCTATTGCGCGAAGAGGATGAGTGCCATGACCGAGGTGCAGGTATGAATAAAGACCTGGGAGGTGCCAAGGAGGTATACTGAGTGCTACAGGGGAGTGCACTTGGGTAGGCAGGACAGTGACCCCCAAAGATATCCACGTCCCCATCCCTGGAGCCTGTGAATGCCCTGTGGCAGAATATCATATTGAGGATGTGATGAGGTTAAGGATCTAGAGATGGGAGATTATCCTGGATCACCTGTGGGCTCAGCAGAGTCACAAGGGTTCTTAGAAGAGGGAGGCAAGATGGTCAGAGGGGACGGTGATGTGATCCCAAAATAGAGTGAGGCTGGAAGACGCTGTGCACTGGCTTCGAGGATGCAGGAAGGGGCCATGAGCCAAGGAGCTGGGACCTTTATAAAAGCCTTAAAAAGTCAGGAGCTGGATCTCCTTGAGACACCTACCCCCAAAAGAATACAACTCTATCTGTACCTTGTTCTTAGCCCAATGAAAGTGGTTCTGGACCTCAGGACCCCAGGACTGTAAGAAGATAGATGTGTGTTTTAAGCTACCCAGGCTATAGTGATGTGTATTAACAGCCATTGGAAACAATTACACCAGCCAGGTTAACATTTTAACTGGACAATTATAAGAAACACCCAATATTCATTCTCCTGTCTTGTCATATGCGCCCTGGTTTTTATTTAGCTAGTCCCCCTTCCTCAGCATAGCCCAGGTTTCATGATGCTGGCTCATCTCAGCTCTGGGAGGGGGCAACATAGGGTTATTTTATTTAACCAGTATTATTAAGGATACATAAGGCGCCCAAGGAAGGAGGAGTGGGGGGAGAGAACCAGGATCATTGCCCTCAAATAGCCCCTGTCCAGTCAAGGTAAAGGCATGTGAAATTATCCCAGAAGGCAGAAAGAAGGAAGCCCCCCCCCCCAACAAAAAGAATAGAGCAAAGAGCCCAGAAGGAGGAACAAGGAATTTCAACACTGGAGATAATGCGATAGTAAACCCACCAGGAACTTCGGTGGTCAAATTGTGCCATGTCTATCTTTGGTGGAGATGCTGGTTCTGATCCACAGGTAGCCAACGTGGAGGGTTGGAGGAAAAACTCTGCAGCCAGGAAGATCTTTGATAATGCAATCCAAGAGGGATGTCACTGATTTCTTTGCAGTAAGGGAGACTGTTCCAGTTCAAACTCAGGGACGCATGAACTTTCCCTCTGCCAAGACAGAGTGTGCGGGACAGGAAAGTCTATACGTTGGGGCAGGCAAATGTGTCTGTCAGCTTTTCATGGCTGTGCCCCAAATCCCTGACAAGAGTGACTTAGAGGAGGAAAGGTTGATTTGGTTCTCAGTTTCAGAGGTTCAGTCCAAGGTGGGCTGGCTCCAAAGCAGAAACATCAAAGTGGCAGGCTGGGCAGAAAATAGCTGCTCAGCTCAAGACAGAGAAAGGAGGGAGGCTGGAAGAGGTGGAGGGGAAAGAGAGAGAGAGAGAGAAGAGAGAGAGAGAGAGAGAGAGAGAGAGAGAGAGAGAGAGAGAGAGAGAGAGGAAGAGAAGAGATGGGGAGAAGCTGAACCCTTCTACGGCATGCCCCCAATAGTCTGTTGGTACTTTCTCCACCTAAGTCACCTCCCAGCAGTCCACTCAGCATCAAGTGGATTAAGGCATTAATGAGCTCACAATCCTCATGATCCAATTGTTGCCTAAAAGCCCTCCTCTGAGCCTTGCTGCCTGGGCACCGTGCTGTCAACACAGGTGGGACGTTCCAGATCCAGGCTGTAGTAGCAAACTTGCACTTTTATCCTTAAAGTACATTTATGTGTGTTGACCTAGGAATGGGGTTGACCAGAGCCCCCAGGCATGGATAGTAAATGCTCTGCTCTCTGCCAAGGGCTTGCTTTCTGTGGTGCCATAGGAAGGCCCTCTGGCTCTTCTGGCTGCCTTCTGATATCTGAATTCCTTAATTATTATTATTGTTATTATTATTATTATTATTATTATTATTATTATCACCATCATCATCATCATTGTGTTGTGGTATTGGATTTTGAACCCAGGGGCAGTCTCTCTCTGAGCTTTCTTTTTTATTCTTTATTTTGAAACAGGGTCTCACTAAGTTGTGGAGAGCCTCACAAGTTGTTGAGGCGGCCTTGAACCTGTGATTCTCCTGTCTCGGCCTCCCAAGGGCTGGGATTACAAGCCTGCACCACCACGCCAGTCTTGACTTCCTTGAGCTCTGTAATGTACAAGATGTACATTCACAAACACATCAAAGTCAATCACTCAGCCACACAGGAGAAGGAGGGAGGGGGAGGGAATGGGGTGGGAAATGGGGAAGGGCTAAATGAGTGATGTGTGCATGTATGCCTCCACCATCTTGTACCCCATTAAGATGTATGACTACAACGCACCAATAAAAATAAATAAATAATAAATAAATAAATAAACCTAATTTGTAGAAAGTAGAAAGAAACTCAGGTTTAGAATAATCCTGCTCTTCCCACCCTCTTTTTTGATAGTTCCAGCCAGTGTGATGTAAGCGGACATTTGGGGGTTGAATCTTGCTCAAAGGGAACAAATGAACCTTCTGTATGCCTCTTTATCTTCTTCCATGTTCCTGCTTGAAAGACAAATGTGATGGCTGGAGCCACTGCATCCATGTTACAACCATGTAAAAAAAAAAAAAAAAAAAAGGCAAAAGCCGGGTATGGTGGTGCACACTTGTAATCCCTGCACTTGGAGGCAGAGACAGGAGGATCGCGTAGTTTCAAAGCCAGCCACGCTGACTTAAGAGACCCTGTTTCCAAATTTTAAAAAGTATAAAATAGGTCTGGGAGTGTATCCCGAAGGTAGAAGGGCTTCCAGGAACCCCAGTACCACCAAAAATAAATAAATAAATAAATAAATAAATAAATAAATAAATAAATAAATAAATAAATAATAAGCCATCACACTAGTACTGACCCTGAGCCAGTACTATCCATCCTCTATATCTGACCTTATGTTTTATGAGAACAATAAACTCATATTGTCTATGGTACTATTAGTAGGTTTTTTGTTTTGCCACCCGAATAAAAATCCCTAAGTGACAAACACTGTTTATAGAAAAGGTCATTTTGGTGTAATCTGATAGACTATTGAGCAGCGTTGAGACTGACAAGGATCTCTATTTAGTTAAAACTCACAGTATTACAGAAGAGGGTCTGGACAAGCCAGAGGCTGCCAACCACACCAGGCAAAGGTTTGCACTTGCTTCCAACTATCAAGAGTTGACTATCATCAAACAATATTTTCCTCCTAAATTTATTTTTTGTTTTTAGCAGCTTTATTGAGGGATGATGGATAAACAAAACTGCCCATATATAATGGATACAATTTGATACATTTGGACTTATACACTGAATTCATCACCACAACCAAGAAAATAAACATATTTCTTTTCTACAAAAATTTTATTCCTCCTTCTTCTGTGTTTGTTTTTGTGGCAGGACCACTTAGCACGAGATCTATCCTCTTAAGTTTTTTAAGTGTATTTCCTGGTATTATTATTAACTGGATTGTAGAAGATTTCTAGAATGTACTCATCTCATATGACACATCTCCATTCCCTCCTTCCCTCAGCCCTGTAACCACTGTCCTACCTTCTGTCCTTAGGAGTTTGACCAATTTGAGGGCTTCATATAAGTGGAATCATGCAGTATTGGTCCCCCTGTGATGAGTGTATTACCCGTAGCATATCATCCTCCAGGTGCATCTATGTTATTGTGAATGGTGGTATTTCCTTCTTTTTAAAGGCCAGATAATATTTCATTTATCTATCAATGGATGTTAATGTTGTGTCAATAATGCTACAAGGAAATGGGAAAGATATCTTTTTGAAATCCTGGTTTCAAGTACCCCCCCCCACAGTACTCGAAAGAAAATTTGGATGGCAATTGCACCCTTTTGCACTTCTTCTCCATTTTCACAATTCTAGTTTAAGCCTAGGTCTCTCACAGGAGTCTGAGTCTGAAGGGTCCCTCCCCTGGGCTCTTGGCACTGACATGGCGCCACCGGACACACCGCTTTCTGTAACCTCTCACGACCTTGGCTCTTCAGTGCCTTCAATGTGACAGCGTAATTCAAGCTGCACTGCAGAGCTGGTCCTCTGTCTGTGCTTCCCAATTGGTTAAACTCAACATTTTCTTCTTTCCTTAATTGAATTCCCAATGCCAGGAGAAAGCTTCTCGTGGAAATCAGTGAGGCTCTGACTTAGGACTGCTAGGCCACCGTCCTCCATCAACACACAGCGGCCACTTCCCACTCCAGCCTGAGTCCCCTCTCCTGTTCTAAGGAACTGGTCGACTCCTCTGACCGTGGGCTCACTGTGCTGCCGACCTGTGAATCCTTTTGTTTTTATCTCCCATCAAGACCAAGACAGCCATGCACAGGCAGTCAGCACCCTTCCTGCGCAGAGGGCTGCCACTTTTCCAGAAAACCAGGAAGGGCAGGACCCCTCGGGCCACGAATATTTGCTTCACGCTTAGTAAATTTACCTCCTGCAGCTCTGTGCTCAGGTCCTTCTGCCTATCACAGCTTTTGTTTTAACACTGCCCCAGAATGTAATCTCTTTGAAGACATTGCAAGTGACAATTAGGGATTCAATTTAAGATAAAATCCAACTCTAGGTGGTGCTGCCAAGTCGAATAATTCAAATGAGGTGACAGTACCTGACAGGCAGAGGCCATGTCTGCACAGAGGATGCTTTCTTCTTAAAATCACTCTTAAGCTGCGGCCTGATTTCAGAACCATTAACATTTGAAAAGACATGTTCTTCAACATGGTAACTGTCATATGGAATGGGCTAAAGTTAATTCTTTTGGTTTTCTACGTTCAATATGGGTGTGGCTCAAATCTATGGCTTTTTATGGTCTCTTTGCAACATTGAGAGGTGAAGGGACTCTCAGGTATAATTAGAGTCTGTTCGGTCTCACTGGACATTGAGCTCCATCAGGCAAAGATAGGGGACAGGTTCTGTGGTCCATGCTATACCTACCATCGCATCTGCCACCATTTTGGGGCTCAGTAATTCTGAGCTGACTGCTGAATGATTTCCCCTGACTACTGATGTCAACTTCCCTGTCAACAATGGCTGGAACATCTTTACCCTAAAACTAGAGTGCTTGAGCTTGGCCAGCCTGGAAAGTTGGGTGGGGTAGGGTGGTCGGTTAGCATGACTGAAGAGTGGTTCGTGATGATGGAATATATTGGGAGGGGCTGAAGGTGTAGCTGATAGAACAACAGCACGAACAAGTCACAGAGAGGCAATGTGCAGAAGTTTGGGTGTGGCAGAATATTTGGGGGATCAGCTCTGACTTGGAGGCTGGGGTCAGGACAGGGAGGGATGGAGCATCTGGGCCTTCACTGCTGTGCTTTGGGAGAACAAATTTTTCCAATGGCATTTGTCAGGAGTTCTAGAGTTATGAGGTATTTGACCTTCATCTTATGCCATTTTAAAGTGCTTTTATGCAATCAGGTCAGCATCAGCACTTGAGCCAAAAGCATGAGCTCTTTTTAAAAAAAAATTTTAAATTTCATTTGAAAGTAGCTAGCTAGGATATCACTTCTAACCTCAAGTACAAATATGACATCCCCACTAAACAAACTCCAGGTCAAACTCCAATTACCGCAAGCCTGCCCTTTCCAGTATCCAAGCCTCACCGTGAGAGTGTATGCTTAGGGTCCACTTTGAGATCTTTGAAAACCTCTTCTTCTCTGATTCTGACAGTCGCGAAAGCATGTTGTGTTATAATTGGAGGTACAAGATAGAGATAAAATGGCCGGGCCGCTTGGCAGAGTAGAGCCCATCTGTTTTAATAAAGCTTCTCACAGTCTTCCTATGTGAGTCTGTTTTCTGCTCCTGTGACAGAAGATCACATCTAGGTGATTTATAGAGAAAAGAAATTCACGTCTCATAGATCTGGAGAGTGGGAAGTCCCATATCAAAGTTCTGACATCAGGCGAGGGTCTTGGTGCCGGTTCTGCCCTGGTGGGAGGGGAAGGGTAGGGGAACCAGCAAGAGGGCGCTGGGCTTGCTTTTACCACAAAGCCATTCTCCCCACAGCTAACCCACAGCCATGATGGCAACGCAGACCCATTTCTGGGGGCAGAGCCCTCATAACCTGGTCACCTCCCCTTAGAGTCTGTCTCCCAGCACTGTCACACAGGGGATGAAGTTTCTGACACATGAACTTTGGGGACACAGAAAAACCATAGTATGCTCCAGCTGGGCATAGTGATACAGTTTAGAGGCACATTGTATCCATAGTGATACAGATGTATCCATATTGTATGTATGTATGTATGTATCCATATTGTATGTATGTATGTATGTATGTATCCATAGTGATACAGATTAGAGGCACATGCCTCTAATTCCACTATTTGGGAGGCTGAGACAGGAGGATTGTAGGTTCAAGGCCAACCTCTGCAACTTAGCCAGACCCTCAGCAACTTAGTGAGACTCTGTTACAAAACAAAAGCTAAAATATAGGCCTGGGGAGGTGTAGCTTGGAAGTAGAAAGTCCCTGGATTCCATCCCAATACCACCAAAAAACAAATAAAAACAAAGCACAATAATGTTTGTGTCCCCCAAAAGACGTATTAAAATCCTACTTGGAAATAAGATCTTTTGGAATGTGGTCTAGTTGAGATAAGGTCATACAGGATCGGGTGTAGTTCAATGTCTGGCATTCTTGTAAAAAGAAAAAGTTCTGGACAAAAAACCCTGAGAAGACCATCTCAAAAATGGAAGCAGAAGTTGGTGTGATGTGCCTGAAGCCGGGGGCACGAGGGATGGTCAGCAAACAGAGAAGCACAGAGAGCCTCCTTCTGAAGTATCCAAAGGGGCCAGCCTCACCAACACCCAGATCTCAGGCTTCTTGGCCTCAGGAACTGTAAGATTAAATTTCTTGTTTTAAGACATCTAGTGTGTGGTAATTTGCTACAAAAACCCTCAGGAAGGAACACCGACTGATGGGGGACACCGAGAGGGGATGAGGTACCTGATATCCTGGAGCCATGTTTTCACAGATACAGTCCAAGTCCGTTGTACGATGTCTTGCCACCCCCCGCCAGCTCAGGCAGAAGCTTGTTTCCATAACACCTCGAGCTTTCTAAGCTTTGTGCTAAAGGGAGGAGTGGGAAAGAGAGAATGGATATTGCTGGTTGACACAGGTCTCCAGCGCAGGACAACATGCTTCCCTCTCAAATCACTGTGCTCCGCTTAGTTGTCTGACAAACTTCTGTCACATACTAAGAATATTCTGTGTGTGTGTGTGTGTGTGTGTGTGTGTGTGTGTGTGTGTGTGTGTAAGTGCGGGGAGGTAATACCCAGTATTCAATCTAGGAGTTTTCTACCTCAGTTACACTCCCAGCTTTATTTTTTTTTAACAGGATATCTCTACATTACTACATCTGGTCTTGAACCTGCTATTCTTCTGTCTTAGCCTCCAAGTAACTCCCAAGATTATAGGCATGCACCACCACATCTGGCCTAAGAATGCTCTTTTTATTTTTCCCCTTTGGTACTAGAAATTTAACCCAGGGACATTCTACACCTGTGCTCTACTCTCAACTCTCTTTTTTGTTGTTGTTGTTGTTTATCTTAAAATGGGGTCTAAGTTCCTGAGGCTGGCCTTCAAACTATGATTCCCCTGTCCCAGTCTCTCAAGAACTAGGATTCCAAGTGTGCACCATTGTACCCAGCCTAAGAATATGCTAAACATTATAGACTTGGCTGTGACTCGTGATCCCAGAGGCAGACTGGGGCAGTCCATTTACTATTCTGCCCAGCCCTCATTTAGCCTGTACTAAAGAAGTTACTAGAAGAATAAGGAGAAAATCAGTGTGCACTTTAGTTCCGTTTCTAAGAAATTAGTTAATATGAGAAAATCATGTCCTACATACAATTCCTGATAAAATCCATTTTATGACTCTGTATTCATAATTCAGAATCTTTCTAATAAGTGATTTTTTTTTCAATTAGAGGATTCTGTTTAGTATTTCAAGGACTTTGCTTTTGAATAGTAATATTTATGATAAGCTCCTTTGATCACATTTCCCTGACTTTTGCAGAAGACTCAAAACAACTGCTCTAGATAACACTGATACAAAGAATAAGACTCAAACCATGTTTCTGGAGTGCTATAGCCCAGAAAGCACAAATAACAAGCCTGCACCCCTTACACCATCCACAACACTGAAAATTCATCATGAACAGTGGAAGCAATGAGAAGGAAAGACAGTCCTGAAGCAGAACAAGCTGGACTTTAGGGTCAGACATCTGTGCACTTGAATCCTGGCTTTGCTGTTTATCACTGTGTGATCCTGGTCACTGAAGGGACCTCTTCATGCCTCATTCCCCCCTCTGTGCCTTGCAGAGCAACTGGTGTCCATAAGAGTTCAGTGAAACAACATGCATATGTGGGGTAGTGCTGAGTATGTGGAAGATCTATCTCATTGGAAGAGAAGCAAGGTGGATTCAGGTGAAAGCCCATCAATTGGATCTAGTTAAAAGATTATAGGATTTTGTGGTGTGTATGCTTGGAAGTGCTTTGTGTATTGTGGCAGTAGGAAGAGGAACTTCTAAATTAAGGGTTTGGTGATGTGGTCAGTAAGATATAGGAGGAGCTAGCCAAGATAAGGAAGGGGAGACAGGGCGGGGCCAAGCTCACATTCTCATGACCTCATGAGTGATGAGAAAGGATATCTTAAATAGATGTCAAGGGTGCAGAAGGCCATACTTAAGACCACGGTGTGTGTATGTTCAAGTCTCTTTCCATGTTTGGAAATTTATCTGAAATTATTTCTCTGAAGAGATTCCAAATACCCTTGGTCTGTACCTCTATCCCTTCTTCAATGACTTTTATCTGTAGGTCAGGACATTTTGTTGTCCCATAGTTGTTCCATGTTTAGGTTTTGTTGCTATAATGACTTCTGTATGCTGTTTACTGTGCTTTCAGTTTTGAATGAACTGTTTTCTAACAGTGATATTCCATTTTCAATTTCATCTAATCTTCTAGAATCTATTTCTATTGCTCTCTTCATTTAATTTATTGACTCATTTCATTTCAGACTTCTTTCTGATTTTTTCTTAATGTCTCCATTTCATCTTTCATTTTTTGTACACTTACTATGAGGCCTTTCATCAAATTGGAGATCAGGATTTGGAATTCTCCTTTCATTTCTTGTAGGTCAGTATTCATGATTTCTCTTATTTCCTCACTGTTCAAAGTTCTCATATTTTCAGGGTTCTTGGGCTTGTTTTTCTGATGTCTTGCCATCTTCTTTTTTGTGTGTGACTCTGCGGGTAATCTGTCTGATCCAATCTGAGCAGTAGGAATTTAGAAGTGTCAGCAGGTTTGTGCACAGGTAAGCAGTTCTTTTTTCAATGGTGAGGTTTAGGTAAGTGGGGAGGAGCTGGGGTGATGGGTACAGGAGTTGGGTAAATTAGAGGATATGATTGAGTAAGAATTTAAGTATAATAAGGTAGTATATGGTTGAGAATGAAAGAAGATTAGATAGTATTTTTGTAGTTAGTATAGTATTTAGGTATGAAGATATGAAATAGCTTACATATAAAACAAGGAGATATAGTAAGGGGAAAAAGTTTTTAGAAAAGAGAGTAGATATGCTAGAGTGAGGAAATTTGTAAAAGAAATGGGGGAAAGGGCAAACAAACATGCATAAAGTAACAAAATAATTATAAAAATAACAATTATAAATCAAAGACAAAAAACCAACCAAAAGAAAAAAAAAGGAATAAGAAAAAAAAGAAAGATCAAAAATAAAAAAGAACAAAAAAAAATAGTGACAGTGTGAGAGGAAAAAAAATAGCAGTCCTTCTAATGTACATATATAGGGCCCAGGCCCAAAAAATACCTGTATGTCTATTCATTGTGGTAGATTCTGGAGTATATTCCAATGTCTCTCATTTGCTCTGTAACCTATTGTCAGCTTTTGGACCCACTTTATGAGTGTTTGTGCCCCTCTCTCACCTCTGCAAGCTTTGTGTTTAGGTGTCAGGGCGTTGAGTGTCAAGGTTAATGAGTTCTAGGTCAGCTCAGGGTTCTGCATTTCCCCACCCTGTGCTCTGAGCTTTCCAGCCCTGTGTTCCATGCCCTCTAGCCCTGGGCTCTGCGCTCTCTGCCCTGGGCTCTGTGATCTCAGGCTTTGTGCTCTTGCCTTCCTGTCCTGGGCCTGTGCCTCCCTACCTGCACTGGCAGAGGGCATCCAGTGTAGTCCTGGAGCAACCCCCTGTGACCCTCTGCAGGTGTTGTGCCTTGAGTACTATGGGCCTTTCCTGTGTCTCTGGAGGTTCTAACTGGACTACCTCTGGGATGGGCCACCAGGTCTTAGCTCACCTGGGTCCCCACGGCTGCTCTGGGAGGTCATTCGCCAAGTAATGAGTAATGCAAAGTCGTTACCTTGCTGTCCTGCAGGCCGGGTCTCTGGAGGGCACAGTGCACGGTGGGTGCCAGCCTCTGGTGGATACACAGGCTGTTAGATATTTTCCTGCATCCCTGAAGTGTGGTGCTGGTTGCTTAAGATGTTTGAGCTCTGCTGCTGCTTTCTGCAGTTCAAGTTCTTAGATTATTTGTTGGGATTTCTTGGGGTTGCAGCACTGGAGCCAGCAATCGCGGTTTGGCTGCAGCCCAAGATGGTGCTGGCCACCATACCAGGTCAGTTGCGCGCTCAGGCTTTTTGCAGTGGCAAGTTCAGAGTACTGGATTTCCTTCCACTGTGGTTCCCATTTGTGTTTTGGTTCATGAGTATCTTCCACTGCTTTGTTTATTCTCTTTGTCAATATGCTGCCTTCTTGGTAGTTGAACTTTATTTGTTCCAACTACTAAGATGTGCTACATCCCGCAGTCACCATTTTGAATCTCCGTGCATTGACTTTTAATAAGCACTAAATAGAATATATGTTAACTCTATCTGTTCCTAGAGTTTGATCAGAAGAGGTAAACATTGCTTGTCATGGGTGTGCACAGAAATGTTAGTCTCCTGTACCAGGAACATAAAAAGTAGGGCTGCACATCTTTTAAACAATCATTAAAAGAATCCAATGATGTACTGATCTGATGGTGGGTACCAGAGCCTAGTGGGGGAGGGGGGGAATTGAGAACAAGGAGACATTAGTCATAGGGCACAAAGTTTCAGCCAGACAAGAGGAGTAATCCTTTAAGATCTACTGTATTACATGGTGACTGTTGTTAACATTAGTCAGCTTCTCATTACTGTGGCCAAAATAGCTGACACAAAGAAGAAAAAAAAAAAACAATTTTTGGCTCATGGTTTCAGTTCATGGTTGGACAGCTCCATTACTCTGAGACTGACATGAGGCAGAACATAATGGTCAAAGGGCATGGTGGAGGAGAGCTGCTCAGCTCATGGTAGCTGGAAAGGAGAGAGGGAGAGAGAGAGAGAGAGAGAGAGAGAGAGAGAGAGAGAGAGAGAGATTGATTCTGCTTCCTCCAGTTAGGTCTTCTACAATTTTCACTATCTCACAATAACCCATCACATGGATTAACCCATTGCTGAGATTATAATGCTAATTATTCAGTCATTTTCTAGAAGCCCTGCCTCTGAATATTGCTTCCTTTGGGACCAAGCCTTCAGCACATGATTCTTCGAGGGACACTTTATATCTAAACCATAATAGTTTAAAGTGACATATCGTATACTTCAAACTGCTAAAAATATAAAATTAAAATGTTCTTATGACAGGCCGGGTGTGGTGGCGCACGCTTGTAATCCCCGCGCTTGGGAGGCGGAGACAGGAGGATCGCACTGGTTCGGAGCCAGCCTCGCTGGCTTAAGAGACCCTGTTTCCAAATAAAAAATATAAAATAGGTCTGGAAGTGTAGCCCGGAGATAGAAGGGCTTCCAGGAACCCCAGTACCGCCAAAAAAAAAAAAAAAGCTCTTATGACAAAAAAGTGAGTGCATGGGATGATGTCTATGTTCACTAGTTTGATTCATTTATTCTGCATGTATCTATATATCAAAATAATATATTGTATTACATATATGCAATTTGTCAATTAAAAAAATTAAATATAAAAATTGAAATAACAATGAAAATAAATCTTACTTTTCCTATTAAAAAGAGAGGAAACCCTTGTGTAGAGATGGATGTAAATGTGGCTTGACATGGACAAAGACACCAGCAACAGAAGTCAGACCATGCATTCCTGCCCACTAGCCCTGACAAAAGAATCTCTGTTGTCCCCTTGTCTGAGTCAAGCTGGTCATTTTACTATTTACTCTCTGATTTTTGGAGGGAGCCAGTGCACAGAAGGAAGATACTCTTTATAAGAAAAGTGGAAAGAAAAATCTTATGCTTTCATCAATTAGAAAAAAATTAAAACATTTTTAAAATTAATATTTTTCTTCGCCTAAAATGCCAAATATTTAAAACAGATTTACAAAGGCAATTAGACAAAAACATAATTAGGAAAGCATTAAAGAACTAGGGAGTCCAGAAATAGGCATAGGAAATTGAAACACGGTAAGAGAATGTTTCGTATACATGGAAGAAAAAAGGGTTTTTTAATGAATAGGGGTATGGAGTAACTGAAATATTCCTGTATCTCTTTCATATCAAAATTAGTTTCATATGGAAAAAATGTAGAAAATGGAACCACAAAATTACTTCAACGACAATATGTAAAATAGTAGGAAAATACAAGCCAATCTCTATATTGACACTATCCCTGGCACATATGAGGCCCTGAGCAACAATTTGTAAAATTGATTTACATAATGTTTGATAGGTGCTGGGTCCCTCTACAATATGTGTTTACCTTTTAACTCACCTGCTCCTTCTAGCTGGGCACTGGCACAGGTAATAATAGTCTCTATATTTTGCAGATTAGAAACAGAAGTGTCAAGAGGTTAGATAACTACACAAAAGGGCCCCAGCTAAAAAAGAAATGACATCCCAAACTTCCACATGCTGACTCCACCACCCTTGATTTCTGTGTGTGTGTGTGTGTGTGTGTGTGTGTGTGTACATGCATGCACATGTGCATGTGCACACACAAATGTAGATGTATTTCTGATAGATTATAGTTTTCAAGTTTTTGGTATGGCAACCCACACATGTATACAAAGGTACAGAAGTGTATGCATCCACATATACATAACCATGACACCCAAAACTGCTTCATATGTTCCCACCCACCTCCAAGGTCTGCGAAATATATCTCAGACTTTCTACTGTTTCATGTAAAAATATTTCTGCATGTGGTTCTAAAAAACAAAAATATCTTACTTTAGAGACAACCACAGCTCCATCATCACTAAAAAATTATTTATTAATAGCAAATAGTCAATTTCCAAACTATCTCAATACTTGGCAGGGAGGGATCCATTTATTAAGGTCCTTTGACATGGCTTTGGGTCTCTTCTGGCCCATAACTATCTGCCTTTCAACTCTTTTACCTTCATCTTTGCAATTTACAGTTTTCCTAGTCTCAGTCCTGCTGCCTGTGACCAGTGGTCACTGTGCATGTGGTCCACCCCCTGTACTGTTTGCAGATTGGCTGTGCAATTCAGTTGAGTCTACATGATCACATGATTTAGTTTATACTTATGAGCAAAAAAAAAATTTTTTTTGTGATTCTGGGTATGGAACCCAGGGGCATTCTACTTCCAAGCTATACCCCCAGCCTTCTTTTTATTCTTTATTTTGAAAAAGGGTCTCACTAAGTTGCAAAGGGCCTCACTAAGTAGCTGAGGCTGGCCATGAACCTGCGATCCTCCTGTCTCAGCCTCCCAAGTACTGGGATTATAAACTTGCACCACCACACTCAGCTAATATTTTTTAAATTGTAGAGAAGGAAAAGCCTTTCTAGGCATGCCATAAAGAAAGAAAAAAGTAAGGAAAGAGAGGAGAGTGAGGGAGAGAAAGAGAGAGAGAAGAGAAGAGAAAGAGAGAGAGAAGAGAAGAGAAAGAGAGAAGAGAAAAGAGAGAGAGAGAAGAGAAGAGAAGAGAAGAGAAGAGAAGAGAAGAGAAGAGAAGAGGAAGAGAGGAGAGAGAGAGAGGTGGGGGAAGAAAGAAAGAGAGCCAAAAATTCTATTTAGGATACAGATTTTTCTGTCAAAATTTTTCAAATATTTTTCCTTCATGACAATCTTCCCCTAGATCATAAGAAAAATGATAAACTGGTAAAAGAATTTTCAAAGCTTCCAATAGTTAACACTTTTAATTTATAAGGAATTCAAGAAATTAGTAAGAGTGAAACAGCCTACGGCAGCCAAAAAAAAATTAGCACTAAAGGTATTCAGCTCTCCTACGATGGCGACATAGTTGACGGGCCGCTCAGCTGAGTTCTGAATTCCCCACTGAGTTTGCCCAAAGCCCCATTTCCCTGGGGCCACTACCACCACCAGATAATCAGCAGAAAGGATACTAAGCAGGCCCCTTGATACAGGAGGAGATGTTCCTCTGAGGACCACTTCATCCTGAAGACTCTCCAGTTGTTCTGGCCTGCCAGGTCTGAGGCTTTGCCTACCCAACACCCCCTTCTTCCTTCATGGAGTCTGATCTGATGGTTCTGCCCACCTTCTCGGCCCCTGTCGGTGTCCCCGGCATGTGTAATTCTGTCTCAACATCTGCCTCTTGGAGGACTGAAACCTACGCTTTCTAATTTCAGCTGTCAAATGAGAATGATGGAACTATCAATAATTAGGACTGAGGGTGTGTTAAAGTTGGCATGTGTATCTACCATTGTGGGACATTTTAATTGGTAAAACTCTGTAGTGCAGAATTCTTTATCTGAGAAATTAGTTTCAAAGGTACATGTTAAATTGGGCATGGTGGCATATCCTGTAATCTGTACTTGGGAGACTGAGATAGGAGGATCACAGGTTCAAGGCCAGCCTCAGCAATTTAGTGAGACCTTTAGCAATTTTCTGAGGCTCTGTTTTTGAATATAAAAAAAAAGGGCTGGGGTTATAGTTTGGAGATAGAATGTCCCTGTGTTCAGTCCCCAGTATCAAATCATATATATATATATTTTTTTTAACAAGTTTAAAGAGAAACCATATTTTACCTTAATTGATGAGAAAAAGCATTTAATACATTTGTAGTCTTTTATCATAACAAAACATTCTTAGCTAAAGAGAAAAAGAGAAATACAAAGGGCACAAAAGGTTTCTATAAGAATTATTTTTATAGGGCTGGGAAATTAAACCCAGGGGCTGTTTTTGTTTTGTTTTGTTTTATTTTTACTTATGAGTTATACGCACGGCCCTGTTTTATGTTTTGTTTGGGAACAGGGTCTCACTGAGTTTCTGAGAGCCTTGCTAAGTTGCCGAGGCTGGCTTCAAACCTGTGATCCTCCTGTCTCCGCCTTCCAAGTACCGGGATTACAGGCGTGTGTCACCATGTCAGCTCTAAGACACTTTTTAAAGGGGCAAGCTCGGTGTCTGTCACGTCCATGCAGCCCACCTCGTGCAGCCCCTGACGCTTGGATGGAACTTTAAAAGCATGTCCTGAATGAATGACTGGACTGTCCCCAGCTTACTCTTCAGCCCCATCTTCTGATTGTCTCATTGGACCTGCCAGGCAGCCTGAGGCTTTGCCTACCCAACACCCCCTTCTGCATTTTCTACTCCAGCCAAATAAAATGAATACCATCGTGCTTCCTTGAGTCTCTGTGAGCCGAGCTGGCTGTTTGACTCACTACATGTCTATCTACTGCCACAGCCCAAAAGGTGGAGAGAATTCTCCATTTTACCAAAGAGGAAAGTGAGGTTCATAGAGGCCAATACCTCACTTGTGGGTGACAGCAACTGGTCTGTGTGGAGGGCCTGTGCACTCTCCCTTCTGGGGCAGCCTGAGGATTTAATGGCCTGTGCTCAACCCCGACTTTCCTCTGCCTTACCACCAGCTTCTTCCTGGACCTACTTGTGTGCTATTCTTCTTTGCATCCAGTGACCCTAGGGAATCCCATTGGCCAACACTACTTCTGCTGTGTGAGATGCCCTCTGATGCCCAGCAGCTCCCAACAGTGTTGGTGCCGCAGCAGCAGCCGAGGAACAAGGCTGTGGCAGACTCCCAGGGAAAACGGAGCGGGTCCACTTTCAGCAGGCTCGCCCGAGGTTGTGGCCTCGGGGCCTCTGTTCTCCACTGCCACCTGGAACGATGGTGGCTAAAGCCAGAGATGACAGCCTCATTACAGCTCCAGGAAACAAGATCTTGTGTGTTCTGAGAACAGCCTGCCCAACTGATCAACCTGACCTCAGCCAACATACGCCACCACCTTGATAGTACTGGTAATAATTTGGGGGGGGGATCTAATTTGCAGAACTGTAGAGCTCTTCTGACTTTAGAATTTGTATTCTAATCTAACCTTGTTTTAAAAATATGGGTAGATTAATTAGAACCAACAGCAATAATACAAATTGTTACTCAAAGGGCCAGGGAGGGCTTTGCTCATGTGACCCACATGGCCAGGGGCACATTGTCGAAGTGGGAAGACCAGAGTTCTGTCTCCCTACCCCAAGCACCTTCCATTCTGCTTAGAACCCTGTGGATATGGTCAAGCCTTGGGGGTCTATACTTCCCCTAAGGGTTGTGGTTAGGAGCACCTGCTGTCTAAACCCAGCTCTTCTGGGATGTATGGTCCAGATGTATGGTCCTGAGCAAGTTAAGAATCCCCCGGTGCTCATGGGCAAAATAAAGATAATAAAAATTGTGCCCATCTGTAGGGTTTGGGCTTGAGAATGTCTCCCAGACTGCATAATAGACAAGGCACCCATGTGGGACTTGGTTGCTGGAGAGGAGTCCCTGGGGGCGTGGCTGGGGACAGTGCTTCCAGGGCAGGCTCCTGCAGCTTCCTCCTCTATCTCCACTCCGTCACCATGAGCTGACACAAGTTCTCAGCCATTTCTCTCCAATTCCGCCATCAGGCCCTAAGGACCTTTAGCCCTGGCTCCTGCTTGGCAGCTGCTGTAAATATTACATACATAGACTGAAATCTCCAGACCCATAAACAAGTACGCCTTCCTCCAAGTGTTGCCTGTGCGGTAACAAGATCAGAATAGTGAGAATGCTGGTTTAAACACCATCTGATGGGGTTGTGCGGAGGATCCAACACGTTAACACACGCATACACAGAAACACATTAGCTGTGCAGACACAGGAATGATCACTGCATTAGCATATGCAGGGATGTCCTCAGCTCAGTGCCTGGTCCACGATAAACCCTACATCATACTGGCTACTCCCCTATGAATTACAACCCTTAGGTAACTAAGCCATTGTGTTTTTTTTTTTTTAACTCAGGGATGCAGTTAAAGTGTTTTATACCTAAGTTTACAGTAACTCTTCATTCAGGGACAGGATGAATATGTAAATTAACAGATAGATGATTGGATGAGTCATAGAACTTCTGAATGGAGTAGTGGCTTTGGTCTTTTCCACACGATAGGGCCATTTAACACAGTACCAATAAATAGCATGGCTTTAGGCATCATGGTTTCCCATGATGATACTTAGGGTCAGGGGACCCTGTTGTGTTATTTAATCCCTAAATTAAAACAATCTAAAGCACACATAATCTTCTATCACAGGCTAATTAAAGATTTATTTCAGGAGGGAATCCCAGCTATGACCGACGTGTACCAGCTCACCAGGTAACCTGTCAGCTGACGCGAAGCCAGAGTACCCAAGTGAAAGCTAATGACACAGAGAGACAGAAATAGATGGAGAAGGTACAATTATCTCTCGATTTAGCATTTTCTGCCCTGCCAGGGGCACGGTGAAATTTGTACTATCTTAAGATGCTAGAGGTAAGATGCTGGGAAAGACATTCATCCTGTCTGGCAAGTCTCTGCTATGTGCTAAGTGCTATGCCTGGGGTTGAAATGCCAAGGTGACCCCAGTGCATCCTGGAACCTGGCCTGGGTCCCAGAGAAGTGTGGGGAGGGGGAATGAGTGACCCAACATTTCAGAATATGGGGAGAGAGAGGGGGAGAGAGAGAGGGAGACCAGTGAACTAGATTCTTATAGATACGAAATGGAGTCAGGAAGGCTACACAGAAGAGAGGGTTTCTGAGCTTCAGATTAGCAGATGAAGAAGAGCTATCTTTTCCAGGGTCCCTTAGCAGAGGCTACAGCACCCACAAAGGCACAGGGGTGTCCAGGGACCTCCAACCTTAGTCATTGTGATAGCCACAGTGGATACACGTCAGGGGAGAGCAGATAGGGGTGAGCAAGGCCATCTTGCCAACCATTGGAGGGCTGGTCACAATATGATCAGCCTACCCCCTCGTTTTCTCAGAGGAAGAGTCATACAAATTCCCCCTCCTCAGAGCCTCCAAGCAAGTCCAAGCCTAATCCTCCAAACCTGTCAGCTCAGATCTTCTCCACTTCACTCTGCCATCCCCTCCACACCTGGGAAGTTGAAAATTACCGTAAAACATTCGGAGAGAGGCCACATAAGGACAAGGAATGCTGGTTTGGAATTTTTGGAATTGGATGCCTGTTTTACTCAGTGGTTCAGAAGTCCAGCTCCCTCATCTGGGAAGTGGAAATTAGATTTTCCCACACAGGACTAAATGAAATAAAATCACAAATACCCAGCACCATGCTCAGGATGTCACCAACGACTCTACCCATCGATGGGTAGAGTCTGTTGGGAGGGTGAAGTAAAGCTGAGGACCCGGAGTCCTTTCTTGGAGCACATTTAGAGCAGCTGCTGGGGTCTCTGTTAGTGGTTCTTTTGTCCTGCCCACCCTCCCTTGGAGAGACCGCCTGCACAGCATTGGCATTCTGAGCAGGTGGGTTCTCTTAAATGATTAGCCTGGAGTTGTTGGGGCACTCATTTGCATGTTGTGTTTATTGCATTTGGAAAGGATCCTTTTGTCCTCGGCACAGCAGAAAGGCTGGAGGAGGAGTGTGGGAGGAGCGCAATGTATCTTCATTTGGGGACGGTGAACAGGCTTCCGCCGGGCTCTGAGCCATGCCTCTGAGGTTGGGAAGACATTAGGGTGATGGACATGGGAATGGCCTTGCATTTCAGTAGTACATCGTCTTTCCTAAAGCAAGAGTCCTGGACAGCATCTGATTGCCAAACCAAGCTGGTAAGGAGGGAAAAGGGAGCCTGAAACCGCAGAATTAAAGTGTGGTGGGCAAGGCCTCATGACAACTGAGTGCTAGGGGCATTCTACCTCCAAGCTACTCCTCTAGCCCTGTTTTAATTTTTATTTTGAAACAGAATCTCACTAGGTTTTCTGAGAGTCTTGCTAAGTTGCTGAGGCTAGCCTTAAACCTGCAATCTTCCTGTCTCAGTTCAAGTACTGGGATTACAGACATATACCGTCATACTCATTTTTTTTAATGCAGTATTTAAAAAAATAATAATGAAAAGAATCATGTTGGCCAAATTATCAAAAATTTAAACTTAAGTATAGAATTTGAGCCTGTCTTGCATGACTCTGCCTCACCCTGATCTAAATCGTTCATTAACCTCAGCACCATCTTGGCCTCCTCCCTGCCCCACACCTTCCATGGAC
This sequence comes from Muscardinus avellanarius, assembly GCF_963383645.1. Taxonomy (NCBI): domain Eukaryota; kingdom Metazoa; phylum Chordata; class Mammalia; order Rodentia; family Gliridae; genus Muscardinus; species Muscardinus avellanarius. The sequence continues at coordinate 99,001,324 of NC_137798.1, read as the reverse complement.
ATCTATTAGGATGTCCATCACTTTTACTCTGGTCATTTCTCTGTGCTGTGTCAACACAGGACACATCTGCTGAGATCATTGTAGCGACTCAGCTGGCACCTCACTTCCAGTCTTCCTTTCACCCTCATTCCCTTTCAATGCCTGGATTAGTTTGTTTTACATTACTATAACAAAATACCCAAGGCTTTGTTACTTATAAGGTAAAGAGGTTTCTCATTTCAGATTTCTGAAGGTTCAAGGGCATGGCACTGCTATGAGCTTGGCTGGGGAAGAAACTCAGGACAGAGGCTGAAGCTCATGAAGGAACCATAACACTGCCAGACTGAGGGAAGAAGCGAGTGGCCAAGCTGGTTCTTTTATAATAATCCTCTGGAGAGAACTAAGAAAACTATATACATCTTTTTTGTTGTTGTTGTTATACTGGGGTTCCTGGAAACCATTCTACCTCCGGGCTATTTTTATACTTTTTTAAAATTTGGAAACAGGGTCTCTTAAGCCAGTGCGGCTGGCTTCGAACCTGCGTGATCCTCCTGTCTCTGCCTCCCAAGCACGGGGATTACAAGCGTGCGCCACCACGCCCAGCTATACGTGTCTTCTGAAGGCAGTATCCCCAGTAACCTCCAACTAGACTCCATCCGCCCTTAAAGGTCCATCACCTCTTGCATGTCTACACTGAGGATCAAGCTTCCAACCCTGGAGCCTAGAGGAAGATCCTCAAACCATATCTATACCATACAATGTCACTGTCGCCCTTCCATATAAAGCTTTCTGTCACCCACTAACCTGTGCCTGCCTACAGAGGCATTAGCAAATAAGGCACCCAAGTTTACTGTGAGTCTCCCTGGGCAGGGACTTTGCTAGCTTGAAAACCAAGATTCCTCTTTGTTTAACACGTCACTTGAAAAGAGTTGATGCTTAACTAAAATCTGAAACAAAATCTTTCACACGTTACGTTAGTTGTTTCCCAGCGGGTCTGGAGTAACAAGTCCGGGACCACTGTGCAGATGGACTGGGATTCAACACGAAAGTAGATGGATGGTGGGTGGAGGAAGCAGGAGGCCTGATGAACTAGGGAAAAACTAGAAGGCTCCACACCGCAGGGGTGTGTCAGTATGAACTCATGTGTAGCGTAATAAAGACACATATGATATTGCATATAGAAATATTCCTTGGTAAGATGATAGGCACACGCCGGGCGTGGTGGCGCATGCTTGTAATCCCCGCGCTTGGGAGGCGGAGACAGGAGGATCGCGCAGGTTCGAAGCCAGCCGCGCGCGCTGGCTTAGGAGACCCTGTTTCTAAATAAAAATATAAAAATAGGTCTGGGAGTGTAGCCCAGAGGTAGAAGGGCTTCCAGGAACCCCAGTACCACCAAAAAAAAAAAAAAAAGATGATAGGCACTAATCTCCATATATTTCCTTGCTCTGTTAGTTGAGAGGGTCTACAAGGGTCTACAAACAACAGATACTCCATAAGCCATAAGCATCTTATAAGCATACATCCCCAATAAAAGTAGCCAGGCTCCTTGGAGAAATGATTGATTGTAGGACTAGGGAAGGATGTATACCGGATGAGCCTCAAGCATCCTATAGCGCTAGAAAATTAGGGAGTGCTCCAGAAAACAAATAAATGCATGGAAGCTGTGACCCTCCTGTCTCAGCCTCCCAAGCACTAGAATGACAGGTGTGCACCACCACACCTGGCTCGCCCTTCCTCATTCTTAATCCATGACTTGATTTTCTCAGTCTGACTCTCCATGCTTCAGAAATGGGCATAGCATTATACCTGGCCAGCCAATCAGAATGTGGTATACGCCTCCTCTGATTATAGTGATTGATCCAGGCTAGACCAATCAGAGACAGTAAAATTTAACTGGTATGCAAATTCCTGACAAACAGAGCCTCTCTCTCTTTCCCCTGGTGAAAGGATAGAGAGTATAAACGTGTCTGAGAACAGAGCATAGGAGAAGGGTCCCAGTGCACAGAGGGCTCCCTCTCCTAGCTGCTGGAGTAACCAGTGTTCTGGAAAGAAAATATCACCATGACCTTCCAGCTCCTGGTGGCTCTAGGGATGGAAATGGACTCTATTTTGGGAGTTGATTCAAACTTTGTTCCAGAAGGTACCATACTGCACAGCCAGTGTGGTCCTGCAGACAGAGATATGGATGTTTTTTACCTAATGTCCTTGGAGTATCTCTGAGCAATCCCAATGCAATCAATTTTTATTGAGAAATTACATGCTCTGTGTAAAAAATATTGAAGGCTATCTTTACTGTGGGCAGCAGGATCCCTGCAGATATAATTAAGTGTGCGCAGTGATGGGGTTGGAGATGCGTCACCCAGCACCTCAGTCACGGAGGGGCGCTTGTTGCCCAGCCTGCTGCTATCAGCCCCTTGGGGGATTTCTCAGCCCAGGCAGACACTTATCCAAATCACAGCACCTTCGTTTGTTTTCCTCCCCCTACTCAAATTCTCTTGTCCTTCCAGTAGATCTCACCAGAAAAAGCATTAGTTCATGGCAGCAATTGGGTTATCTGGAGCCTGGCTCAGAAAATTAAGCATGCAGAGTGTGTTTAAGGGTGCCTTGGGGTCCGCTCCTATGGCTAGGAAGGGGAGGAGGCAGCAGTCGCCTGGCCAGCTGCCAGCTCCTTGATCTTAGACTTCCCAGCCTCCAGAACTACAAGAAATAATTTCCTGTTCTTTATCAATTATGCAGTCCATGGTATTCTTTGATAGCAGCAAAGACCTGAGGTGGGAGTGAAGAACTCAGGCACCCTAAAGGAAAAGGGTGATATATCATTTCTTTAGCTCAATCCCAACCCTAATTCTGCAGGCCTGAGAATTCTGCAAAACCAGAACCTAGATTTAGGCGCCCCATCCCTTCTGTGATCCAGGGGCCTGGGGGAGCCTCTCAGGCACCTTGGGGAAAGAGGATCCTGCTGAATGCTCAGAGCCTTTGGGGAAACAAAACTGGAAACGGTTCAACTGTGCAACCAAAAGCCTCACAGCAGCCCAGCAGAGTGGAGGTGGAGGTGACCGTACCGGTTCCCCAGACAGGCTGAGATGCAGAGGCGCGAGGTGGGGAGATCTAAGTGGCAGAGCTGCCGGGCCTCCCCTGGACCCCTAGTCTGTGCCTGCAGCCCCTGCCTGCTGCATGTCCACCCCACTCGCCCATCAAGGCTGTGAGCAGTCGCCATCCCATCTGCTGAATGCACGTAATGTCACTATGTCACATCCTGTGAGTGATGAGAGCACACTTCTTATTTGGTGGCTGTTCCCTCTCTGGAGCCTTGGGGCCCTTAGGGCTCTCTCTGCAGCATTTGCAAGATTAAAGAGCCCAGCCAGGAGCCTGCAGCTGGGGAGGGGCGGGCTGGAGCAGAAAGAGCAGGGAGCCAGGAAGGAGGAAAGGGGAGGGGGAAGCACAGGGAAGGCTTCTGAGGCACCCCGCCTCTCCCAGCTGGGATAGAGTCCTGGGCTCTGCCTTCAGCTCAAGAGAGAGAGAGGCCAGAGGAATTGCTGAGCCCATCTTCCTGGAGGCACCGGGACAGGGACCTCTGGGTCTTATAAAGGTAACAGAGCTGATATTCACCTCATTTGATCCAGGGACCCATGTGCAGAAACCAGTGGCAGCAACCCGGAGCGGAAGGAGCTGCAGGAGGAGGTGAAAGTAGCTGGCTCCATCCTGGACCTCTGGTGGCAAGTGCATTGGTCTGCCTGCCTTCCTTCCTTCCTTCCTTCCTTCCTTCCTTCCTTCCTTCCTTCCTTCCTTCTTTCTCTCTCTCTCTCTCTCTCTCTCTCTCTCTCTCTCTCTCTCTCTCTTCCCTCGTTCTTTCTTTCTGCAGTACTGGGGATGGAACCCAGGGGCTTTCTACCTCCAAACTACACCCCCAGCCCTATTTCTTTATTTTTGAAACAGGGTCTCACTGAGTTGCAAAGGGCCTCACTAAGTAGCTGAGGCTGGCTGCAAACTGTGATCCTCCTGTCTCAGCCTCCAAAATGCTGGGATTACAAGCACGCGTCACCACGCCCAGCTGTCCTTCTATTTCTGATGTGAAGCTAGAGCCTGCTCTATACACTACCTCACCTAGCCTCCGTCAGCGCATTCTGCAACACAGGAGACTCTCCAGGCATATTTGACGATTGACTAAACAATCGCTGGGATGATGCCCTATTGATCTAGGAATTCCTGGTGCAGAGACAGAGCCCTTGCACACGCGTCTCCACAGCCGACCTCCCCCACAAGGTGCTCAATAGATCCACAGATGATTCTCTCGTAATCTCTACTGCGGCTCGTGGGTCTGGGTCCTCTGCCATTTATTTCCCTTTCCTAGTGACTCCAGGAGTGGTCTTCAAGCTGGGTCTTGGAGGCGAAGGAAGTTGCAGGAGAGGGCACTGGCCAGCAGAAGGCAGAGGCCCAAGGTAGGTTGTGGCCCAAGCCAGAGCAGGCTGGCTGGGATGAGAGAGCACACTAGTGAGAGGGAGCTGCAGAGGTGGTCAGGAGAGCACTGCAGAGGCCCTCCCCACCCTGCAGGAGGCAAAGCTCCCTGCCCCAGAGCGGCCATAGAGCATCTTTTAGCACATTAACCCCATGCATCCTTCTGCTCCCAAACGTGACTCCCCAGAAAGACCTGTTCCTCACTGCAGAGACTCCAGCATGCCCAATACTGTCCATGCTCACCACACTCCAAGCTCATGTCTCTCAATATTTGTGAGAGGCATCCTGACTCACTACATAAGCGCATAAGCGCAGGACTCTGGACCAAAGTGAGGCGTGGGGCTGCAACACCACCTGGTCCCCAGCCTGCCCTGCTCACCCTAGCCAGGCCGGTTTGCAGTGCTCTCCAGTGTGCACAAGGCCTTACTTCTGCCCCTGAACTTAGCCACCTGGTTTGCTTTAACCAAAAGAATGAGTTGGAAAGCCACAGGTCACCAGCTCAGAACCGACTGCTTGTTCTCTTGCACCTCTATTGCCACTTATAAGAAGTACCTGCCTGAACTGGCTTGATGGTTCCAGGAGACGGAGAAAGGCACATGGAGCAGATTCAAATCCCTGTCGTCCACGAGCGCCGGGATGAAAACTGCAGAATCATATTGCGAGCCCATCCTGCACGGAGCTAGCATTGGGTCAAGGACTCCTGCAAAGCAATGGATGGTTTGTTGAAGCCACTGACGTTGGGGATTGGTTTACGATGTGGCTGTAGCTAACTAACACAGGTGTCTTTGGGGACGTTATTTAATCCTTCTGGGCACCTTTCCCATTTGTAAAATGGCAATTCACAGTATCTACTTCTTGGGATTTTTTTTTTTTTCATGAGGATCAGGTGAATTAACACTTGGAAAGCCCTTACAAAAGTACCTGGTCCATGTTAAGTACCAAATAAAATGCACATCTTTCTGTTTATTTGGATAATGTCTGTGTTTCCCATGTGACTCCATGAGTTAGGGTCAATACCTACTTGCCCTTAATGTCCCCGGTGTTTAGTACAATGGCGTGGTCCATAGAAGGCATTTGACACCTCATGAGTTACCATGGATTTTCTTATCTCTGACACATAGAGGGATTAGAAGGACAAGTATTGAACTTCCTTTTTGGTTTTAAAATCCACCATTTAGTGAACACTTAATAATGCCGGGGACCAGTTGAAACAACTTAGATATATCTGAAGCAGGTGGAATTACTGTCCTCATTGTAGACAGAAAGAAACTGAGGCCCAAGGAGCTTCGTGTCTTGCTCACAGACACACAGCTAGGAGATGGCAGAACTCAAATTTGCCCCCCAATTCTGAGACTCAAGTTCCCATTTTCTTCACTCCACCCCAGCACGTTATGTTGTTGGTCCATGGCAAATCAAAGCTATGATGAAGGAGGGCATTGGGAAGGACTGTAGGTTCTAAGGAAGGAGTCAGGTCCTCTGTACCACAGGCTTGGAAGTGGCCTTTGGAGAGCATCTCACTGGCCAGATTCAGCCCCCTCTCGCAAAAGTAGCTGGTCCATGCTCTGACTGCAGGGGAGATGTTGGAGTCACGTGCTTTCCAGGAGGCACTGCCCGGCTTCTCCTCCAGCTTCTGGCTCACATTTTCCAAAAGTGCTTTATTGGACTTTGCTCCCTGAGGGCCACTTTCTGAGCAGAACATGAAGCCAGAGGAGAGATGCTTATGTGGAGGTTTCTTCCTTGGGCAGGAAGGGAGTGTTCAGAAGCCCGTCTGAGTAAGCAGGTGTGGGCAGCCTGAGACTCCTGGGGCCAAGACGCTCAGAGCTGCTAGGACAGGTCACAGGGCCTCTGCCTCTCTGGACCCCCAGTGGGACCAAAGCAGGAAATGACATTTGGTGGCGTCCCAGCATCGTCCATTAGCCCTCTCCCACCCGTGGAGGGCTTCATGCTCTTCTGGGGGGCCCTTGCCAGGAGGGGGAGATGCAGGGCATGGGGCACTTGGAACAAGCAACTTGGGTCTAGCATCGAGGAACTTGGGTCTAGGAGTTTGGGATCAGATGTTTGCCATTCTCTCATGCCATTTTCCATCAGAGTATCTTAGAGGACAAAGAAGACCAGAAAACTCCACATATACATATTTTTAGAGAGACGAAAAATTAAGAAACTATGTAACATAGTTGCCAATATCATGCTATGGTTTGAAAGTACACATTTGCTAAATCAACAATTCAATAAGAAGAAACCTGAAAGTCAAAACACACAATGATAAACAATTGTGCTATTCATAAAATAAATGCAATTGCAGATATATTTATTCACTATCTTCTATTCATTGTGATAAAGTTATGTTCATCATTAAGAGTATAGAAATGGCAAATGAACAGAAAAGCAGATTGATATTATGGAAATAGGTCAAAATACAGATAGGAATTTAATACATGAGCTTTGTGAGTTTATGCAGAACAAAAGTTTATAATTTTGAAGAAATTAGATTTATTAATTTTTTCCTTTATGAATTATTTTTGGTTTCAATCTAAGGACTCTCCCTTCTCCTAGATCCTGAAGATATTCTCCTGTGCTATCTTTCTAAATGTTTATAGCTTACAGTTAAATCCATGATCCATTTGGACTTCTGTTCTGTATTTTGTATGAGGCGTGAGAGAGGCCAGGGTTCATTTATTCACCTATGGATAGCCAGTTGTTCCAGGATTGTTTGTTGCGAAGGCTATTGCATCATCCTTGAAAGAAAAGAGGATACAGAAAGGAAGTGCCCCTTTCCATTCCCAAGAACCTGGCCAGGCCAAGGGAACAATGAAGGCATCCCAGAACGGCATACCTTGAAACACGTACTCTCTCTCTCTCTCTCTCTCTCTCTCTCTCTCTCTCTCTCTCTCTCTCTCTCTAGTTTGCACTGGAAACTAAGGAGCTAGTTATACATCTTAATGATCTTAATGGAGTACAAGTTAGTAGAGGCATACATGCACATATCACATTGTACCCATAAAAAAATTAAAAAAATAAAACAACAACAAAAATAAACTAAGGATTCATGTTATCAGTAGAAAATGCTTTCTTACATGCACATGAAGACAACTGCTCCTTGGAATGCTGGCCATGCAATAAGAAAAGCCAGCTGATGCTGTCATTGTTGGTGTAGTCTAATCTACGGCCCCCTCCCTACAGTAAGTGGTGTGGAGCAGAGCGCAGTGGAGAGGTCCATGTTCATCCAGCTGGCCACCACGGGGCATAGCACCATGGAGGACAGAGGCACTACTTCCCGATGAAGGACCGTGAGGGACAAAGGTATTATCTACACAGGGTGCTTGTCACCAGAGGTGATACTTGACAAAGCACCCTGGGGGACTGAGGTGCTACTTACTGAGCCCATCACCACTGTGCCTTCCCTGTAAGCAGTTTCCAATAAACCTTTACCCCACTTGCCATCTCTGGGTGTTTTCTTGGTCTCTTGTCAACGCACCCCACTGCCCCAGCACACCTAGACTATGAAAAGTACAATTATCTTTTATTGAGTGCCTTTGTACTTTATCAAGATGAATGAAGATATTTATTGGGGTCTTTGTCTGGGTTCTCTATTCTCTTCCATTTGTCTAAGTGACTATTTCTTTGCCAGTACCACACAGCTTTGATTACTGTAGCTACATAATAAGCTTCAGTTGCCTAGACTGATTCTTTTTTTTCAAAATTATTTTATTGTAAAATAAATTTTATTGTAAAATAAATTTTTAAAATAAAATAAATTTATTTAATAATTTTAAAATAAAAATTTAATAAAATAAATTTATTAAAATAAAATAAATTTATAAAATAAAATAAATTTTATTGTAAAATGTATGTAAAACATACATTTTATTGTAATTTTATCTATGGTCACAAAAATATCTTTCTGGGATTTTATGGGAGTTGCATTAAAACTGTTTCTCAGACTGGGGAGAATTGACATCTTTACTATGTTGAGTTCTCCAATCTATAAACACAGTGTGTTTCTTTAATCTCTTTTTAGATCTTCTTTAATTTCTTTGATCAGTGTATTGCAGTTTTCAGCACATGTGTCCTGTACATATCTTGCTAGATGTATACCTAAGTATTTTTATTAAGTAATTTTAAGTATAATGACCACTTGTTCATTGCTAGTATATAGAAATGTAATTGGCTTCTTATACTTATCTTACATCATGTGACCTTGCTGAATCCACTTATTAATTCTCAGAAGGATTTATATTATATTTCTTGGGATTTTCTTCAAAGAGAATCTTGCCATCTGCAAAAAACAGTTGTTCCACAAGAATTTCATCAGTTTCTTCTTTAGCAGCATCCTCAATGACCACTCAGTGTGTGCCACTTCCCTCTAGGCCCTGCTTCTTCAATCCTACCACCTCTTAACATCACCACACTGGGTACCAAACTTTCAACATATGAACCCTTGGAGGAGAAGCCACATCCAAACCATAACATAGACATAACTTGTCACAGACTACCGGTGTCAACATCTTAAGAGTTTAAGTCAAGTACAAAAACCTTAAGTCCCTTTATGTCCCCTTTTCTCTCCTCAATTTATAATTCTCTTAAATCTTTATTCTACATACACTTAGAAGCACATCATATAATGTTATAGTTTTTTTAAGGTTAAATTGCTTTATGAGTAAAATGATGTGTTAAAAACTGGGTTGTATGAGAAGGGATGTGCAAATCCACTTTCTTGTGTCTAACACTTTGACCCCAATGAAGGAGCCCACTTACTGGTGCTCCTGTGGGTGTTGCCGAGGGGCTGGCCTCTTTGGGTCCAAGCCTGGGGTATATGAGGCAGAAGAGATGGCACCATGCCACCCTTGGGTCATGTGGGCTCTAACCAGTTGACCTCTGTTATATACATGATGTTGAGGGGTTTAGTTGTGCTTACTGGGAGGCATAGGGAAAAGCATGTCTACTCTTTAGAAGTATATGTCTCCTCAAATATACAATTTAATTGGAAAAAGGCAGGCTGCAGAACAGATAGCATGTGTGGGTGTGTGTACACACACATATACACATAAGCACAGACTCTCTCTGGCTGCCCGAGAACGTGCTTGCCAATGGGATTGCAAGCCAGGGAGAAAGAAAAATTATGCTTCTCTCCATATTTTTTTGTTACCTTTCAAATGTGTGCCATGTGCATTTGTCACATGTGCAAAAGGATAAATGCCTTTGTTTTTAAAAATAATGCAGCATGATGGATACATTCACATTCTCCAGGAAAATCTCTGAAATGGAGTGGAATGCCTAATCGAATCGTGAGCTAAATTGTGTCCCTTCCAAAAATCATGCCGCTGTCTTAACCTCCAGCGACTCAGAATGTGATTGCATTTGGAGACAGGGCCTTTAAAGAGGTATTTAAGTTAAAGGGATATCATTAGAGTGGGCCTTAATCCAATCTGACCAGTGTCCTTATGAGCAGAAGAGATTAAGACAGGACCTGCACAGAGGGAAGATGAGGTGAGGACAGGAGGAGGAGGTTATCTGCAAGCCCAGGGGAGCAGTTGGAAAAAAGCAACCCTGCTAACACCTTGACCACACACTTCCATCCTCAAGGGCTAGGAGAGGAGAGATCCCTATTGCTTAAGCCATTCCGAATGTGGTGTTCTACCGTGGCAATGCAGTAAACTCACGTTCCTCGCTTGCAGACAACATGGAAGGTATGAATTTAAGACCCCCGTGAGTGTGAGGCAGGAGTCGGAGGCCACTCTGGCTGGGAATGGAACCCAGGTTGCCCCTCTGGGATGACCCCAGACCTGTGCTCCCTGTGAAGGGAGGGCCAGCTGTCCTCAGACTTTCTATGGTGGTGACTGCAGCTTGAGGAAGCTACCCAAGGCAGCACCAACCATAATGCTGCCCCTCAGCTGGCCTGGCTCCTGTGGGTGTTCCCATTCAGCTGTCACCTGGAGGGAAGAGCAGGTGTTTCAACAGGCTCCCTCTGCCTTCCAGTATGCAGCTCTGCAGTGTTTGGGTGCAAACACACTGAAGAATGTCATCTCACTGGGAGGCATCCCATGTGGGGTCTCTCATCAAAAGTCCTGTGGACCTCATCCCACTCTCATCCCAAAGTTGGAGGCACTTGTGACCCACTTAGTAGCCTGTTCTTCCTTTGAAGCTTCTGAGCCTGTCTTGGGCCTTGCTGATCTCTCTCTACTGTGGCAAAAGGCAGGTCACTGGGTAATCAGCAATAGAAATGACCTTTCAATCATGCCTTCTCCCTTCTCCTATATTTATTGAATTTTTGTTGGTTGGCTAGTTGGTTTAATCCATCCCTTTTTTCTTACTGGAATTTTTTTTCAGTTATATTATTCACATTTCTGTTATAATTTCCCTTAATTCTGAAGATACGCACTTATGCACAAGCATGCACACACAATTGGACAGAGGAAGATAACCATACACTCTTATAACTAATACTTAATAGTGGCATCCATCATAAGGATGAGGGTTCATTGAGCATGTTGCTGTGCTGGCGACTCTGGGTGCGATTTGCATCCTTCATTCACTGTTCTCATGGAAGATATTCTTGTCCTCAGTTCGCAGAGAGAAGCAGAGGTTCTGAGAAATAGCCCTACGTTACCACAGCTCAAACAACCGAGTGTGGATTTGACACCTGGCTGCTGCATTCTGCAGCCCATCCAGTTAGCCACTGAAAAGGAGGGGCAGGTGGCCCTGTGCTCACAGAAGATACTCGGCACATCATGGTTGAATACTGGCTCTGTGAGACAGGGCTTTTGCATGAATGAAAGAGTGAACGTGGTAATCAGGAGCTGTGGGGATGCAGAGGAGGGAAGTGTTGTGGTAGGCGAAAGAAGGGGAAGAATCTAGAATTGTTCCCTCTGGTATTGGCAAAATCGAGCACTCTGACAGGTGCTGTGGTATGTCTCGGGGGCAGGAGGAAGGCAGAAATCACAGCAGAGCTCTGAGCCCACACCTCAGGAGGCTCTGCCAAGAGATTGGGGAGCTCACCATAAGGAAGAGGGCAGAGGACACCCCAGATTCCCCTGCTTTATGGATTTGAGGACAGGAACTGGGAAACGTTCTTTGGGAGAAACCTGCCTTGGAACCCAAGTACTTCATGAATGTTTCTTCAGTTCTGCCGTCTGTAAACAATGGGGGACCAAGCCAGGGATGGCAGCGCATGCTTGTAATCTTAGTATTTGGGAGGCTGAGACAGGAAGATCTCAGGATTGTGTCCAGCCTCAGCACCTAAGCATAAGGACTATGTCTCATTTTTCCCAGGTGCCTGTGGATGGCAGGGAGAGACATCTAAGCCTGGAAAGGACAGGGTTCAAGGACTATAGGTCTCATGGTAACGGAATGAAGCCAGGCAAACCCTCCTCATAATAAAGAAGCATTTTCAAGCTCTCTGGTCAGCTGGCTGCAACTGCTTTAAAGGGAACTCGGAAAACCCAAGCAGCTCTGCAGGAGCGGTGGGTCCCAGGCTTCAGAAACAATGTCACCAGGAGCACAGGACAAAGGCTGAGGTCCCCTCGTCCTTCCTCTGTGTTACAGGTTAGGAAAGAGATTCAGAGAGGGTCTGCCAGGCCGTGGGAGCAGGTAGCCAGAGCTTCTGTGTGTCACTTGCCTGCTGTTTTTACTTGGGATGGCAATGCTTCCTTCCTATTTCCAGCTCACAGAAAGCAAGAGGATCCCTAGAGACCATTCATCCCAAATGTGCTGTCTTGGAGTTGAACACTGACGCCTGTTTACCAGAGGGGCTGAGGGCAGGGAGAGAGGGAAAACAAAGAGACGCAGGAGAGAAACAGCCAGCTGAGAGCCATGCAGGGAATTTAAGTGGCCACTTTCTGTCAAGTAGTTAGGAGGGGCTTTTCTACATGGGTGACATTTGAGCCGAGTGACAGGAAGCCAACACCAGCTGGTCATGTAGGGGAAGATCGTTCAGGGTAGAGTCAAGAATCCGTGCAAAGATCTTGAAGTCAAGTCAGGTCCGCTGTTACCAACATGGACTCTGGCACAGAGCCCATCTGCCTGGAAATAGAACCTGCAAGGGGAATCCTGTGGGACTCATTAAAGGGTGATTTCTTGGGAGGAATCTGGGGAGGAGTGGAAAGATAGACCACCAAGAAGAAGCACTGGCCACAGATGTAGTCAGGAGGGCTCTAGCCTGCTGATGCCCTGAAGACGCTGTAGCCTTGAGCTGCACACAGCCATCCTGGCAGTGGCGAGGGGGCTGGGAGGTCACATCTATGTCCACGAGTCACCGGTCACAGGTAACCATGGAAGGTTGGTCATGCATTTCGGGCAATGTGCAGAGCAGTCCCATCAGCCCAGAGCACTCCCCCCAAGGATGAGTTGTTAGCAGCTAACACCCGCAGCTGCTCGGCCGTGGGTGCATCTGTACACAGGAGTCTGGGTGGGTCACCGATGAGCTGAGCACACCGAGTTCACCCCTGGACGTGATCCAGGCCATTTCCCACTTGTCCCATGTGATATTTGCAATCACCCTTCATGGAGTTGACACTGTTTTGCAGGTGAGAACACTGGCCTTCAGAGACAAAAGGCACTTGCCAGGCTCACTCTGTCAGGAAGTTGGGGAGCCAGATCTCAGACCTAGATTTTCTGATTCTACAAGTGCCCTGCCGGCTGCTTCGGACTGCGGGACTCAGGTCCGTACGGAAAGGCCAGCCAGGCGATGCAGATGACAGGGCCGGTGGTGTGTGTTTCTCATCTTGCTACACGGCATACGCAATTCATAGCCAGTGGTGCTCGCATGTTTCCTGGAAAGGAGGGATTCCTGGAAACCAGTGACTTTGTGGAACCTTCCTTGGGGCATCTGAGCGGAGCCTGGTCCCCGCCCTCCTTAGCTGAGATGAGTTTGGCTCAGCAGAAGCACTCACTGTGCTTCCGGTCCAGACGCCTACAAGCTGGCTCAGCAGAGAGCCTATGTGCTCAGGCTCCGAGGTACGTGGCCTGAGAGCTGCTGGCCTTTCGCTACCATTGACACTTGTCCTTAAGCTGGGAATATCGCACTTTCCAGAGTTTTTTGTCACCTTTCTAACCCTGGGAGCAGTGCACCCACAGCGGGAAGCTTGGAACCCCCAACCTGCTTTGACACCACTCATTTTCTATAGAGGTATATTCTAAAATGTTTGCAATGCTGGACAAAATTAACTGCCTTTTTTTTTTTAACAAGCCAGGGATTATCATTCTGAGTATTAGTTATTTTTTTTGGGGGGGGCTAAATCTATTGATTTTTTTTTTTCAAGAAGTAGATATGGCTGGCTCCTGAACTAAATTACTCCAGCTGTCTGCCCGTTCTGGGTTGAATTGTGTCCTCCCAAATTGAAATGTTGAAATCCTAAGCTGGGTGTGCTGGTGCATGCTTGGGAGGCTGAGACAGGATGATTGCAGGTTTGTGGCCAGCCTCATTTACTTAGCGAGGCCCTCCATAACTTAGTGAGACTCTGCTTCAACATAAAGAATAATAAATAGGGCTCTGGGGATGGAACGCAAAGGTACAATGCCCCTGGGTTCAACCCCCAATGCCACAAAAAAAAAAAAAAAAGGAAAGAAAAAGAAAAAAAGAAACCCTAACCTCTAGTGCCTCCAAAGATGGCCTTATTGAGAAAAAGGGTACTTTGGAATATAATCAGCTAAAATGAAACTGTAAAACAGTAGGGAGAACCTCCTTACAAGGGGAGAGATTTGGACACACACACACACACACACACACACACACACACACACACACCACAACACCAAATAGAGATGAAGGAAAAAAACAATCATAGTAATTTGTCTGTGTGCCAAGGAAAGAAGACAGGGATTGTTAGTAACTACCTGAAGCTTGAAGCAGGGGACAGATTTTCCCTCATAGACCTCAGGGGGAACCAGCCCTGCCCAAGCCTTGACCTCAGACTCCTGGCCTCCAAAACAGCGAGAATAAATTTGTTAGGTAAACCACCCTCTTTAGCATCTCTTGTCACAGCATCTGTGATGGTTTGTCGGGATTGTCAACGTGAATGGATCATGAAACACCTGAGATGATGTGACTCTGGCATGTTGATTAAATGACTGGCTTCTGTAATGGCCAAGTTCAGCCCTGAATGCAGGCAGCAGGGTTCTGATAGGTGCAAGATCTGGGTAAAAGAAATAGAAAGCGTTGTGAAGGCATGCATGGTTCTTGCTGAAGACAGTGTGCTTGTTCTCTGAGATTCGGCCTTCAGCTCTCTGGCCTTGTTGCTTAATCATTGCCATTTTGCTGTGGTTGAAAAACCCACACCATTCCATTTTTTTTTTAATCACTGTGGTAAAGTAAGAGCCAGTAGGGTTTAATGGAAGTCCTTTCTGGGTTTATACTGGTTTGGGGAATTTGATGAATCTATGTTTCATCCCTAATTTATATTCAAAAAATCTTTTTATGTGATTTCAAATATTTTCTATTTTTTTCAGAGCCAATCACTGTCCATGGTATCAGATTAAGAAGCCCTGAATTTAAAAAAAGATTCTTTAAAAATTTTGAGAATGATTTCTAAGAATACTGGTGGCTTTATACCAAGGCCAGTCCATTAAAATGTGATTCTTCATGTTGCATTCTTGTCAAGAAAACAGATTATAGAAAAAGAGGAAAGATCAGGAGAAATAACGAAGAATGCAGGAGAAGAGAGCTAGGCATTTATTTACAGGCTTGGGACCAAGACTGTGTCCTGGCCACCTGGACTGCCTTGGGAGTGAGAAACAATGCTTTAGATTCAATTTGCTGTTAAAGGAATCCTCCTCTCCAGGGACAAGGAGATATTTTCCAGCCAAATATCAGTTATGGGGTTGTACTTTCTGCATGACCAACCACCAGGGATGCTTCAAAAGAACTGTAGTTTTTGTCTTCATGGAGAAGCCCATGCTCCTGAGAATGAGAAGAGCTGGAACTTACTAGTTGTGTAACCTTGGGAAAATACCATACTTCTTTGAGCCCCGGTTTTTTCTTCTGAAAAGTGAGAGTAATTGTTTTTTCCTGTGCTGTCTATCAGGGATGTGGGGAAGCCTTGGTACTTTATAGAATAAAAAAAATCCTAGATAGACATGAGGAAGGTGATGGACATCAAGGGGTCATGGCTTGTGGGGCCCAATGTCCCTCATGAACAGGGGCATGGAACCCTCCCCCAGAGCCCTCATTCCCCTATGGCAGGAAGTGATTGATTGATCAGGCTCAAGGACCTGGAGAGTTCTGACAATATTTTTGACTCACCCCCATATACAACTGATTCTGTCTGTCCATTTCCAACTGCCCCTGAGTTGAGAAATGGCCTTGCTCTTTTTCATCAGCCATTTGCTCATCAGCTCACTGGAGCATGGCACCACCAGGACCTTTACCAAGACTGTGTGGATAAGATGGGATAGTAGTGCATGTTGGACCTGATCTCTAGATCAGATTCCTGGGGATAATTAGGTTTGTGTTTTCTTAATGACAAAACCACCACATTCGTCAACACCTTAGCAGCAATTATTATAAGCTGGGTGCTCATCATGGATGCCAAAGAAAGACACCATGGTCCGTGCCACTGAGAGTAGAGAAAGGACCAGCAATTGTCCAGTGGCTCCCGTGGCTGGACACCGCATGGTTGTTTTTGCTAGCTTGCCATGTGGAGGGGGAGGGGAGGGGTTTGTAATAGTATCAGAGGTAACAGCTCATAATTACTGAGCTTTTGCCACACGTCAACCACTGTCTTTAAGTGCCTTACAAGGTTGCTTCTGATGTTCACAACACCACAGTGTGGTTTCTGTTAATAGCTCCATTTTGCTGGTGTGATAACTTGGATGCAGAAGTTTAACCAGAGTGTTCAAGTTCCCACAGAGAAAATGATCAATGCAGGGTACAAATTCTGACAGCTGCAGTATAAGTCAGCTTTCCATGGCTGGGACAAAATACACACAAAACACCTTAAAGGAGGAAAATTTTATCTCTGCCCATGGTTTCAGAGATTTCAGCCCATGGACAACCAGCTCCACGGTAGAAACATGGAAGAAGGGTAGGGCAGGGGAAAACTGCTCACCACATGGCAATGAGAGAGAGAGAGAGAGAGAGAGAGAGAGAGAGAGAGAGAGAGAGAGAGAGAGAGAGGAGAGAGAGCCAGGAACAAAATATACCCATGGGTGTGCCCCTAGTGGCCTACTTCCTCCAGCGAGGCCCTGCCTTCTATAATTTCTGCCTTCTATAATTTCTGCCACCTTCCACTGATGACACCACATCATGAATCCATCAATGGACTAATCCGCTGATGAGGTCACACCCTTATGATCCAATCACTCCCAAGAGCTGCACCTCTGAACACTGCTGTCCTGGAGACCAGGCCTTCTCCACATGAGCTTTGGGGACACCCCAGATGTAAACCGTAACAGCTGGCTCCTAAAGCCTTCACCTCAATGCTGTAGTGTCCCATCAAATGGACCCTCACCCTGCAGGTGGTCAGTATCAACACAGAAATCCAGCCAAAGAGTCTCTCTGGGGTGGTTCATTTGACGTGTCAACTTATTGGTCCATGGACTGCCCAAACATTTGGCCAAACATTATTTAGGATGTATCTATGAAGGTGTTTTTGGATAAAGTTAACATTTAAATCAGTAGACAAAGTAAAGCAGATGGTTCTCCCTGGTGTGGGGGGTCTCATCCAGTCAGTTGAAGACCTGAATAGAACAGAAAGGCTAAGTAAGGGGGAACTTCTTGTGCTTGGTTTTCTTAGAACTGGGCTATCTGTTTTTTTCTTATTTTCATACATGATCAAAGCATCTGCTCTTCCTGGGTCTAACATCTAACAGCCTTCAGGCTGGAACTACGCACTGGCTCTCTTGGGTGCCCAGCTTGCCAACTACAGACTGTGGGACTTGTCTTCACCATCATTTTAGACAATTTATTGAAATAGGTTTCTCTTTCTCTTCACATAGATGCACACACATGGACACACATGTGAGTGCACACACACACACACACACACACACATCCTACTGGCATTATTTCTCTGGAGGACCCTGGCTCATGCTCGCCCTCTCTTTGAGGCCAGGCAGCAATCACTGCCTGGCTGATCCCTGGCTCATTGCAAGTTGATTCCCAGTAAGGGAAATTTCTAGCATTCAGTGGTTGGGAAAATTGAAAACCTTTCTATAATATCTTTGATTTGAGGCTCCCTAGCTCTTCTGACCCCAGCCAATCTGCTGATATTTATTATGAGACCCTGTGAGCTCTCAAGGCCAGAGACCAACTCCGTTATCTTAGAGCCTGGTACACAGGAAGTATTTCTTGTATGTCTGTTGGCTTGAATTCCATTTGGAAGAAAGGGAAGAGAAAGCAAAAATTTGGCTCCCTGTTCTTGAAGACTGAATGATACTAAAAAGGAGGCATGGAAGTCCAAATGAAGGCAGGGAAGTGTGGGTTCTGGTTTTGAGAATTCACTAGTGCCTGGCATTGGTTAGGATGAAGAAGGACCATTCCTTCTCTCTTCCATGGGATGAGGTCAAGAGAAGAGATTTACCTGGGTCAGAGGCAAGACATGCAGCTCTGTGGAAGGGCTGATTTTGCTCTGGGAATAGCAATCCCTGGCTGAGAAAACAGGTCTGCAGTGATAGAAAGCAAGGGCTCACCAACATGCAGGCAGGGAAGGAAGAGTCAGGAGTTAACAGTATACTAATGAAAAATGGCTCTGAGGGCCAGGTATAGTGGCACTTGCTGGTAATCCTAGCATTTGGGAAACTGAAACAGGAGGATTGCAGTTCTTGGCCAGCCTCAACTACTTAGTAAGGCCCTTTGCAACTCAGTGAGGCCCTGTTTCAAAATAAAGAATAAAAATAGGGCTGGGGCTGTAAGTTCGAAGGTAGAATACCCCTGGGTTCCATCCCCAGTACTGCAACAAAACAAAACAAAATGGCTCTAAGGGCAGCTGAGCATACAGTGCCCTCCAAAGAGGAGCCAAGTTCAACTGAGCCCAGTCCTTGGCCGTGTTTGGAACAAGACTGAGTAAAAGCCACCGTGCAGTGCCCAGAGTTTAAGTGTAAGGAAAGCCCCCTCCAAGGAAGACAAAGCTCCCGCAAACTCTGGGGCCTCTACATTCCACTCCTTCTAAAACGCTGCACAGATATCAGCAGCTGCCTTGGTCATTGGGAGCCTCAGCAGTGGAAGTCCAGGCTGGTACTGTCAATAACTGGTGCTCTGTGGAGAGAATGTGGCCTGGCCCAGACAGGCCAGCTGTAGCTCCTCTCTCTGAGTCTTGGGAAGGTCTTAACTTGGGCTGTACAGGCCTCTGTTTTGTTTGAATTCCATAGAATCCCAGACACGAACCATCTCAAGTCTCCACTGCAAAGATGGAAAAACTGAGTCCAGGTAGTAGGAGTGACTCAGCCTTTCTGAGAAGAAGTCCAAGAGATGTTCTCAAATGCCATATTTCCAAGGCAGAGCTTCTGCATGACATTCCCATCTGATGCACGCCAGGCTGAGAGAAGTCAGTCTGTGGATTTACACCAACTGGCATTCAAACCCCAGCTCCACTGTCATAATGGTTTTAATTCAGAGTGTGCCCCTAGCCAGGTATGGTGGTGCATGCTTATAATCCCAGTATTTGGGAGGCTGAGACGGGAGGATCGCAGTTCTCAGCCAGCCTCAGCTACTTAGACCCTTTGCAACTTAGTGAGACCCTGTTTCAAAATAAAATATGGAGCTGGGGGGGGGGTCTTGGAGGTAGAATGCCCCTGGAGTCAATCCCCAGTGTCAGACAAAAAAAAAGAATATCCCCCTAGACCTCTCAGAAACAACGCAGCCGGGTTGGAGGTAGGGTTTTTGTTCCTGAGGAAGGGTCCCTGGGGGTGTGGCCTTGGAGATTACATAAGGTCCTTCCGTTCTTTGCTCTCTTTCTTGCTTCTGGCCTCCAAGATGTGAGAGCAGAGCCTTGCTCTCTCCCTGTCTCTGCTTCCCATTGCCATTCCCTGAGCTCTGCAGACCTGGCCTGAGATGAACTGAACCTCTGAAATCTCCAGAACTGTGAGAAAATAAATCTTTTCTCTAAGTGGTGCATGGTCAGGTTTATTGGGTCACAGCAATGAGAATGCTGACTGAAACAACATTATCAGCTGGTTGGTGTGGGAAATATCACTTCACCTCTCTGTACTTCTGGCTCCTCATTTATAAAATGGTAACAGTAGTATCTGCCATTCAAGACAGGTGAAGTGTTAAGGGAAAAAATCAGATACTTGGTATATGTCAGTTGCTTCACAATTCTGCCCAAAGGTGGTAGGCTGAGTAACACCAAACAGAACCTCAATGCCCCTTTTACTCTGCTCACTTAGATTCTAAGCCAGGAACCAAACTTAAGTGGCAACACCCTGCTTCTACTCTTTGGGTCCTGAACCGCTCAGGACCTTGTCCTCCAAAAACTGGGAAAGGGGTACATTCTGACAGTGCCCTGGTAACTGACACACAGGCTGCCTGTTTGGGGGCTCTTTTCAGCAGTGACTTCTGGTGGTATCTATGAGATTGAAAAAGAATGCTTTCATTCCTCTTTTTGGAACAAGAAAGTCATTGTCAGATCACTAGCCAACTGCAAAGATAATAGAACAAAAACTTCAGCAACTACATACAACAAGGAATACATACTTAGCAAAAAATAACTTGGAAAACTCACAAACAGATGACACCAGTCTTCAATAAGAAAAAAGTCAGCAATTCCTGAGAGGAGAGTTACTACATTATAATACTCAGAATGTCTAGATCACAGCAAAAATAAAATATAAAACATACAAAGAAAAAAGTAATCTGTTTCACATCATAGAAAAAAAGATCTTGGCAGACCATCTCTGAGGGAGACCATACATCGGAATTACTAGTCAAAGATGTTAGATCAACTGTATTATTTTTTATTCTTTTTTTTTTTTTTTTGGTGGTGGTACTGGGGTTCCTGGAAGCCCTTCTACCTCTGGGCTACACTCCCAGACCTATTTTATATCTTTTTATTTGGAAACAGGATCTCTTAAGCCAGCGTGCTGGCTTCGAACCTGCGCGATCCTCCTGTCTCCGCCTCCCAAGCGCGGGGATTACAAGCGTACACCACCACACCCGGCAGAACAAGTGTATTAAAGTGATTGATGAGCTCACAGAAACCATAGACAGGAAGTTAAAGGAAATTATGAAAATGATGAACAAAATGAGAATATTAGCAAAGAAGTAGAAATAAAAATAAAACAGTTGAAAAGTATAATCGCCAAAATAAAAAATTTACTGGAGGGCTTAACAGCAGATTTGAACAGGTTGAATTAAAAAATAAATCAGAGAACTTGAAGACGACACAATTGAAATGATCCAATCTGAAAGGAGAAAGAAAAAAAATGAAGAAAAATAGTTTGAGGGATCTGTATGACACTATCAATTATACTACTGTATATATCATAGGAATTCTAGAAGAAGAGACATAAAGTAAACAAAAATATCTGAGAAAACCATGGATAAAAACTCCAAGACCTGAAGGAATATAGGTACCTGCACATCCTTAAAGTTTGATAAAAAATAAAAATATAAACTCAGAGATTCATACTAAGACATAATATAGTCAAATTGTCCAAATCCAAAGACATAGAAGGAATCTCAAAAGAGCAAGAGAACCAACTCTTTATGCACAAAGGATCCTCAATAAGATTAATAGCTTATTTCTCAGAAAAAAAAAAAAAAAAACTAAGCAGGTCAAAAGGTGGCGGAATGACTTGTATAAAGTCCTTAAAGAACAACAAAACCCTGTCAATCATAATTCTGTATCTGAAAAAATATCCCTTAAAAATAAAAGGGAGCCAGGCGTGGTGGCACACACTTGTAAGCCCTGCGCTTGGGAGGCGGAGACAGGAGGATCGTGCAGGTTCGAAGCCAGCCGTGCTGCCTTAAGAGACCCTGTTTCCAAATAAAATATAAAATGGGTTGGGAGTGTAGCCTGGAGGTAGAAGTGTTCCATCCCCAGTACCACCAAAATAACTAACTAACTAACTAACTAAATAAATAAATAAATAAATAAAAGGGAAATTATGCCATTTTCAGATAAATGGAGGCTGAGGGAGAGGGATGAGGAGAGGATGTTCTGGCCCCTCTGATTGGGTCTGTGGCCATGGCTCTTTGCAAATCACCTTCTAAACAGGCTGGAAAGAAAAAGACAAGTGCAGGTATTTTCAGCACAGGGCTTTGGAGAATGAGTGGGTCTCCATTTTGTGCTGCCATTTTGTGCCTTTGTGAAGCCCAGTGGACCTTGGGAATGTTAGTAACAGGTGTGAGGGTGGCAAGATGGTGGATGTGAAAGTCAGGTCTCCAACATGTCCCTCAGACCCCCACAGAAGACACAGGCCAGAGAGTCGGGAGGTAGAGAGTGAGTCCCGTGTGGGTCAGCACCAGAACTGGACCAACCTCCAGCCCTGATGATTAATGACTCCCTGCCCATCACTGCATGCTACCAGCCTCGTTTCACTCTCCAAAGCACAAACTGCTGGTTTCTGCAAGTCAAATCCTGCCCTTCCTAACTCAAAGCCCTCCAATGCCTCCTATCACCCAAAGGTTAAGACAGTGACCACTGGCCTGTCATTCAAGGTCCCGTAGGGCAGTCCCGGCCCCTCTCCAGCATCATTGTTCACCAATGATGAACAACCTGGAGTTCCATCTCTATGCAGTGCATCCTCACACTCGCAGTACTCAATCGCCTGCTCTCTCCGCTGTTCACCCCTCAACCTGAGCCTTCCTTGAGCCCCTGCCGGGATAAGGAGACCCCCTCTGTGCTAAGTCCCCCACTGTGCTCTTGGTACCAGCCACCTTCCTCGACTCTCATAGGTCCTTTGTCTCTGCCTATTTCTGAGTTGCCAGGTAAAAGCAGAGGGACTCCGGAGCTGGCTCCTAATAGCTTATGTGTTGAACGAATGAGTAACGAGTAAGTAATGAATGTCTATGTGCTGAGGGGAGAGCACCCTGGGCTTGCAAGGCTATTTGCAAGCCATTATATGATTAGTGCTGGCTTGAATCTGGCAGAATAAATAAACTCCTGGCTCAGCCCAGAGCACTCTGCTGCCTTCTGAATTGCCCAGGCGTGAATAGCTCCAAAGTCAGAACTTTTGGTGATTATCTTCGCTTCTTCTTCTGTACTTTCTGTAAAACAGGGCCTTCTGTGTCTGCACCCACTAAAGCCACTGATGATGCTCTTTGTCCACATGCCGAGAGTGCTCCAGCTGCTCCCTGGGTACCCAAAGTAACTAGCTACTAGGGGCTTTCTGATTGTTTTTGAAAAGCGTTTGGAATTCCACCGGTCTGTCTGCAAATGGGCTCAGACAGTCATTTGCACAACAGCTATTTCCAAGAGAGTGACCACATGCTCAGAGCCATGTAAGCTCTAAGCATTCAAGGCAGAGGCCCAGCTCTGAGGGAGTCCATTGGCCAGTAAGGAAGGCAGATGTTCCATGTGGTGAACTGTGTCTAGGATAGGGAGTATGCAGACCCAAACAAGGGACAGCTGTCCCAGCGGGGGGAGATGAGAGGAGAAGACAATTGGAGAGCTAACAGGCATCATCTGACAGATGTTAGAGCATCCTGGCCAAAGAATGAGGGGATGTCTTTGAAGAACTGTGAACATCAGTCCACGTATGATGTTAAGAAAGACAGTGCAAGACTGGGCAGGAGCTGGGCCTGGAGAGACCTCAATGTTATAAGGTTTACATCTCTACTATAGCCATCCCAATATGCCCTTGAAAGGTTTTAAGCAGAGAAGTTAGGAAGTCAGAATCACACAGTAGGAGGCTAACCCTGCTTGTAGTATCTAACTTAGAGGATCAAGATAGAAGCCGGCCATGGAGGCACATACCTGTAATACCAATACTACAGCAGCTGAGACTCGAGGATCACAAGTTTGAGGACAGTCTCAGAAATTTAGTGAGACTCCGTTTCAAAATAAAAATATAAGCCGGGCGTGGTGGCGCACGCTTGTAATCCCCGTGCTTGGGAGGCGGAGACAGAAGGAGTGTGCTGGTTTGAAGCCAGCCTCACTGGCTTAAGAGACCCTGTTTCCAAATAAAAATATAAAATAGGTCTGGGAGTGTAGCCTGGAGGTAGAAGGGTTTCCAGGAACCCCAGTACCACCAAAAATAAATAAATAAATAAATAAATAAATAAATAAATAAATAAATAAAAGAAGGACTGCTGTGGGTGTGATTCAGAGGTAGAATGCCTTTGGGTTCAACTCCTAGTAAAACACACACACACACACACACACACACACACACACACATACGGCTCAGGGTAGGGTCTCACGTGTAGCAGATTCTCAGAAGTCAGCTAAGTGTCACTTTCCCATGCCTAGCCCACCCTAGCCATTGTGGTCCTAGATTTACTGCCCTCTGCTTAGGACCCAGGCCCTACTCAGATTTACTCCCGACTTCCGCAGTAACTTCCCATCCTGCCTGCTCCAGGCTCACTGAGTCTTTCTGACTGAGTGACAGGTGAGTGGAAGGGGGGTGGCCACTAGAGGCTGTGTCCAGCAGGAGTTAAGAGGCTGCAATGCAGACTAACAGGAGATGGGGTAACTGATTTGCGAGAGAGGGACACTCAGATACATAGTTATACACTTATCAGCTTCTGTAAGTCCATCCCTAGGGAACCACTAGCTCAGAAGATAAGGGCTTTCTGGAGGGCTGGCCCAGTGGGATCACTACATATACTGAATTTTGCTGGTGAAGGAGTATCAATTGCTCAAATCTGTTCTAATGGAACAGAAGATTCCCTAACAAAGGCAGGAGAAAAATTGAGGAGAATGGGCTTTGATTTCATGCTGAATTCACAGTTGCTAGCCTCCTGGGATGGAGAAAAAGAACCTCTGAGCTTATGGTCTTGAAGTTGACAGAAAACAGAAGCTATCAGAATCAGACAGGCCCTGAAGACATGGGGAGTTCAGACGCTCTGCCCCTTTCCAGGCAAGCAGACTGCATGCAGGATCCCAGCAACACATGGCCATGGGGTGCATGCGTGGATACCCCCACATTATGCCCACTCCACAGGCCTTGGAGTCAAGCTCTCTAGTGACCCCCATGTGACACCTGCTCTGGCGTTCCTGCTAAGCCAACTCCAGTGGCTGGCAGTGCATCATCCCATTCTGTGGTTGAGCCATAAAGTAACATGTGCATGTGCAGGGCACTGGGTACATAGTAGGTCTTTAATAAATGGGAACATTGTCATTTCCTCCCAAGCCTTCCAGCTAGGGATTGGTTTATTGTTCACCTCTTCTTGGAAGAGAACGGGCTGAAAAGAATTGTCCTTCAATTCAATAGCTGTGCTCAGAAAGGTCCCCCCTCCCCCATTGAGTTCAAAGAACATGGTAAGTACGCTTGCCACACACTCTTCTCTCTTCTCTCAAGCTCTCTGAGCCCACCGAGGCCCCCTTGGAAAAAAGTGCCTCCATTCAATCTTTGGTGGGTTGTCTTGCAGCCCTCAAGAGCCCAGGGAGGCCAGGATAGTATCCAAACTCCTCTGGTTGGGTGAACAATGCATGTTTATGCCAGAGGCATAGATGGACTGTGGTCAGCCAGAACGGGGCAGATGGGCCATCTGGCCAAACAATCTGTCCTTTGAAAACTCACTGCAGAGGTGGGGAAGGGGTGCAGAAATGAAGGGGAGAGATTTAGATTTGGAGCCCAGACAGGCACTGGCTGTTTGCTTTGGGGCATTTGATTACTCCCCTCCAAGCTTGTTTTCATATCTGCAAGATGGCTCCAATTCTACCTTCCCCTGTGCCATTGTGGGAAGGAGCTGAGATAATATGTGTAAAAGGCTAGAAGAGTGGGACCGGAAGCTGCTGAGCAGATATTAGTTCCATCTATTCATTTTCCCTATTCTACTCCTTTCTAACACGTCCCCCGTTAACCAGACTTTCTTTGCATGGACCCAACTGCCCTTAAGTTTTCCATGCCCTTTGAGATGGGACAGCTCCTTCTTTGTCGATACTCCCACCAACCCCAGTGACTCCTCCTTGTCCACATCCCCCAAGGGTCCAAGCTCCCTGACTTCCAAGATGACCACTAACCAATGCATCCTCTCCTCCATGTATCCCGGGGAACACAGGGCTTTCCATCTTCCTGACTTTCATTTAGCCCTGCAGAAGTGGGACCACTCTTTGGATCAGTTTCCATGGTGTGGCCCCAGCTCACCTCTCCAGAAGATCCTGTCATGAATTTCTGTGCCACTACCAAACTTAGCTTCCAGCTGCTCCCAAAGCCACTCACGCTCACATGCCTCTATGCCTCGATCCTGTAACACTCTGCTTCATAAATATGCAGGCACACACCTGTGAAATCCTCCACCGTGCAGGCGTTCTGGCCTGTGTGACCCTTAGCAAGCCCAATGGTAACGTGGAACCAAGTTTCTGAAAAGATTCCAGTTTTCTCCCTATCCAGATGAAGTATCTTTCGTCTTGTGACTTTTATTAATTTTCCAAGGCTTCCATAACAAAATAGCATGGACTCAAACCTGGTGTGTTAGCACATGCCTATAATCCCAGTTCTTCCTTGGCAGGCTGAAACAGGAGGATCATAGGTTTGAGACCAGCCTCAGCAACTTAGTGAGAATCTGTTTCAAGAATAAAACATAAAAAGGGCTGGGGGAATATTTCAGAGGTAAATTGTCCCTGGGTTCAATTTCCAGCATCAAAAACAACAAAGACAACAACAAGTAGCACAGACGGGTGCTAACAACAAGCACTTATGTGTCTATAAGTGACAGAGAGTGTCTCACAGTTGTGGAGACTGAAAACCCAAGATCAAGGTGCCAGCAGGGCAGCTCTTCTGGGGGCTTCTGCCCACAGCTTGCAGATGGTTACCTTCTCACTGGGTCTTTCCTGTGTGCACAGGAGCCTCTAGTGTCTATGTGTTCAAATTTCCTCTTCTAAGGATGCCAGGGGAGTGTATTAGGATCTCCCCACAGAGTCTCATTGTAACTTAATAATCTCTCTAAATGCCCTACCTCTAAATACAGTCCTATATTAATTTGGAGAATCAGGGACACCATTTAGCTCATTATACAACTCTTCATAGACGTTTGATTCTTAGGACTCTTGGTCTCAAGTGAATACCTGTAGGCTTACTTCACCTTCCTCAACCAGAATCTGCTCTTCCAGAGGACAGCCAAGTCTGTCTTTTACCTCCTGTCTTGTTTTGCCAGCACAGCTAAACAGTCTACTTTGGAGGCATCATCTCACCAATGTGATGGTATTTGGAGATGGAGCCTTTAAGGAAATGAAGGTTCAAGAAGGTCATGAGAATGAAGCCCTGGTCCTACAGGATGAGAGTCCTTATGAGAAGGAACACTAGATCTCTCTCTCTCTCTCTATCTCTATCTCTATCTCTATCTCCCCCCCCTTCTCTCTGCTGAGTGTGAGTGGGCAAGATAGCCCTCCATGGGAGCTTAATTGTCTAGAGCCTTGACCTTGGGCTTCCCAACCTCCATAACTGTGAGCAATAAATGCCTGTTGTTTAAGCCCTCTGTGTATAGTATGTGGTCATGGCAGCCCAGGCTAAGACCAGGGACGATGCATTCTACTCTTCTTTCTCTAATGACTTTATTGAGACCTAGTCTCTGCATCATATTAATTAATAATGGTATTTAGTATATTCACCAAATTATGCAACCATTACTATAATCTTTTTTTTTTTCTTTTTTACTGCAGATTGAACCCAGAGGCATTCTACCTCCATCACATCCCCAGCCCATTAGTTTCATAAGAGGGTCTCATTAAGTTGCTGAGGTTGGCCTCCAACCTACCATCCTCCTGTCTCAGCCTGCCAAGTACCACGCCTGGCATCACAATCATTTTAAAACAGTTTTATTACTGGAAAAGAAACTCTATTCCTGTTAATAGGTCGTTCCCTATCAAACACCATCCCAGCCATAGAGAAGCACTAATGTACTTTCTATCTATACATTTATGTGCTCTGGACATTTCCTATAAGTGAATCTTACAGTATGTGTTCTTTGGTGGTACCTGGCTTCTTTCAGTTAATGTAATGTTTTCATAATGTAGCACGAATCAGTATTCATTCCTTTTTATTGCCAAGTAACATTCCTTTGTATGGATATAGCACAGGCTATTTATCCACTCCTCTTTTGATGAACATTTTGGTCGTTTCCACTTTTGGGCTCTCATGAATAATACTGCTATGAATATTCGCAACAAATTTTTATGTGGGTATTTCTCTTTGGCTTGATGCATAGAAGTGAGTTTCATTTCCTATTTCTTCAAGAAAATAACATAGAAACAGTGAGAAAACAATAACAACAACAACAACAAAAAAAAACCAATCTAAATCTTCCCACCTTGAAATCAAACAAGAGATCACTTGCATTCATCCTATTATGAAAGGAGAATTGTTTCTGGTCGTCTTGGTTCATTCTGCTGCTGTAACAAAATACTTGAAACTGAGTGATTTATGAAGAATAAAGACTTATTTATTACAGTTCTGAAGGCTGAGAAGCACAAGATCAAGGTATTGGTAGGTCTGGTGTCTGGTGAGGGATCAGTGACTACTTTCAAGTTGGTGCCTTGAACGCTATTTTCTTTAGAAGTGGTGAATACCATGTCTTCACATGGCAGAGGGAAGGGAAAGGTGAACTCAACCCCTCAAGCCCGTTTATAACATTCTAATCCCATCAGTGAAGGTGAAGCCCTTATGGCCTAATAGCTTTGTAAAGGCTCCACCTCTCAAACTGTTGCACTGAGGATTAACTTTCAATGTATATTTTGAAGGAGCATAAGTGCGAAAACCATGTAGCTTTATCTTATCTCTCAGTACTTCTCTTGGTGTTATCTGTTTACTTTCTAACTAATGTATTTATTGGTCCATCTCTCTCCCTAGAAGAGAATTTCATGAAAGCAAAGTCTTGGTCTTTGCCTCTTATGTTCCCAGTGCTTAGTACAGTGTCTCAAGAGGCATAGGTGATCCAGAAAGCCCAAGTTGAAAGGCCAAATGTGCAACTGTGCTGTTCATCTCAGAGCCCGATTCCCACACTATTTTTGTTCAGCTGTAAAAGCTGCAAGACATGGCGAAATCAGCCCTCCAGGAAGAAGCAACATCCCCAGGTCCCAGATCTGGCTCTGTTCTGAGCTGAGTGGCCGAAAGAAAGACACGCCCCCAAAGTGAACCTGTTTTCTCATTTGTACAACAAAGCCATCCGTTTACATGTACTCTCAGGTCCTTCCAGCTTGGATGCCAGGGAACAAAGTCAAATGGAGCCGTGTCAATGGGATTTCAGGGTCAATGGAAGAGGACTAAAGGAAGCAATTCAGCAACACCCTTCAAATAACCTCACATCTTCCCAGCATCCCTGGCACCTGTGGAGCCACTCTCCTTGATGAGAACAGAACCTCAGGGGCACAGCCTGAGCCAACATGGTGGTGAACGCAGGAGGAACAAGGCAGAATAATAATGAATCCAGCCCTTCTAGATGTAAAGAGCCACATGCACCCAGCTTTCCTTGCCGGTTCATCTCGCAGGTCTTGAAGATCATGAACTAATTCATGTTGCTGCCAAGAAAGCTTTTGTCCTATAAATATGACTCAGGAATGCAGGTCAATCTGCTGGGTGTCATATCTTCAGGAAAAAAAATATAGTGCTTAGTTAGAATTTAAAGTCTGCAACTGCACTCCATGTGTCACTTAAATTTATTTGCTGTGACATCATCACCACACTGCTGTTAAAATAGGGGGAGGACCATCCATCAGTGCTGCAGAGATCACCTTCAAGAGATGCCATGGGAAAATGTCCTGGTCCTCCTCATTAAGAACTGTAAGTCCTGAACATTTTCAAGTTCCTGCTGACTATAACTGCTGCTTGTTGGAATAATCTATCAAAACGATGCACTCAGAAAAGAATATCATTTACATATGTAGAGAGTTTTACTGTTTATAATGGGTGTGTGTTTGCTCATGATCTTACTGGCTCTCACTTTTGATGTGGAATATCATTGAGTACCAAGGAAATGGCTCAGTCCTGTGTTGTCTTTGCATGTTGTTTTGGGAAAAACCATGTATCCATGCTAGGTCTCAGTGTTCTCATCTGTAGTGTGGAAATACGTATAGGATATCAACTGGCATTCCCGGACTCCCAAAGGAATTTAAGGGTTGGGATTGAGATCCAAGAACTGACTCCATATTTCAAAGCACTTTCTGAGTGCTGTGGTTGGGATAGAGAATGTCCTATGAAAGGGCTCATGGATCAATGTTCAAAGTTGATGCAATTAAATTATGAAAGTTATAATCTCATTAGCAACTAAATCCATTATAATAAATTTGTTGGGTGGTAACTAGGTAGGTAGGATATGGCTGGAGGAGGTGTGTCCCTGGGGGTGTGTATCAGAGATTGCATGTGTCCTTGAACCCCCTTCATGAGCTCTCTTTTTCTCTCTTTGGCCTTGGTAAAATGAGAATCAAAAGTCCTCTCTCTCTCTCTCTCTCTCTCTCTCTCTCTCTCTCTATCTATCTCTGTCTCTTATCTCTCTCTCTGTCTCTTTCTCACCCCCCCACACACCACACTCTGAGCTCCACTGATGTAACCCAGCATGACATGAGCTGAACCCCTGAAGTCTCCAGAAATGTGAGCAAATAAATCTTCTTCCTCTCAATCCTGGTGGTCATGTGTTTTGGATTACAGTAGTGATAATTTCCACTGAAACACTGGTGGATCTACCTTCGCCCATAGCCAGGCCACGTGTCTTAATGAAGATGTCAAGCTGCTTGGTGCTAGGATGGCATAATACCAACTCAAGTGGTGACTTGGAATCACTCACACTGACCAGAAACTCTATTAGAACATAAGTCTAGGAACATCACAGGAAATCTTGAAGTGTTGTTTTGTTGTCCACTCTGCTGTGAGTCTGATTAATAAAATGTTGGGAGATGAAATCAGCTATTTTATTTCTGCAGGTTTGTGGTCAGAACCTACCATAGAAAAAGTTGACTAAAGAAAGTGCGTTTTCTTAGTGTGGGCACTGGAAATGTCCCTCCAGTCCCTGATTCCCAGCTGATATCTGAGGTTCCCCGCTCAGTTTTAAACTCAATTATTTCAATATTCTCATTCATTCCAGGATGCCTTTTTTTTATCCACTAGGCAAACATACTGGAGAGGATATTGCTGTCTGTTTGCTTTGTGAAATAGCCCCTTTCACAGCAAAGTCACCCCCAGGCATAAGCATGAAGGCAAAGCAATTCATTACAGTGCATAAGACAGATAAAGCAAAGACAAGTTCCTGAAAAAAATCAATATGGCACCAGCTTTAAAGAGATGTCTTGCGTTTTGCCCTGAAGTTCAGCAGCTTTTGGCTGGCGAGGCTGAGCAAGGACAAAAATCAGATCCTGCCAGGGGGTAGCCTACAGCTTTGATGATCTGTGGATGAAAATAAAAGACATGTTGAAAATAGAGTGTGTGTGTGTGTGTGTGTGTGTGTGTGTGCATGTGTGTGGTACTAGGGTTTAAACTCAGAGGCGTTCTGTCCCTGAACTACACTCCCAGCCCTTTTATTATTTTTTTGTTTTGAAACAGGGTCTTACTAGGTTGCTGAAAGTTAAAATTCCTGAGGCTAGTCTTGAACCTGTGACTCTCCTGTCTCAGCCTCCCAAGTACTGGGATTACAAGCATGCACCACTCTATCTGGCTGGGAGTCTCATTTTAAAGTACAGACTCTAGTTTACCCAACCCTCATACATCAAGCCCCTAGTGTCCCACTTAGGTATGTTCCTATCCACAGCCCGTGTCTGAGCTTGTGGCCCAGGATCTCCTCTGCTATGATTTTAAATACTCATTCTCAGTAGAGACTTTATTTTTTATTTTCTGAGTGGTACTAGAGATTGAACTCAGGGGCATTCTGCCTCTCAGCTACGCCTCCAGCTCTATTTCTGGCATCAAATGTGCAATCCTCCTGTCAGCCTCCCAAGCACTGGGATTACAGGCATGCACAACCCTACCTGGTGCTTCAGTGGAGGCTTCTCTGGCTGCAGACCACCCATTCTGATGCAATTGACTCCATCCTCCCTGATCCTAGCACCGTCACAGCTTATCTTAATTGCTGGCCTATGGAGTTTGGATGTCATTCCTGAAGCCTCACCTTCTCACACTGTATTCCAGAAAATCTCACTCCCATGGAATAGAGAGGAAGAAGGTTTTCCAGGTGGGCTGGGGAGCAGCGGCCACGCTCTCTCTTCCTGGGAATTTTGCAGGTGTACCAACACTGTCACTGCACTGAGAAGTTCCATGCCTTGGGCTGCTTGGCCCAGCATTCCCAACCGTTAATTCCCTACAGGAGCCAGTGTGCTTTGGAACACCACTGGGGAGGTTGCTTTGGGCAGAGGTTTGGGGGAGACCTATTGCGGGTTTTCAAGCATCTACTGAGATGCAGGTCTCAAAACGATCCAGCTGAGAGCTCCTGGAGATGAACTGGGGTGGCAGAGGCTGCAGGCTGGCCCAGCGATGGGGCTGCTGGAATGGGCCACTGACAGATGAAGTCTGTCACTGGCAGGGAAGTCTAGAAGAAGTGGGGAATGCAACAGATCTTGGAGAGGCAGAGTGGTCCGAGCCTGGGACTTCTGTGGGTTTTAATTAATTAATTTATTTTTATTTATTTATTTATTTATTTATTTATTTCTTTTTGGTGGTACTGGGGTTCCTGGAAGCCCTTCTACCTCCGGGCTACACTCCCAGACCTATTTTTACATTTTTATTTGGAAACAGGGTCTCCTAAGCCAACGCGCGCGGCTGGATTCGAAACTGCGCGATCCTCCTGTCTCTGCCTCCCAAGCGCAGGGATTACAAGCGTGCGCCGCCACGCCCGGCTTGGACTTCTGTGTTTTGACCCTGCCGCTTGCAGGTCTCTGGGCCTCTCCTCATGCATGTTCCGAATGCTCTTTGGTTTGACTCTGTTTAACCTTTTGCACAGCAGGAGCAGCACTGGGTGTGCCCCAGCCGTCTGTTTTCTGCAGGTATTTGGTATTTGGGACCCATGAATCCTGGTGCATGCAGGGGCTCCTCTTGCTGTGCCCTCAGCCTCCCCTCTCTCCCCCCAGCCCCTCCATCTGCCTTCAGAGCTAGGCAAGATGATCCACCAGGCTGGAGGAAAAGCCTGCTGTCCTAAGTTCCCCTTACCCAGCCATGCTGACGTCAGCTGAACTAGCTTCTCCGTCAGTGTTCAGGACTATACCTGCCAAGCACCTTCATCCATTCACGTTCCACAATTAACCCTTCCAGCAACACTTCAGGGAGGTATTCCTGTTTCCATTTTATAGTCTAGGGACAACGTTCCTCGAGGTCACACTGCCAGTGAGTAGTAGAGACACTAACCCCTGCTTGAAGCTCAAGTCCCTTGTTCTGTCACTACAATTCTAAGGCACGATTATGTCGCACTATGTCTGTCTGTTTCTCCTCCTCTCTCCCCTTCCCTCTTCTCCCCTCCCCAACCCT
Source organism: Muscardinus avellanarius (assembly GCF_963383645.1). Lineage (NCBI taxonomy): Eukaryota > Metazoa > Chordata > Mammalia > Rodentia > Gliridae > Muscardinus > Muscardinus avellanarius. The sequence continues at coordinate 98,968,414 of NC_137798.1, read as the reverse complement.
TCCCTCTCCTCTTTCTTTCTCTCCCTACCACCCATCTCTGTCTTCCATTCCAAAGAACAGATGGTCCCTTTATCTTCTGTAACACCCTCGAAGGTGCATGGGTGTGTGAAAAGTCCCCTACTCCTTTCCAAGATCTACCTTGGAGAGGCTTTCAGATCACCTGACTCTCCCCGGGGTGAGTCCTCCCAGAGACTCCTGCCAAGTGAAATTAAGTAAATGCTGAGAGTCACAAAACATTTGAAAAGTGCTGCTCCTCTTCAAAGTCTGATCACTCACTGGGACAGGACTGGACTGATGTGCAGTTATTGCTGGGCGGAGCAGGCTCCCTCGGTGCCAGGCTCTGGCCTCGGCAGGTGGTCATCCTTTGAGGCAGCGATGCTCTCTGGGCACCACGGCTTTGCACGGCATGCAGAGGAGGAAGAGGGCAGCGTGCCAAATTCCTCATGCAGATGAAAATTTCCACTGCTTAAGGTGTGCACAAGGGGATCCACCAAGGGTGTGGGCCCACTGGGCTCTGAATACCCATGGAATCTGTTGGAAGAAATAGGAGCAAGCAGGGAAGCCTTGGAGATCAGGTGACTGAGCATTTCAGGTCTCAGCAGAGCTGGAATCCCCGTGTCATTCTCTGAATTCCCTATTCAAAGTTCTTTTCAGAGTTCTAGGCTATCTGACATTCCAAGGATCCTGGGAGCTGGTTTAATATTTCAACCCTAGCAGGTTCTTCCCCAGTTTTGCAATGTAACAGGGTCTCTAGGAAGGGCAAGGATCCTCGTGGTTGCAGGTCACACATTCCTGTTTTCAGGGATAGCACTTCACCTGCCACGCCCCTGACCACCAACAGCTTCACGTCCTCCCTCTTTCCTGTTGCAACCTTTGGGATTTGTCCCCCCAAGTCCATGTGTTGGAGACTTAATCTCAAATGCAATGATATTGGGTTGGGGGGGTTGCTAGGAGGCAGTCGGGTCACCAGGGCTCTGTTCTCATAAATCAGTGTTGTCATCCCAGGAGTAACTTAGTTTTGCTGGAGCGGATTATAACAAAAGCTATCTCACTCTCTTTACTTCTTCATTCTTGCCCTCTCTTGTAGTTTCAATCTAGAATGTCCCCCAAAGGCTCATGTGTGGAAGGCTTGGGTCCCCATGCAGCAGAGTCCACAGGTGAACCTTTGGGAAGTGACTAGATCCTGAGGGTTCTGAGCTCCTCAGTGGATGAATAAATTGATAGCTGAATGCGCTGCTGGGAGGTGCTGGAAAATAAATAGGTGAGACCTAACTGAAGGGATTAGGTTACTAGAGGCATGCCTTAAAGTGTATATTTTGTCTTCAGATTTCTTCCTTCAGTCTCAGTCTCTCTCTCTTTCTCCTTCTCCACAGCCAATGCCCTTACACCATGATACTCTGCCTCACCTCAGGCTCAGAAGCAATATAGCCAGTCAACCATGGACTGAGACCTCAAAACCATGAACCGAAATAAATCTTTCCTCCTCTAAGTTGATTTTCTCTTTTATTTTGTCACAGCAATGAAAGATTGACTAGCACACCCTCTTTTGCCCTTCTGTTTTCTGCCATGAGATGACATAGCACAAAGGTCCCTGCCAGATGCCAGCAACTTGATATTAGACTCTAAACTTCCAGCACCATGAACCAAATTTCTGTTCATTGGGATCTGCCCAGTATCAGGTATTCTGTTATAGCAGCAGAAAATGGGTGGAGACACCTGCGACTAGGATTCTGAATAATTTCACCTTCCATGAGTCCTTTTCAGAATGCTACTGCTCAGTCCCTTGTTGCCCCTGGGGATGCTCACTTTTATGACTAATGGAGGTCAACATGGCTATCCCTTTGGAAGTCAGAGCCATTGGACAAGCCCCCCTGGATACTGAACTCTAACTTTTTGCTAGCTCATCATCAGTCCTGTCTCTAAAGCCAACACCTTGTAGGCTGATGGAAACAAAAAGATACCGGAGGTGGCTCCAGCCTCCAGGTCCAAGGGACACTCACTGAGCACCTGTTATGCCCTAGATGCTGCATGTAGGGTTTAGGGGTTAAGGAGCTCACAGGCATGAAAAACTGCCAAATGGAATATGACAAAGTTGGCCATAGGAAGGAGTCCCAGGTGCTTTGAGCAGCCAAAAGACAGCAAAAGTAACTCTTCTTGGGACAGAGGGCATTGCAGTGGTCTGGCCAGGAACCATTGGTGGCCTGAACAGTTGGTGCTATAAGTGGAGAGACACAGAGAATCCAAGTTGGAAAGGACTGGAGGGCTAGTTGAATGTGAGGTAAGGGGGCCTGGGTAACCAGGAGGGCGAGTGGCATTCTCCAGGATGGGGAAGGTCTGAGGCAGCAAGAGGCCCTTGAGACACTGGCTTCCTGAAGGTCACCATCAGATCAGAGTGCACTTGATTCATTTAATCTTTAAAATAAAGTCCACACTATTACTGGAAAGACCTGAATTCCCTCTTCCCAATCTGTCAAAACCCCGTCCATTTCCATCCCAGATCAAATCTTACCTTCTCTATAAAGCTTTCTGTAAACACAGCAGGACCCATCTTTCCTTGTCTAGGTCATCACTGTGCCCTACTTGTTCATCGGTGACAGAAAGTGGCCGTGTGTGCCTGGGGACAGAGCAAGCTGCCCCCAGTCTGACTCCCTCTCTAGGGCCCAGGCCCTGTTTCTCTCCTCTCCTTGTGCCAGCGCCCAAAGCCACACCCAACACATCGCAGAATGAGCAAATGGATGTTCCATTAAACCAAATTACAGAGTTTTTTGCTTAATTAGGGCCAGGAGCGATGGAAACTTCTGGAGCCCTCACCTTGTCGCTTCATGAGGGAAACGACCTGCGAGAGGCAAGAGCCAGGCAGTAACGCCTCTCTCTGATGCACAAATAAAATCAAGCCTGGAGGAAGGATTCTGGTGCCATGTCCACCTCTCCAAACCGTCTGCCTTCGAGGGCTTCACTCTGGCTGTCTCCTAAGTGGAGGCAACAGGTGGCTGGCTTGGGCCCCATCTCCATAGTCTTGGCCCTATTTCTGTGGCAGGAGGAATTTGGGCCAATCCAGGGCAGTGAGGCTTGTCTTCCTGCATTCGCAGCTCAGCCCAAGCCCACCCGAAACTGGGTGTCCCCCCTGCCTGTTCTACTCCGCTACCCCAGACCCGGCACCCACGTGTCACCATTAGCCTTCTGTTCCCAGCACAATCATCACAAAATCAGCCCTCGGATCTTTGCTGTGGACTCTGCCCCTCACTTGGTATTGCCTTCCATACACTCAGCAAGGACCCTGGAAGCATCCTTTGTGAAGCTGAGCTCTGAGCTAGGTGCCCTCTATGAGTATGTGCGGGGGCACACTGCGCCCACAGGAATACAGTACCCATCGCAGGGGCTAACATACAGGGGTGCCCAGTGATGCTTGATGAATGAATGTTGAGAACAAGCATGAGACTGCCTCTGCCCTGGAGCAGCGCAGGATCTGGCAGAAGAGACAGTCGGCAGGTAGACTGGCTAGCTGGGGACCGCAAGTCAGATCACATGACCCAAAGGCAGCCCTGGCATGTGTGTTCAGGGTGACTGTGGTCTCCCTGTGGAATCTAGATGATGATGGGACCTGCCTCACAGGGCTGTCGCAGGATTGAACAAGATGATATATGGAAGACTACAGCTCGGGGCCTTGCACACAGCAGGTGCTCAGGAGAGCCGGTGAGAGCGTGAATAGATTAGTGAGTCCTGTGGGAGTGGGGAGTACCCAGGGAGCTCAGAGGAGGAAGGTGCTGTAGGAGGTGGGGCTCAGTAAGTGGAGCTGGGGAGAGCAAAGCCCTCCAGGCTGAGGGTGGAGCCTAAGCAGAGGCAAGAGGGCAGCATCTCAGTCTGCAGGCTCCATGTAGGGAAGGAGGAGAGAGGGTGCTGAGGAGGATGGGCCCACACACAGGGGGCCTGAGTGCCAGCTGGGAGCTTGGCAAGAGAGAGTTTTATGGCCCAGAGGGCCACAGAGGGGGTTGCCTCCTGTGCCCTGTGCCCAGGCCATGCCAGCCAAGCTCCCTAAGAGAATTAACTGAGGCCCTAGGGAGAAAACCCTCTGCACTTTTTGTGTTTGAGTCTTGGCAAACTCTGATTCAATGTAAACATGGGTATCGATGTCATCTTATCTGACTCTCCCATCCCATCCAAGAATCTTGGAGGCCCAGGGTGAGGGCCTCTTGGATTTCTGTCTTCTCAAACCTGAATGTTCCCATCCGCCTGAAATTAGCACCAGCCATTCAACCCTTGTGAGGCAAAGAAAGAAAGAAAGAAAGAAAGAAAGAAAGAAAGAAAGAAAGAAAGAAAGAAAGAAGGAAAGAAGGAAAATAAATCCCTGTGTACTAACATTAGTTACAAAGAACAGTATTTTCCATTTGAAAAGGCAAAGGGAGCAGAGGCAAAGTTACCTGTCCAAGGTGCTAATCACTGATGGAGCCTTTCTTCTAAGGCAGCAGGGCATGAGACATTCATTCATTCACTCACTCGTTCTAATAGTAATTCTGCAACTTTTTTGCATTGCTTCGTATGTAGCATTTACACAAACATCCTCACTCTAGATAGGAAAAAAATTCTTTTAAATATGTTTTCAAGGTTAGGAACTGGTTTGAAGAGGTTCAGTGCTTCCTCTTGGTCACACGCCTGGGAATTGGCAGAGGTAGACTGACCACAGATCTTCTGACTTCAAAATCTGGGCTCTTTTCCAAGCCTTGTGGTATTTCTTATTGTTTTGTATCCCAGCAATATTGTGATTGCCCATGGGCTGCCTGCATGTCCAGCCAAGTCAACTTCTTTGATGAAGTCTCTTCTATTACTCACTGGTCCTTCCAAATGACTTATTTCTGCATATAACAGGCAGGCACTCTACAGGGAACAATTCTAGTCACCAAAACATGTGGGGTTTTCCCTACACTGACCAATTAATTCAGTGACACCAACAGTGTGTTTGTTAAACCATTTAACTGTGATGCTAAGTGGAGTGAGAGTTAGAACCCACAGTCTAAGCTCAGCCTTTTACACTGCTCCCAGTGGGCGATTCTTATCGTTCTTTCTGCATGCTTCATCATTTTCTAGAATTGGTCGCAAATCTCAGGGAAACACTTCTTTAATGTTTACCCATTTATTGTAAAAGAATGAGGAATCATGCAGATGGAGGCCATGTATAGGACAAGGTACAGGGAAAGGAGCGCAGAGCTTCCTTGCCCTCTTGGAAAAGATTAAAGATTAAACACTGACACTGGAGAAATTCAAAATGGTGACTGCAGGATGCAGCACATCTTAGTAGCTGAAACAAATAAAGTTAAACTACTGAGAAGGCAGCGTCTTAATAAACAAAATAAATAGAGCTGATGACCCAAAACAGATCCAGGAATCACAGCAGAAGGAATCCAGTAACTCTGAACCACAAGATCCACCGCAAAAAAGCCTGAGCGCTTGACAGACCTGCTGCAGACATAGCCAGCTGCCAGTGCCATTACGGGGCGTGGGCCCAAACTGTGAGTCCTGGCATGGCAGCCCCAGGAAATTCAGAAAAAAAAAAAAAAACCCTAAAACCAAAGAGTTTGAAAGCAGCCATAGAGCTCCAACATCTTAAGTGGTGAGCTGTACCTGATCACCTGAGTGGCACCGTTTGCTCACCAGAGGTAGCACCTGCAGTGGTACAGCAAGACCTCCAGAGAACCTGAATGGGACCAGGTAACCATGTGTGCCCAGAACAGCCACAGGATCCAGCGGCATGGTGAGCTCTCCAGAGCCCCAGATCAAGGCAGCCAAGTAACAGTGTGCGCAAAGATGAGCCACGGGACCCAACATGTTCCCAGTGTGTGCCACAGAACACAGCAGTAACCTCGTGCACCCAGTGTGCACCATGGGAGTTGGTGGGCTAGTTCAGTTAGAACCTCCAGAGACACAGGAAAGGTGTTCAAAGTGCAATACCTGCACAGGACCACAAGGGGTCGCTCCAAGGCTACATTGGACACCTTCCACCCCTGTGGGTAAGGAAGCACAGGCCTGAGATCTAGGAGAGTTCAGAGGTGCAGACTATAGGCTGGAAATACACAGAATCAGGGACTTCCACATAACTCATTAACAGTGATTCCTGACACCTTGACACCTAAACGCAAAGCTGTTAGAGGTGAAAGAAGGGCCCAAACATTCAGAGAGTGGGTTCAGAAGGCGACAATAGGGTACAGAACAAATAAGAGTCATTAGAAAATATTCCAGAAGCTACCACAGTGATCAGACATTGAGATATTATACAGGCCCGCCCTATATTTGTAAATTAGTAGGTCTGTTTTTTGCTTTGTTTTGTTTTCTATTTGGGGTTTTATTGTTTTTTTTTCCTTTTAGCTGTTTTTTTTTTGTTTGATTGTTTTACTTTATTGTCTCACACAGTTGCTAGTTCTTTTTATCTTATTTTTTGTCCTTTTTTCTCTTTCTTACTCTTTTTTCTCTTTTGTTTTTTGTCTTTGATGTATAATAGTTAGCTTTTGTATCTTGTTTTGTTACTTTATTCGTGTTTGTTTGCTCCTTCCCCCCACTCCTTTTATAAACTTCTTCACTCTAGCCTATCTATTCTCCTCTCTCAAAAGTTTTTTTTTCCTTTACTGTATCTCCTTGTTTAATAGTCAAGGTACTTCATATCACCATATTTAAATATTCTACTAACTACAAGAGTTCTACTATCTAACCTTCTCCCATTCTCAACCAGATACTACCTTATTATACTTAAATTCTTCCTCAACCTAATAATATCCTCCACCTTACCCAACTCCTGCAACCATCACCCAGTTCCTCCACCATCACCCAGCCCTCATCATTGAAAAAAGTACTGCCTAGCTGCTGACACTTCTAAATTTCTACTACTAAGACTGGATTAGACATAATAACCACAAAAGATGCCAAAATATCAGAAAAAAAGCATGAGAACCTTGAAAATATAAGGAATAGGAATAGTGAAGAAACAATGGAAATCATGAATACTGACCTACATGAAATGAAAGAAGGAGAATTCCGAATCCTGATCTACAATATGATAAAGGCCTCAAAACATGCATACAGAAAGTGAAAGAGGAAATGGAGACATTAAGAAAGAATCAGAAAGAAGTCTGGAATGAAATGAAAGAATCAATAAATGAAATGAAGACAGCAATAGAAAGAAATTCTGAAAGATTAGATAAAATGGAAAATAGAATATCATTGTTAGAAGACAGCTCATTCAAAACTGAAAGCATAGTCAACAGCATACAGAAGCAATTACAGCAACAAAACCAAAACATCCAACAACTATGGGACAATATAAAATGTCCTAACTTAGGAATAAAAGTCATCGAAGAAGGGATAGAGGCACAAACCAAGGGCATTTGTAATCTCTTCAGAGAAATAATTTCGGAAAATTTTCCAAACATGGAAAGAGACTTGGACTTATACATTCAGGAGACATGCAGAACACCATTAAGACAAGATAAAAAAGGGACCTCCCCATGCCATGTAATAATCAAAATGACCAACATAGAGGCCAAGGAAAGAATTGTAAAAGCAGTGAGAACAAAAGAACAGGTGACATTTCAGGGAAAAAGAATAAAAATTACCCCAGACTATACAACCCAAGTCATGAATGCTAGGAGAGACCAGTATGATATGCTCCGAGCCTGGTAGAAAACAATGTCCAACCAAAACTGCTATATTAAGCAAAATTATTATTCAAAATTGATGGAGAAACAAAAGTATTTCAAGATAAGCAGAATCTCAAAAAAAATTATGAATTCAAATCCAACACTAGAGAAAATACTTAAAGAAATAAACTGAAAAGAAGAAAAAAAGAAACAAGTTACAGAACCAGAGAAGAGATGAAGTTTACCAGCAGGGCAACTAAGCAAAGAAGAAATAACATTATATCAAACAGAAGATAGAACACAAAATGACAGGAAACAAAAATCATATTTCCATAATAACCCTGAATGTCAAAGGACTTAACACCAATCAAAAGACAGACTGGCAATGTGGAAACATAATCCAAATATATGCTGTTTACAAGAAACTCACATTACAGGCAAAGACATTCATAGGCTGAAAGTGAAAGGATAAAAAAAGATATATCATGCTAATGGAGACCAAAAATGGGCGGGGGGTAGCAACACTGATATCCAACAAAACAGACTTTAAGTTAAAACACATCAGAAGAGACAAAGTAGGGCACTTCTGCTAATTAAAAGGACCAATTTACCAAGAAAATATAACGATAATAAATGTTTATGCCCCAAATGTGGGTACAGCCACATTTGTAAAACAAACCATCCTGGACATCAGATCTCAAATAGACCCAAATACAAAAATATTGAGAGACTCAACACACCACTCATGTCACTGGATCGATCTTCAAAGCAAAAAATGAGTAAAGACTCTTCAGAACTAAAGAAAACTATAAACCAAATGGACCTAATAGACATATACAGAATATTTCAACCAGAAACAACAGAATACACATTCTTTTCAGCAGCCCATTGAACCTTCTCAAAAATAGATCACATCCTGGGCCACAAAGCAAGCACCAGCAAATTCAAAAGATATAATTCCCTGCATCTTTTCAGACCACAATGGAATGAAAGTTGAAATCAACAACAGGAAACTCAAAAGAAACTATTTAAATACATGGAGAGTGAATGATACACTATTGAATGATGAATAGGTAAGATTGGAAATTAGGGGAGAAATAAAGAAATTTATGAAAACAGAGACACAACTTACCAAAATCTATGGGACACTATGAAGGCAGTATTAAGAGGAAAGTTTATTGCATTGAGTGCCCACATAAGAAGGATGGATAATCACCAAATAAAGAACCTAATGACACAACTCAAGGACCTAGAAAGACTGCAACAGTCTAATCCCAAAGCCAGAAGAAGGCCAGAAATTATTAAAATCAGAGTAGAAATAAATGAAATAGAGAAAAAAAACAATTAAAAGAATCAATAAAACAAAAAGCTGGTTCTTTGAAAAGATTAATAGAATTGACAACCCCCTGGCCAACCTAACCAAAAGAGAGAATCAACTCAGATTATTAAATCAGAAATGAAAAAGGAGACATCACCATAGAGAGTGGGGAAATTCAAAGCATTATCAGAAACTAATTTGAAATTTTATATTCCAATAGACTAGAAAACATGGAAGAAATTGACAGATTTCTAAGCACATATAACCTATCTAAATTGAACCAAGAGGACATAGCAAACCTAAACCAACCAATATAAAGCAAAGAAATAGAAACAACAATAAAAATTCTGCCATCAAAGAAAATCCCGGGCCCTGATGGGTTTCCAGATGAATTCTACAAAACCTTCAGTGCAGAATGAATACCAATACTTGAGAACTTGTTCCAAGAAATTGAAAGAGATAGAATTCTCCCTAATTTCTTCTATGAGACCAGTATCACATTAACCCCCAACCCAAATAAAGATACCTCAGGAAAAGGAAAATTATAGACCAATATCCTTAATGAACATAGATGCAAAAATTCTAAGCAAAATACTAGCTATACACATACAAAACCATACCAAGAGAATTGTAGGACTTCCAGGAAGATGGTGACCGAGAAAAGCAGCGTTACAAGCCCTGCTAAAACTTGATCTCTATTGCCACAAAATCAGCGCTTTTCATAGCCAGAAAGCGCCATCAGCAGAGAAATAAAAAATGTAAACACAAGGGACAGAGAAAGAAAAAGACTAGAAGAACAACCAGAGACCAGAAATCAAGCCCACAATATGGCAGTGGAGCCGTGCCAGCACCATCTTCCCTCACGGCACCAGGATCCAGAGAGGAAAGGTAAACAAGGAGCTGAAGTGAGAAGCTGCGGATCATTCAGGTGTAATTCAGCCGTTCTTTCAGTGCAAAGAATACCTAAAACTCCCAGTAGTCAAGCTGATCATGCCTTTCAGGGACTCAGAACAGAGCTCAAAACCAAAAAAGAAATATGCCAGCCTCATGGCTGAGGGTGTGGCAGCGGCACCATACTGCCAGCAGTGCCAGCCTCATGGCGGAAGGTGTGGCAGTGGCGCCATCTTGCCAGCAGTGACAGCAAGTTCACCACGCCCTCGACAGCTCCTGATCAACACGCACAAGAACCATGAGTGAAATTGTGGTCCCTAAAGGAGAAATCCCTGTACTGCATTCCGAGGGACTTTAATAATCTCCCTGGGTCTGAGATTTTGCAGTCCAACCCAGTGAAGGAGAAGCAGTGGCAGAGATACCACACCTTAGTCGCAGCCCCCCATGGGAAAATGCACAGCCCAGCACCCCCACAGTCTCGCGCAGCCTCAATTAACTTCCTGGGTCTGAGACTTCGCGATACAACTCAGTAAAGGAGTAGTGGCAGGTGAGATTACCACAGACTCGAGATACAGAGCACTCTAAGTGAAGTTGTAGTGACCCAGGGAAGGCACAAACTTCTAAAATGATGGGAAAGAGGAACAAGAATAGAGCAATGAATGCCCACAACCCCATATTATCAGAACCTGATAACACAGAAATTCAGAGATCTCCAGAAGATCAAATCAGGAATATAACTGTAGAAATAATATAGGACCTTCGAAAAGAATTTAGAGAGAGTCTAAAAGAAATAAAAGAAGCAATCATTGAGGTAAAGTCCTCAATTCAAAGTATAAACAATTGATTAGACCACATGGAGAATAGAATCTCGCTCCTAGAAGAGGATCACTCAAAAAATGAACGCATAATTTATAACTTGGAAAAAAATCAGACAGCAGGAATCTGACACTGAAGAAATATGGGCCGATTTTAAGAGAGCTAACATAAGATTAATCAGAATAGAGGAGGGAAAAGAAAGTGAAACCAAAGGGATCAACAATCTCTTCAAAGAAATAATAGCAGAAAATTTTCCAAACATAGAGCAAGAGGTTGATACACGGGTCCAGGAAACTTATAGAACTCCCTTTAGACAGGATCAGAGAAGAGGATCACCATGCCACATAATTGTCAAAATGACCAATGTGGAAGCCAAGCAGAGAATCTTAAAGGCAACAAAAACAAAGAGCCAAGTGACATTCAGAGGCAAACCAATTAGAATCACTCCAGACTTCCCAAACCAAGTCATGAGAGCCAGAGGGGCTTGGAGTAACATATCCCAAACTCTGAAAGGAAACAACTTCCAGCCAAAAATTTCCTACCCAGCAAATCTATCTATCAAATTAGATGGGGAAATAAGAAGCTTCCATGACAAACAGAAACTGAAGGAATTTATGTCTTCAAAACCAGCGCTAGAGAAAATACTCAAAGAGATAAACTACAAAGAAGAAATTGGTAATACACACCAGAACCAGAGAAACAAGATTTTCCATCCAGCAGACAACTAAGCAAAGAAGAACATATCCATATGTTTATTGGTTAAAATCTTTAGAAATTCATTATTTTAGTCTTTTACCTATTTCTAAATTGTATTGTTTGCTTTTATGGTTGTTAATTTTTAGGATTTCTATTTGGAATATTAATATACCTTCAGATATAGCATTTGGAAATATTTTATCTCATTCTAACAGTAACTTTAACTCTGTTTATATTGTCTTTGGATGTACAATTTTTTTATTTTTTAGGAAGTTTGTTTGTTTGTTCTGTTGTTGCCTGTGCCTTTGAAATCATATCCAAGAACTCACTGCCAATTTCATTGTTGTAAAGTGTTATGACCCAGGTTTTCTTCTAAAAGTTTATAGTCTTAAGATTTACATGTAGGTCTTTTATCTATTTTGAGTTAATATTTGTATATGGTGTTATATAAGGGTCCAATTTTATTCTTTTTCATGTAATTATTATTTTTAAACAATATTTAGTGAAAAGATTATTATTAATTCCTTCACCAAATGTTCTTGGAAACCTTATCAAAAATAACTTCACCATATATGGAAGAACTTATTTCTAGGCTTTTTATTTTACTAAACTGGTTTATATATCTGCCTTTATAGCAGTACTACACTGTTTCAATTAATGTAGCTTTATAAGGTTTGAAATTAGAAAATGTACATCTTCCAGCTTTGTTCTTTTTTGAGATTGTTTTGGGTATTTAGAGTTCATATTTCATGTTAGGATAGATTTTTTTCTGAAAAAAGTATGATAGTTTCACCCTAAAAAATAAAAGAAAAAAATATATCCTCTGGTAAGAAAGAAAGCAAAAAGAAATAAATATTGAATGTTATCTCTAAGTGATCAAAAGTTTGATATCAGACAAGTGAATCTTTTATGTGAGATTATCATTGTTAATTGTGGATAAATTGCTATAATATTAGATGTCAAACACTAAGCCAAGCATGGGAAGGAGGGAGGGGGAGGAAATTGTGTGGGGTAGGGGCTAACTGGGCGATGTGTGCATGTATGTCTACACAAGTTTTTTATCCCATTATGATGTATGAATACAGTACACTAATAAAAAATAAAAATTAAAAAAGGCATTATAGGAGCCGGGCATGGTGGTGCACACTTGTAATCCCAGTACTTGGGAGGCTAAGACAGGAGGATCATGCAGGTTTAAAGCCAGCCTCAGCTACTTAGTGAGGCTCTCAGCAACTTAGTGAAACCCTGTTTCCAAATAAAATATAAAATAGGTCTGGGAGTGTAGCCCAGAGGTAGAAAGCCCCTGGGTTTCATCTCCAGGACAACAAAATAAATAAATAAATAGTCATTTTAGGCCAGGCATGGTGGTACACACTTGTAATCCCAGTACTTGGGAGGCTGAGACACAAGGATTGCAGGTTCATGGACAGCCTCATCTACTTAGGCCCTCTGCAACTTAGTGAAACCTTGTTTCAAAATAAAGAATAAAAAATAGAACTGGAGAGTATAGTTTTCAGAGGTAGAATGCTCCTGGGTTCTATCCCCAGTACCATAATAAATAAATAAATAAATAAATAAATAAATAAATAAATATTTTTAAAAGAGAGAATTGTACACTATGACTGTGTTGGTTTCATACCAGAAAAACAAGGCTGGTTCAACACACACAAAACAATACATGTTATTCACCACATAAATAAAACTGAGAACAAAAACCACATGGTCATATCAATAGATGCTGAAAAGCATTCGACAAAATCCAACACCCATTTATGTTAAAAATTGGAATAGAAGGAACATATGTAGAAAATTATGTAAAAATTGGAACAGAAGGAACATATTTCAACATCATTAAGGCAATATACAATAAACCCAAAGCCAACATCATATCGAATGGGGGAAAACTGCAAGAATTTCCTCTAAAACCAAGAACAAGACATGATGCCCACTATCTCCATTTTGTTTTCAATATAGTGTTTGAGACTCTTGCTATAGCAATAAGAAAAGAGAAGGAAATCAAAGAAATTCAAATAGGAAGAAAGGAATTAAAACTATCTTTGTTTGCTGATGACATGATTCTTTATCTAGAAGACCCAGAAAACCTAACCAAAAGACTTCTAGAGCAGATTGACCAATTCAGCAAAGTTGCAGGATACAAAATCAACCTAAAGAAATCAGTTGCTTTTGTTTATGCCAACAATGAATCCACAATGAAAGAAAAAGAGAAAACAATTCCATTCACTATAACCTCTAAATCAATAAAATACCTAGGAATAATGCTAACCAAAGATGTAAAAGACCTCTACAAAGAAAACTTTAAAACATTAAAGAAAGAAATTGAAGACCTTGGAAGATGGAAAGATCTCCTGTGCTCATGGATAGGCAGAATTAATATCATCAAAATGGCCATTCTGCCAAAAGTGATCTATAGATTCATTGCAATTACCATTAAAATACCAATGACATTCTTCATAGACCTAGAAAAATTAGTCATGAATTTTATATGGAGAAAGAAAAGACCCAAAATAGCCAAAGCAATTCTCAGCAATACGAACCATGCAGGAGGCATCACAATCCCGGACATCAAATTATACTATAGAGCAATAGTCGTAAAAAACAGCATGGTGTTGGCACAACAAAAGGTATACTGACCAGTGGAACAGAATAGAAGATACAGAAACAAACACACACACCTATAGTCAATTAATCTTTGACAAAGGGGCCAAACTCATATGCTGGAGAAAAGAGCATTTTCAACAAATGGTGCTGGGAGAATTGGCTATCCATTTGTAGAAAGATGGAACTAAATTCTTGCCTCTCACCATGTACAAGAATCAACTTGAGATGGATCAAAGACTTAGAAATTAAACCAGAGACTGTGAAATTGTTAGAGTAGAGCATAGGCTCAACACTCCAACATATAGGCACAGATAGTTACTTTCTCCACAAGACCTCCAAAGCACAGGAAATTGAAGCAAGAATTAACAAGTTGGATGGCATCAAACTAAAAAGTTTTTTCTCATCAAAGGAAACCACCAAGAACTTAAAGAGGAAGCCTACCGAATGGGAGAAGATCTTTATCAGCCACCATTCTGATAGAGGGCTAATATCCAGAATATACAAAGAGCTCAAAAGACTCTACACTAGCAAAACAAATAACCCAATCAAGAAATGGGCAACGGAATTGAATAGACACTTCACTAAATAAGATATACAAATGGCCAATATATACATGAAATGATGTTTAATATCATAACCCATCATGGAGAAGAAAATAAAAATTATGCTAACATTCCATTGAACCCCAATCAGAGTGGTGAGCATAAAGAAATAAAATAGCAACAAATGGTGGTGAGGGTGTGGGGAAAGAGAAACTCTTTTACACCATTGGTGGGAGTGAAAACTAGTTCAGCCGCTATGGAGATCAGCATGGAGATTCCTTAGAAAACTGGGAATAGATCCACCATATGATCTAGCTCTACCACTCCCGGGTATTTTTCCAAAAAGGTTGAAATCAGAGAACTACAGTAACATATGCATACCTATGTTCATAGCAGTACAATTTGCAATAGCCAAAATATGGAACCAATCTAGGTCTCCATCAACAGATGAATGGATTGCAAAATTATGGGAAATATAATGGAATTCTATTCAGCTATAAAGAAGAATAGAATCATGCCATTCATAAGAAGATGGAAAGACCTGGAGAACATTATGTTAAGTGAGATCAGCCAAGCACAGAAAGAAAAGGGACATATGTTTTCTCTAATATGCCCAAACCAGGGAGCATTGGGGATACCAGAGGGACTCCAGATAATGGAGAGGAAAGCTCAGCAAAGCTAGAATGGAAGATAGGAGAGGAAGAAGGCTGAGGTTTATTAATGGAGGAGCTACATCTGAGTATGTGTAAAAGTAAGAATATAGCTTGGTTAACCTGGACACTCACTGTTGGAAGGTGGGTAAAGGGAACCAGGGGATGGGGGGGGGAAGAGGGTACCAAGCACAGTCTAAATATACCATTTCCAATATGTTCCACATATAAATAAAATAAAAAAACATACTCTTTAGCACCTCAGAAACTATCCAAATCCTGTAGCTCAAGGACTTTTGCAGAGGCTTCATCATGGAGCCATGATTAATTGTTAACAATATTCAGCCCCTCTCTCCCTTCTGGAAGATCACTCTGGGGACAGTTGTACACTTCAGGGCTGGTCATCCAAAAGACCAGAGGCCATCAAAAGTTGCCTCATTAGAAAAAAATATGTTTCTGTCACCCATGGAATTCCAAGATATCAGAACATTTGTGTCAGGAACTAGTTAACAAAAAATAGTGGAACAAAAGATTCTATTAGTACCTCTCTTACTTAGGAACTTCCAAAACTTGGAGCCCTGTACCAGTGATCAGTGTTGATAACCAAAATCTATGTTTCTCATATATATTTAATAATATCACAATAACACTCCATATTAATTCCTATTCAGCTGAAAGAAACATTGCTACCCAGGAGTCCTCTTGTTAGCCATGATGAGATCAGTGATTTTTAAAATGATGATGATAATAATAACACTGCATAAAAACAATAACATCAATTAAGCAGAGGCATTGACTCTGCAAGCCTGGAGATGTGGGCAATGTGATCCTGGGGAAGAAACTCCTGGGCCCTAACCCAACCTCTGTCACCCACCACTATGGCTGAGCTTGGGAGAACAATCACTTCTCTCTGGCTTTCCATTTCCTCTCCTGTGAAATTGGAGCACCCCGGCTCTAAATCACTAGGTTTCTACTAGAAGTTGATCATAAATGGCTTTTTCCTATTTTATATACATATTTATGCAGACCATAGTATAAAGAACAATGTGTAGGAGATTAAATATGTGGACTAAATAAATGTCTAGGAGGTGAGCTCAAATACAACAGTGGGACCTCCAGAGAGACCCGTTCATTAGGTGATGCTGGAAGCCACCATGGAGAACTCACTGGGTTCCAGAGGGCAATGGTAGGTGGGGCCAGGGAAAGAGGGAGCTCCACAATTCACTCACTGAGGGGTACTGAATGCCCTCCCTGTGCTGAGTGCACAGAAAGGAGTAAGAGGTTACCTTCGCCTGTCAAGGAGGAGACAGACCTGTGAGAACTTAAGTCCTGTCACAAGAATGTGTCCAAGTGTGAGAGGAGATGATGAAGGAAGAACTCAGCCTTTGGCAGGTAGAGGTTGGAGAAAATGGGCAACAGAAAAGGTTGAATTTGAACCGATTGGAATTTGAGGATTAGCGAGGCTGCTGCATGAAGAAGGAAGGAGAGATTCTGAGCAAAAGGGAATAGTGTGGGTCCAGGCATGGATCTAGGGAAGGGCAAGACCAAGGAATCGGTGGTGAGGAGCTCAGAGATGCCCCAGCACCGAGCATGTGATGGGAACTAGGTAAGATGGGGCTGGAGGCACTCCATTCTGAAGCATCTCCTATGCCATATCAGGGTTTTGGACCTTGTTAAGGGCCTGATTTCTAGATCTCTGACTTTAACACAACATTCTACAAAATGATAGAGGGTCAATTACACCAGAATTAGAAAGGCACAAGAAAAACTTGTCTGAGAGACTGAAGAAAAAGTGCACAAGAAAATTGAAGACAATCCAGCCAGTTCCCTGACTCTAAGAGGCAAGAATGGTGATTGTTTCAGAACCACGGACAGTTCCTTTCTCTTTTCCAATCATCTTTTATATGCAACTGTTCTTAAAAACAGTTACCATTTATTGACAGGAATCCTGTATATGCTGTTTTTTTTTTTAAATCCCAAATAACAATTCTGAAAGCCATGGCTCTTGGCCCCATTTTTCTGGCGAAAAAAAATTGTAATCTCATTAGGGAATTCCTTATGGAGGCCCTGATAGCTGACAAGCAATTACTCAAAATTTTTTACTGCTGCTAACCATTACATTAAGTGACCACCACTAGGTATCTTCCTTTTTGGTAGCAGTAACTAATTCATTTTCCCGATTTTGTTAATTAAAAGTATATAATTGCATCCAGGAATTCTAATTAACCATACAGAATTTTTATACCACATTGCTTATACTTCTAGGCCAAACCAAAGGGATCGGACAGCCTCATTTGCTGTGTTGTTTTCTTGTAAGGTCAAGAGTATGTGTTTTTAAAAAATACTGTAATGGCTTTACACAGCCTTCAATTCTCCTTACAGAACCTTATAGATCTGGGGTCCTCGCCTTGGGAATGGGGTCATGGGAAGGTGAAGAAGGTATAGTGTGGAAACTCTGACATTCTCATTAGGTTTATAAATTGGTCTTCTCCAGGAAGCTAAGAAAACATTCACCTCTCTCCCCAAACTTCCCCATGTTGGGTATACTTTCTTTCATTTCCACAAAGTCAGACCTGTGATTATTTTCCATTCCAATATGGCTTGTCAGGGTCTGTGGAGTGGAAATGGGGTGAATGTCAAATAAATACCCGATAGAGTTTCTGCCTTGCAAACTCAGAGAGTGTTCAGAGAACTTTCAACTCAAATAGGGATTCTATCATGGAATGTTCTGGGACTCTGCTTCTTTCTTTGGTCAGAGTTCAGGCCTTCACATCCTTCCCCTGAGATTCTGTATCTGCCTTGAATTTCTCCCTTGCCAATGTGTTCTACATACAGCATCAGATTAATCTTCAGCAGGGCAACTTTAATAAAGTTACCCCTGTCCTGCTTCAAGACCTTCAATGGTTCTTTATTCTCTCCCAGTACAGTTCTTAGCTGGGTATTGAGGGCCATTCCCAATTTAGCTGCAGCTGATCATTCTAACCTCATATCTTGCTTCACCTCTCCGTGATCATTAAGGTCCAACCTTGAGAATCTGGTTGATATCCCACAAACCCATTGCCCAGGTTGTGGGAATTGCCTTATTGATTTCTTGCTATATAACCTCCCCTAATATAGCAAGATGTTTCATCAATATTGCCAATGAAGGAGTCTGCTAGCAAGGCAGAAGTCAGAATCTTTGTAATTTTGTGTAGAAAATGATACCCTCTCATTGTTGTGCTACTAGCTTATTAGAACCCTGTCTTTCTAGAAGAGGAAGTGATGTAAGGCTGAGATAGCAGAAGGGAGGGATACTTAAGGGCTACCCTAAAAGCTGCTTGCTATGATATTTGTCAAAGACTCACCACCCCTTTAAAAGTAGAATCAAGCCGGGCGTGGTGGTGCACGCTTGTAATCCCCGCGCTTGGGAGGCTGAGACAGGAGGATCACGCAGATTCGAAGCCAGCCGCGCGCGCTGGTTTAGGAGACCCTGTTTCCAAATAAAAATGTAAAAATAGGTCTGGGAGTGTAGCCCAGAAGTAGAAGGGCTTCCAGGAACCCCAGTACCACAAAAAAAAAGTAGAATCAATTTATTACAGCAATGCATGCTTATCTATATTTCTAGGAGCACAATTCACAACAGTCAAATTATGTAACCAGTGTAGGGTGTCCGTCAACAAACGAATGAATTACAAAATTTTGATGTATACACACAATGAAATTTTACTCAGCTACAAAGAAGAGTATTTTTGGAAAAATGGATGGAACTAGAAAATGTGCTAAATGAGGTCAGCCAGTCTCAGAAAGCAAGCACTTGTATGTTTTCTCTCATAGGCAGACACTAGAGAGAAATTTGGTAATAAAAGTGGTTTCGAATAAAGAAGGAGAGACTTGGGTGAAGTGGTGAAGGGGGCGGGAGTGGGAAGGAGACTTAACAAAGACAGCGGTTCAATCAATGCTGTGTGTGTGAACTAACAATGCCGATCTCAATGATGTGGATGGGGAAGGGTGGGGAGAGGGTTTCTGGAGAGAAACACACCATGTGCCGTTTGCATGTATGCTCCTATCACACTATGCCTCATATATAGACATATATTAAAAAGTGGGACCAAATACTGCTTCTCAGAGGTCTTTCTATGGGAACCCGTCAGAGCAATCATCTCCCACCCCCTGGTATGTTCTCTTTGTCCTTCAGGAGGAGCCCTGGATTCAATGCCCTAGCAGAGATGCTTGGAGCTGCCTATACTCACCGTGTGTGGCTCTGGAGGGTGGAGCCCTGTCTGCTTCTGTCTCTGCATCCCAAGCAGCCTGACAGAAGAGACAAGAGCCTAAGCAAATATTTGCTGAGGTGAATTAGTCAACTCTCCTGCTACTTCAGAGAGAGCATTCAGCTTCCAATCTCAAACACAGAAAATACTTTACAAAGAGGCTCTAGATCTCAGGTGGTCAGGGAATATGTACTTTACTCAAGTTTTACAAAATCTAGCATTTGACAAATGAAGAAATAGGAATTGCCCATGAATTGAAGCAAGACAAGGCAAGTTTCTCAGAAAACAGCCATGTAGACCGTATTTAAGAAAAAACACGTTAATGATAATAGCAGGTTTCCATACTTTATCTGTCTGGTACCATTAATCCTTATGAGAGTACAACCATGTTGGCAAAGTTACTATCTCCATTGCATAAATGAGAAGGCTTGGGTGTAAAGAGGTAGGGAACCTGCCCAAGTTCACAGAGTCCGATGATAAGGCTAGGAACTTCACCACCTCCTACTTGTCTTCTATAAATAATTTACTTTTCCTGATTACTATTTTACTGCAGTAAACTTAGAATTGTGCCAGCCCAGTTCTGAAGATCAGCTTTCTATACGACACACTGCTCTGCATATGAGGAGAGCTCAAATTTTGTCTCACTTATTTTTCAGACTTGAAGGATAGTCTAGCAAAAGTCACTACCCTTCCAAGGGTCTCAGTTTTCTCCTCTCAAAACTAGGCAGTCCCTAAGGCTCAACACACTCCTAACAGTATATAAGATTTTGTTAAAAGATCTTATATATAATTTAAATTGTATTGGTAAGATATACACAAAAATCATATTATTGTGAATTTATCAAAAATCTCCCTTTTGCTTTTTTTAACATTTAAAAAAGGGAAACCAATTAAAGTTATATTTCAAAACAGCATCATAAAATGAAGAGAAGAAGCTCTGGTTATATCACCTGGGACAATTTTCAATGAAGCCTTTTTAGAAAAATCTGTCCATAAGTCATAACAGACTGCGTTCCCTATTCCAGACCCAAAGGGTCCATTATGGACCATTTAGAAAGATTAAAGAACACTCTCTCTGGGGGAACTTGGTTCTCAGAGCATCCAGGATATCACATTAACCATCTGAAATACTCATTTTTGGTTCCTAACCATGGATTAATGAATCTACAAAGAACATGCTTATTAACACCAACATATGCTGAGGGATAATGGGCCTAATCCACATTTTCATCTGTCTTTTTCTGCCTGTGAGTAAAGAGAAAAGCAAAGTGGAATTGGAGTCTTAGCCAACACCCTGGCCCTCCACTGTGTGTGTCGGCAGAAAGTGGGAGTCACACAGGACAGTGTCCTGGGCTGAGATATGATGTCTGAACCCTGACAATGTCTCGTACCTTGTACAGATCACTTGGTCCTCTCTGGACATTAGTTTCTTTGCTTCCAAAAGAGGCCAGACCAGTAGTATTCTGAATGTGTTCCTTAGAGCTCCTGCATTTCTTAGTTGGCGCATGTGGGGATACTGTTGGGTGATGGATGGGCTTCTCAGCATCCAATATTTTTATTAGAGATCACTAAGCTGCCTGACCTCCAGTCTTTTCCAATTACTTAGGTTTCGGAGGTGATAGAAAAATATCTACTACATTATTATATCTATTACATTTTGTTGTTGCTTGTTTTTTGTTGTTACTGTTTGTTTGGTCCTGAGGATTAAACCCAGAAGTGTTCTACCCTGACCTATATGCCCCAGCTCCTATTTTATTTTGAAACAGAATCTTGCTAAGTTGCTGAGGCTGACCTCAATCCAACACTCTTCCTGTCTCAGCCTCCCAAGTACTGGGATTACAGACTTGTACCACCATGCCTAGTTTCTATTGTTTTCTATAGCCAAATAGATAGATAGAGAGATAGATAGATAGATAGATAGATAGATGATAGATAGATGTCTATTACATTATATCCATTACACTTTATAATAGATATATATATAATATATATTGTTCCTATTTTTAAGTTTCTGAAACATATGTTTATGTGCTTTAATGGTTAAAAATAATGTATTAATGGGTGCCATATTGTCAGATTTAGCCTCCCTGGGGCTTCCAAGCGCAAATACCAGGAGTCTTTGGGATAGGTAAAATTGTCAGATCCCAGAGTTGGAAGAAACCAGAGGGGATGCATTTGAAAAGAAATTGTGAGAGGTGGGGGGGCTCAGAAGTCACGTGACTAAAGAGGGCATCCTGATTCCCATTCTTCACCCAGCATGCTCTCTGCCATCCCAGGCTCCTGGCCCTGCTGCTCCTCACCCTACGACAGCTCTGCTCTGTGGTTACTGTGGACAGCCCGCCACCCTCCCTAATGGGCAGGATCCCGGAGTGTCAGAGCCATCTGCCACAACACCCCACAGTGTGCACTGCACCCGCCATCTTCTGATGCAGCTGCAGCCATTCATCATCATCGGGGGGAAGAAAGGAAGTCTCCGGGAGATAAATCACAGTGCCTCCTTCTCTTTAGCGAGGAGTCCTTAGACTGGGGCCCATCTCATGAAGTGCAGAGCATACATACTGAGGTGTCATCTCCAGCAGAAAACAATGATTCACAGTGTTTTCCTGATGAGTGATTTGAATTGGGCTGTCCATCAGCCTGAGGCCCACACGGGGAGTCAGAAATAGAATCGAAGCATCTGGTCTCCGAGGTAAGCAGGACTGAGTTTTGTCACTGGAGCCTTGCTAGTCAACATTTAGCAAGTCCTTACTGTGTGCCAGGCACCGAGTGGGTCGGGAGTGTAATGATGAGGAGGACACGGGCCTGCCCTGCATCACTAGCCATTGTGATAACAGATTGCTACAAACCTGGCGATTTCAAATGTCATGACTTTATTATGTCACTGTTTCCATCAGTCAAAAGTCTGACACCATGCTAAATTCATCAAGGGGCTGCATCCCTTCCTGGAGAGGAACCCTCTTCTGTACTAGTTTAGATCCTGCAAAGGCCAACTAGTTTCCTAGCAGTTCAGTTTAGTAGGCCAACTCGTTTTGTAGGACCGAGGTCCCTTCTTCCTTGCTGACTATCAAAGGGGGTTTCCCTTGGTTCTCAGGGGCCTCTCTGGGCCTTGGCCCTGGGTCTCAGATCCATCAGAATGAGCCACACATCGTCATACCTCTCGTCCCTGGACTCTCCCTGATTTCATCTTCCACACCATCTCTCTGATTCCAACCACAGGGGGCTCGTGTTATTAGCATGAGCACCCCAAAATAATCCAAGACAGACCCCCATCTAAAAATCCCTAACCTCACCTACATTCACAAAATCCTTTCACAATAGTACTTGGATTCGTGTTCAATCAATTACCAGGAGATGAGAATCTTGGGGATGTGATGGTTAATTTATGTATTGATGGGGCTGGGCTGCAGGGTTCCCAGAAAGGTGTTTCTGGATGTGTTTGTGAGGATGTCTCTGGATGGGATGAGCATTTGAATCAGCAGATGAAGTAGAATGTCCTCTCACTTTGGGTGCGGTTCATTTAATAGTTGAAGGCAAACTAGAACAAAAAGAAGACAGTCCTGTGAGTAAGAGAGAATCTCTTCCTGTCTTCAGCCACAGATTGGAACACTGCCTCTTCCTGGGTTCTGAGCCTCTGGCCTTTGGTCTCATCAGTTCTCCCGGTTCTCAGGCCTTTAGACTGAGACTGGAGCTACTCCATCAACTCCCAGGTCTCCAGTTTGTCAGTTTCAATTTCATATCCTGAGACTTGGCATCCTCCATCATCATGTGAGCAAATCCAGATGTGCCATATATACTGTTATTGGTTCTGTTTCTCCAGAGCCCAAAAATACAGGGCAACATCTTTGCACTTCCCTCTTCACAACTGACTGTCTGCTGGAGCGAGGTGCTCCAAAATAGACTGCAGACTCAATTGCCTCAGTGACCAAAGAAATACACTCAAATGCATGAGAGAGCAAGCCCTGCAACAACAGGGCAGGGTCTGTGGCAAATTAGAGTGTAGAAGCTCTTCCAAAAAATATACTCAAGCCTATTATTTTCCAAAAATCCAATGTCTGGCCAAACAAAGCAAAGTTGTAGTCAGAGATAGCCAAGAGACTTAGAGTTTTCAACTAAATGAGAACCGTCATGCTGAAGCATGCTAGAGACCCGTAAAGAATGACTACAAAGGCTTTCATGGAAAAAATGATAACCGCACTGAGCCTTGTTGGGGTTCTCCAGGCCAAAGAGGAGGAAATACACTATTGTCAGAGAATAGCATGGGCAAAGCAAAGGTGCAGAGCCCTGACCGAGCCCAAGCCTGCTGTGGCTCAGCCGTGCGGCTGGAGGGGTGCGTGAGGTGGGACTTGGAAGGCTCTGCTGTCCAAGCAGCGGTGCCATTTTCACACTCCCTAGGACTGGGATCAGGTATGAGGCAGGCTTCTGGCAGATTAACTAGAGATCCAGCTTAATTTCTATTAAGGGATTGCCTTGCATGAGACTGAGAAGAACATAGCTAAAAGAACCACAAAGCCCTCAGCTCCCTCAGCATACAGCAGACAGGCTGACCTGCACATATGTCCTGAGCTACAAGAGCTGGCCCCCTGGGGACCCTTCTCCCTTGCTTACCCATTCTCAGCTAGCACCCCCTTACCATTAAGGATCTGGTTTTATTATTTGAAGGTCTGATATCCAGGCAGGATATCCTCCAGCTGAAGCCTAGGAAAGCCTGCTGTCTCAGGTAGCTAGGGGGGAGGGCAGTACCTGTGGGGAAAAGACCCACCTGGCAACAGGAGCTCAGGCTTCGTCCAATTGCACTTTCTAGAATCTGCTCCCCTCAGTTCCCAGTTCCCATCAAATGAAGAGTGGAAATTGCAAAGAGAGGGCTGGATCGCACTTTTGGCTCATGCTGGAATTTCTCTTCTCTATCCAAGCTCAGCACAAAGGGCAGAGGAAAGACACAGGCTTCAGGCACATGGAGGACAAAACCTCAGAAGAGTGGGGTTGGGCCAAGTAGCTTGTTGTATGGTTTCTTTGAAATTTTTACCTTCTTTTAGATACCTGTGCCTATCCAGGTACTGAAGATAAAAGTGCTGAGTACTATGTCTAATTCCTTCTCCTAAGCTCACCAGTCAAGTGAGTGTTGCCTTCATCCTTGGTTAAAATAAGGGGAGGAAGCATATGGTAGAGACACCAGGAGTGTTACCTTCCCATGGACACACAACGAGTAGCGAAAAACTGTTCCCCCCAAGAGCTAGTGATAATAATAATGACAACAACGTATCTTGACTCCTCAAGACAATCTCATGAGGTAGGTGGTGGGAGAAGGCTAATGGATCAAGGGCCGTGCATCTGCTGAGAAACAGACTGCTGTGACACTCTCTTTCCTGAAAACTCTCTGTAGACCAGCTCTCCATAGCTCAGGGCCCCTCCAAGTCCTGGATCTCACGTTGACAAAGCAGAGTCATAGCAATCCCAGAGCGCAGGGTTTGGTGAGCTTCACTTACCGCGCACTGCCCCTTTTTGTGCTTACTCAGGTGGGCAAGTCTGAATTATGTAGTGGGAGGAGCGTGGCAGCACAATCAACCAGGAAATTCAACTTCCTTACATTTAAGGAGAAATACTAATGTCAACTCCAATAGCACAGAGTTCATATGAATGGCACTGTAAAATGCCTACTTGCTATCATTTTGTTGCTGTTGCTGCCATAATTGCCTCGAAGACGCCTGCCTTTCTTCTCCCACTAGACTCTGACCTGCTTCTTTTTATCTCCCCAGAACTGTCACAACTATCTGGCTAAAACAGCCCCTTGGTGAATATTAGACGAAGCGGATGAACTTAATTTCCTTCTTCCCTTGCCCCATTGTGCCCACACAGCTCAGGTGAGGTCTCCAGCTCTCTTAGCATCCAGAATTTCCACTGAGAAGAGCACACACATATCACACTTGTAACAGGTCCCTGGGCGTTAGCTTTCCCTACCAGATTATCAACACGGTTAATGGAGGTCTGTAACCTTATTTCCCATTTACCCCTCACCCTGGGAAGAGTGCCTGGAATAGGGATAGGACACTAACTCAGAGGATGCCTAGATGATGCACGAGTGAGAGAAATCAACGGGAGAGTGAGTGGAAGACTGAATTCAACACAACTGCTCTGGCCCATCCAAATGTGGGCGTGAATCTTGGGCCTGTGCAATTCCGGGCATGGGCCAACAGAGGGTGCTCTGCTCTGAGGTTCAGGAAGATACTGAGATTTCTATCTTGTGAAGGTTCAGATGAACTGAGAGGCTTGTGCTACTGGGAGTGTGACTGGAGGTAATGCCCTATTTATCTGTCTGATTTGAAGCTTCCCAAACCCACAGATGAGCTCCATGCAAGACAGCCCTGCTTGGACTAAAAAGCCATTTCTGCACTTTGAAGATGTTGGTGTAATCCCAATAAGACATTCAGTGGCATAACTCTACCAGTGGAATCCCCAGGCTCTTTAACCAGGCAGTAAGAACAGTGGGACTCACACTGGCCCGGAAGTCCTGGCCCCACGCTCACCTGTACAAGACCCTGGACAAGAGGTTTGTTCATTCATTCATGCCATTGAACAAACTTTCTGAGTATCAACTATGCTAAAGGACAAAGAATGTTAGAGTTGAAAAACCAAGATCCTCGCTGTTGGGGAGCTCATGGCTTAGAGGGGGGAGGAAGACATAAAACAGGCAGACACTGTGAACACCCATGCCATCACGTGTACTGTGTAGGACCGCATGGGAACCAGAAGGGAGCACCTGATTCATTCCAGGGACAGGAAACATTCCGAGGAAGAGGTGGCCTTCAGGACTCAACCATCAGGGCAAATGGATGGACAGGTGCATTGATGGGGCTCCTGGCAGGAGGACCAGCAAGAGCAAGTACAAAGAGGCTTGGGGGTGCAGGTCCTACTGGCCGCACTGGGTGCAGCCACAGTGAAAGCCGTCATGTGGGGCCAGAGAACAAAGCGCCCATGTGCTATGCATCTGGTGGCAAGAAGGAGCTTTTGGAGTATTTTAAGCAGGAGTGTGACAAGGTCAGATTTATATTTTCAAGATTACTCTATTGACCACAAAGAATGTCAACGAAGGTAGGGTAAGGCTGGCTTCCAAAGGCCTGAGTGTCAGTTTTCTCACCTGAAATGTCTGAGAGTGGAAAGACATTGGCTTCTATGGGCCCCTATGGACTCCAAATCCCATTTTGCCATGGGTAGAGACTTTAGTCCTTCAGAGTGAACAGAGGTTATCAGAAACATGCCAGCACAGGGAGAACACAGACTCCCAGCAACCTGGAGTCTAAAAATACCAGGATGGAAGTGGCCCGCCTGTCATCCCCACCTTCCGTCCGCCTGACATGGTGTCAAGAAGCTGCTGTTGTGTCAATTGTCAGCTCCGTTCCAAAGCGGCTGCTGAAGCAATCAAGAAGGAAGGTGTCATTCAACATGCTTGACGGGTGTCCTGCTGGGACAACTCAACACAGTGTCGGAGGCAGGAGGCCTCAGCGTCAGGCGTCTTCCCAGAGCTGGCCCTGATTTTCCTGGGAAGCAGCGGCTTTGACTGCCACCAGAACATAGTGCTGATATGGTTCTGGCGAAACTGGCCTTGGCTTATAACACTGTAGAAAGGGTGCAGGAAAAAGGGTTCTCCATTCCTCATCTCGTTCTTGGAGACTCTGGCACCTGAAACCCAACTGCAAATGGCTGACTGCTGCAGATCACAAGCCAGCGGGCCTCAGGGCCTTGTCAGACTGAACATGTCTGTTTGTCTACAAAGAGTTAGGAAAATGCAGCATACAGTGAGGGCAGCTGCAAAAAACTATCATAGACTGAGTGTCTTAAATACTAGAAATGCATTTCCCCCCAGTTCTGGGGGCTAGAAGTCTGAAATGGGGAGAAAGAGTGCTTGTTTTCGGGGAGGGCTCTCTCTCTTCCTGGCTGCAGACGGTCACATTCTTGCTGTGTCCACACGTGGCTTATCTCTGTGTGCAGGTGGGGGTGGGGAGACAGAATAAGCTCTCTAATGTCCCTTCCTGTGGGGCCAGGGCTCCACTCTTCTGACCCAATTTAACCTTAGCTGCTCCCAGAGAGGCTCCATATCATATATAGGCACACAGGCAGCCAGGACTTCACATTATGATTTTTTTTTTTTTTTGGTAGTACTGGGGTTCCTGGAAGCCCTTCTACCTCTGGGCTACACTCCCAGACCTATTTTTACATTTTTTTATTTGGAAACAGGGTCTCCTAAGCCAGCACGCACGGCTGGCTTCAAACCTGCGCGATCCTCCTGTCTCCACCTCCCAAGCGCGGGGATTACAAGCGTGCGCCACCACACCCGGCTCACATTATAAATTTTGGGCAGCGCAAATAGTTGGTCCATAGCAGAAGGATCTTGAGCGGGCTGTCCTCTTGGCCACGCCCTGGCCTCTCCTGAGTGCTCCGTCCCTTCCTGCTGTCATCTCTTGCCCACCCACCATTCTGATGATATTCCTTACCTCTTCTCACTGACCAGTCCAGCAGCAGCCTGAGGCATGTCACCACCCAGAACCCTCCTCTGGCCACGCCTCCTCACCTCTGTCCTGCTGAACTGGGTAGGTTGGGATGGCTTTCCAGCCAGAGGCCTTGCTTTGGGTCTGCTCCCCAGAGGCTCCACTATTCATAAGACTGACACATGTAGCCAATAGCAGAGAAGAGAGCACTGGGCCTGGAGTAGGAAACTCCAGTGGCCGGGGCAAATGACTTAGCTTTTCTGAGCCTCAGTTTCCCCGTCTGTAAGTGGGAGGTTCCAATGCCTCCTTTCTGGTGTGTGTGTGCATGCAAATTAAACTGGATGTCCAGTGATCACTTTGGCAGCACATATACTAAAATTGGAACGATACAGAGAAGATTATCATGGCCCCTGCGCAAGGATGACACGCAAATTCGTGAAGCATTCCATATTAAAAAAAAAAACAAACAAACTGGATGTCCATGGGGAAACTTTTTAAAAAGCAAGCACTGAGCAGAAAGTTGATTGTCACCAGGGAAGCACATGATCCCTGATGGACACTATACACTATCTCCTAATACTAAGATGTGTTAGGTGTGTGTGTGTGTGTGTGTGTGTGTGTGTGTGTGTGTGTTTACAAGAATTTGTTTCATGTGATTATGGAGGCAGAGAAGTCTCAAGATCTACAGTTGGCAAACTAAAGAAACAAGAAAACTGAGGGTGTGTGGTTCCAGTTTGAACACTGACAGGTTGCAGACCCCCAAAGAGCTCATGCTGCAGTTCAAGTAAGAAGGAAAGAAAAGATCAATGGCCCCACCTACTGCCCTGTAGGAGTCCCCTCTGAATTTTTCATTCTATTCAAGTCTACAATTGATTGGATGAAGCCCACCTACTTTAAAGACAGCCAACTGTTTGATTCACTTTACTGATTCAAATGCTAATCTTATCCCCAAACACCCTCAAAGATGCACTCAGTATAACCTTTGACCACATATCTGGGCACCTTGGGGCCAAATCAAGTTGAAACACCAAATTAATCACCACAATAAAGGACATAGAACTTTCGAGGTCAGAAATTTATATATTATTTGTATATACAGATGAGAATCTTGGTGATTTAAATAGCCCTGTCAATGCTTTGTCAATGCCTTGAACTTCATCTATGCCCAAGGAGGAGAGAGAATTAATGGGGCCAAGACAGTAAAGCAAGAATGTTTTGGAAGTAGAAATTTCCATAGACATGTCTACCAGTGTTGATATTGTGGCTCAAACTGGCTCAGATCAGGCGTTATTTCTGAATAACCAACCATAAACAAGACCCTGGCCCCCTAGAAATATGAAGGTCTTGTGGTCCCTAAAGCATCCCAGTTTCACATGCAATATGAGTCTTCCAAAGACCATGTGGACAGTACGGCTTTGGACCTCTCCCTGGGCCTGTGTTTTCATGTGAACAAGAAGGCCCTAAATAAGGAAAAGACATACTGAGTCATTGTCAAACGAAGCCCCAAAATGTTAGCCAAGTCCCTTACATCTCTGAGCCTTGGTTTTCTACTGGGTAAATGAAGCAATAATCATCAATGTCCTGATAATTGTTGTAAACACTCATGAAATAGGGCAAGAAGATGGTCAGCACATGTGTTGGGAGTCCAGAGGAAGTTTACAAGTACCACTAATTCTGGAGTGTGTTTACTCACTAAATGGACATTTTCTGAGGCTTTCTGTGAGCAGGAGCTGTGCCGGGGTAGAGAAACAACCACAAATAAAGCAGAAGCCAAGGTCTGTCCTCCAAGGGAGCAAGGCACAGCTAGATGTGTCAATACTCAACAGCACATCCTGGAGCTCATTATAGGGCAAGTAAGACAGGGGCTGTGGGGCCCAGAGCTGCAGGCCCAGGCTACAGCTGGGTGACAGGAGCAGCCCCCGACAGCAATGTGCTAACTTCTTGTCTCATTTCTTCTTCCTCTTGTGCTGAGATAACTAAGACTTCCTTTACTAGGACCCAGTGTTAGATAGGCCATGTTTCTAAAAGTCTCCAGGACGCACTCAGGGTCACAGGGATGCGAGTGGTGTTCAGCGCCCCCCGCACTAGTGTAGGCACCTCTGATCACACGGAGAGTGAAGATGACGGGGCCAAGAGGAAGACACCCCACTCTATACACCAAACACACTCGTGATGATCACAGAGGTAAGGTAAGTACCAAAAAATCAATACAGTGCAGGGAGAACTAGAAATGAATAGTTAGCAAATATGTGGGAGGGAAGAAGGACAATCATAGAACAAAGCCCTAATGAGAACAATGGACGAAAGGATGTCAGCAACATTTAAAGTTTCTACACCTGCGGGCAGTATGGGGCTGGGAGAAGAAGCACAGGAAAAGTATTGCTGCCAGAGTTGTGGTCCTGTGCACCTGGAGTCCCAGCACTTGGGAGGCTGAGGCAGGAGGACTGCTTGAGCCCAGGAGTTTAAGGCCAGCCTGCGCACCAGAACAAGACCCCATGCAAAAACAAAACAAGACAAAAAAGATTTGCAGTAAAGAATTAATATCTCTCTTCTATAAAGAATTCATACAAGCCAGGCATGAAGGAAGCTGCCTGTAATCCTAGTATTTAGGAGACTGAGACAGAAGGATCGCACTTTCAAGGCCAGCTTCAGCAATTTAGCAAGACCCTCGGCAACTTAGTGAGACCCTACTTCAATTTTTTTTTTTTAAAAATGATTCATACGGATTAATAAGAACAGTGAGCTAAATGAATAAAAATCACAATTTTTAAAACAATTTGGGGCACAATTAGTAGGGGAACACACAGAAAAAAAATGCACCTTCCTTCCTCCATAACAACAGAGAAAATGTAAGGTGAAAGACAGCTATGCTTATTTCTAGCAAACTTGCTACAGTAGGTCCTGGGGCCTGCCAGGGGCGAAGCAAAACACTTCCTGCAACTTTGCCCCATGTGTTGGGGGAAGACATTGTCTTTATTTAAAGGCTTTTTAAATATACACATACTATATTGTGTTTTTATAAGTGGCAAGAGGTGCAGCTAATGTGTCTCTAGAGTTCTAGAGGTGGGCTAAGAGTGACGCAGGAACTTGTCAAAGTTATTCAAAGATATACCCAGTCTACAGTTTTTTATTAAGCACCTACTATATGGGAGACCAGAGCTACAAGCTCTGCTGATACAGCTGTAAAAAACTGGGCACGCTGCCCCAGCCAGCTGGTCCTCTGTCCAACCAGAGTGTTCTAGAGAGAAAATCCTTCAAGTTTTCAGGTTATTAGCATCTTTCAGAGCCAGTAGCCTCTAGTAAGTATAGTGTCTCAATGTGGGGTAACACGATCACCTTGCTGATAGTTGCCCCAGTAGGATGTAGCTGCTGTGGCAGCACTTGGAGGCCTATGGCCTGGATTCTGGACTGGACTTGGCTGCCTTCTGGCTGGGTCTTTTAAGCAAGCCACCAAACCCATAGCTCTGTCCTTCAGGTCAGCTCACAGGGGCAAGCAGCAGAGGGCTCAAGTTGACCTGGGTGTGAACGCTCTTGGCAAACAGCGATGAGTCGGGTATCTAAGGGAAATCCATTACGTAGGACGCCAGGGTTCTTCTAGGTTATTTCAGTCGACATTCCACAATCTGCCTGTCCTATTTGGACTTCAGCATTGCAAGAGAGGACTGGGTCCCTCTGCTGGTCTCCCACTTAGAAGAGCACTGTCCCACATGGCCATGAGCCTGTATTCTCTTCAGCAGTTACCGATCTCACATGGCGATGGCAGAGTTGGTTCTGATTCATACATTGCCTCATTAGGATTTTCAGCCTGTAACAGATGGCTGTCTTCATTAAATCATGATCCACGCTTTCTGATTGGAAGCAGCTGGTTTGGGGGGTAGGTGGTAATTTATTTCCTGGGTGTCAAAATAAGCCACAAAGAAAGGAATTCAGATGGAAATGATGTAATTTGTTCCATTGAGTTTTATCTGTAAAATTAGACTTGGGGAGGTATTTTTGTTTTGTTTTGTTTTGTTTGTTTTCCCTTGGACTTTCCAACATTGGCACTGTGATTCTATCAAAACTTAAGCAGCTCAGATACCTACATGTGTGTGCACACATGCATGCACGTGCACGCACGTACACATACACACGCACACACTTCAGAAAGAAGTCACCGTGCAGCCCCCACACTTGAGGCGTGGGGAGTTATGTTCTACCTTTTTAAGGGCAAGAGTATATGAATTGTTTGGAGCTCTTCTGCATGGGAGACTTGTCTTCCCATCCCACTTATTTATTCAATCATACATTTATTTCGGGATGGGCTATTGAATATTTATTTTATAATTGAGTTAGAATCCAATGTTGTTTTACTATATTGCTCGAATTACTACACTTTGTCCACTGGACTCTTTCATTCAGCTCCCATGTACCTTTGATATCACCCCCATTGTCAAGGGGTTTCTTTTATGCATGTCCCAGCTATTTATTCATTTATTATTTTGGTATTGGGGATTGAACCCAGGGGTGCCATACCACTGAGCCATACCCCAGTCCCTTTTAGTTTTTGTTTTGAGACAGGGTCCCACTAAATTGCCTAGGCTGGCTCCAACTTGAGACCCTCTTGCCTGCACCTCCCAAGTAGCTGGGATTACGGGGGTGTGCCACCGTACCAGCACTTCCTGATTTTCTGATGCTGTAAGATGCTCCTAGCTCATCTCGCATCCTCCTTCCCCAGCCCTGGACCGTCATTTCCCTGAGGGACTGCTCTATGCTTTGTGTGGGGGGGGGCTTTACTTGGTTTATCGGTTTTTACCCTCTGACATCAGCCTGACCCCGTTGCCACCTGCCGTAGGGTCAACTCTGTATCTGTTCTCTCTCCTTCTCTGTGGCTTATGATCAGCTCCTGGCTGGGAACCTAAAGCTCGGTGTCTGGGAAGCAGTCCTCAGCGCCCCCCTCTCTGCTTTCATGCCCCTTGCCCTTTGCACTCACCATGCTCTAGGCACAGGCAGGGATCGATGCTCTGCAGCTGGAGCACGACCTCGAGGTCCTTTCCCTCCTCAGGTGCACCCAGGCCTTCCATTATCACAGCCATCCTCTGACCGTCCTATTTAAAGAGGTCTATATCACTTCCTGACTCAAGGCCTGGCTTCTTTATAATGGGCAATGGTCCTGTTGATTTTCATCTTTTCCCACCAAAGTCTGTAAGTTCAAGTGGGACTGCATCTATTTTCTCAAGGGTAAAGCACTGGAGTGGTGAACATGATGACCTCTGGAAGCAGGGGGCCCGGGCTTGAATCCTGCGGGGGACACACACCTGCAGTGACATTGCAGGCGGTTCAGTCTCTCTCTGTCATGGTGTTTGCACCTGTAAAATGGGTGTAGTAATATAATAACATATACCAAATGCTTAGAATGACGCTGATACTCAGAAGGTGATTATGTTACTTATTTTCTTAGAAGTATTCCAGATAGGCCTTTTCATTGGCTCCGGTGTCCTATTGCCTGGCACCACATGGTATGAGATAAACCTGAACAACCACCAAGAAGCAGGCATTCCAACCGTTCCCAGTAGCATCTTATATCGACTGCTGAATGTTGTGCACTTGCAGTAAAAGGCCACCTTACAGCTCCGGCCATGGCAAGAGGGTGGAAGATTCTGCCTCTTGAAATAAGATACCTTCGGAACTCTGGCACACTCAGAGCACCCCAGGCTGTGTGGAGCTCCACTATTTCCAGTGTCCTGCCTGCATCTCCTATTTACACTGTTCCCTTTAGCTGAAACAGTGTCATGTCCATCCTTCCTCCTCCCTTTCATCCTTTCTAGAAATCCCCCTGTGCCCGGGATGTAGAAATGTGCACCTGCTGAACCTGGTCCTGTCATTCGGGAGCCATGGACCAGTGGCCTCCTTCCTCCCAGCCTGGAGTCCTATTGCCACCTACAAGCCCAGCTCCTTCACAAGCCCCTCCCACAACGCTCTCTCCAGTCTTTCCCACCGCATTTACCATTTCGTATACCGGCATCACCATGGTAATGACCTTATCAACAGTTCCAGTAACCAGTGCTCAAGAAGTTCCTGAAATCCCACCAGGTGCTTCCCAGCACCACAGGTCAACCTGAGGCAGGGAGAGTTGGGGTCCAGTGCCCCCTTTATACAGCCTTTGGGCTATAGTACTTAACACACATTCACTAAGCCAATGAGTGCATGGACACACACAAGGCACTCTGGCTTAGGGGCTTCAGTGCCCCCTTTGATAAATGTGGGTCTGAGGCAGGACTCCCCAACCTCTTGTCCCATACCTGTTCTTCTTGGCAGGAAGATGAGGAGGAGGAAAGGCATCCAAGAGACACAGTCAAGCTACATTTCTAGAGTTGTCTTTGGCAGCCCCTGTGGAACACAGCAGAGAAGATGGGAAGATGTCAGTGTTTCTGATCCCTGGAGTACCGCAGTGTTATTGTTACTTAATATTAGCTTCCTTTCGCTAAGGGGCTTCTACATGGTAGGCGGCTTACCTATATTGTCTGATCCCACCTTCTCTATAGTCCTGGGGCAGAGGTAGCCTTACCTCTCCTTGAAGGCAGGTCAGGGAAGAAAGGCTGCCTGCCAGGCTAGTGCTGAGGTTGGTTGGAATCGGTATTTGTGGTGCTGGGGAATGAACCCAAGAGAGAGATACCTTTGAGCTACTCCCTGAGCCCTATTTTTATTTTTATTTTGAAACAGGGTCTCCCTAGGTTACTGAAGGTCTAGCTAAATTGCCAGGACTAGCCTCGAACCTGCAATCCTCCTGTCTCAGCCTCCTAAGCACTGGGATTGTAGACGTGTGCCATCATGCCTGCACAGGGTAAGTGTTTAAATCAAAATCAGTCTGCTCCAAAATCTTCACCACATATACCGACATGTCATCAGACAATTGGGAAGCTTCTTGGGGTTCTAAATGTATGCAAGAGGATCCTAGAAAAAGAAGTCCAGGGAGCAAGAAGGGATAGAAAGAGAGGGGCCTCCCTCTTTATCAGCCCACCACTCAAACTACCTGTGGCTATTTCTCTTGAACTCCTCCTTCCCTTAGCTGCCCTTCTGTGGAGTCCTTGAATGTTGGTCTTAGGAGGCGCTCATAAATCATCACTTTGCCTCCTTTTACAAATGATCTAATTGGAGATGAGAGAAGGCAATAAGCTGGTTCAAGGGCAGAAAGCAACTTGATCCATTGCCGGCCAACACCGAGATCTAGGCTCCCTGATTCCTGAGTCATTGCCGCTAGTGGCCTTGAGAACATGGTAACCTGGTTCTCGGGAGGGTGTTGCCATGGTGATTGACAAAGCACATCCTCTTGCCTCAGCCTCCTAAGCATATCCCTGAAGATGGGAGAGGAATGGCCTTCACCCTGCACTCACCTGAGGACTTTCCTTCAACCCCACAACCAGGCTTCAGAAAGAAAAGAAAGCACAAGCTTTTTCCTTGGGATGCGCTCTGATTCTTCTTCTGCATCACTTTCCTATACTCTTCCAAGTCCCAGCCAGAACAGCAGGGACTTGGCGGTAGAGCCCAGAGCTCCAAATTACAGTTGGATCTGATGCCCCGGTTCATCTGGCTCCTTGTGTTTGGTGAGGACGGAAACCACAGCATGATGGATCATCGCTGAATAATCTCCAGCCCAACGGCACTGCAGCGGTCCACCTCCCCTGCAAGAGAGCCCCACGCCTGGCAAAGGAGAAGCAGAGGAGCGTTTTTATGCTCCAACTTGGAGTAAATTTATCTGAGGGCCTGTTTAGCTTCAGGCAAGCAGGAAGAGATTAAATAAGTTAATGGATGTGATAGCACTTTCCAAACTGTAAAATGCTTGTGAAAGCACTTTCTCACTGTAAAGTGTTGTATTAATGTGAGCTGAGATGGGCGTGTGAGCCATCCAGAGAGGATGTTCCTGGAGCGTGGGTAGCAACAAGCTTGGCTCCAGGGTTTTCAGCAACTTCGTGACTTTAGGTTTATAATTTTTGCTACCAAGTAAGTTTTTCCCCCTTTGAGGAATGTTTGCTGGCAGTAGGATGTACTGCCCTACTTTGTGGCTTCAATTGGAAAGTACTGCTGATGGCACGGAAAATCTCTGACCACTCCTTTCCTCAGTCAAAAGTATAATTCTCAACATCATTGGCAACCAGGTGAATGCAAGCCAGAACTGCCCTGAGATTCCATCTCACTCCAATTAGAATGACAATCATTAAGAATACAAACAATAATAAATGCTGGCGAGGATATGGGGAAATAGGAACTCTTATACACTGTTGGTGGAACCACCATGAAGATCAATATGGAGCTTCCTCAAAATACTAGGGATGGAACCACCCTATGACTTGGCAATGCCACTCTTTGGCCTCTCTCTAAAGGAATTAAAAGTCAGAATACCATAGTGATATATGCACATACATATATCATATAGCAAGACAACTCACAATAGCAAAATTCTGGAACGAGTTAGCAAAATTCTTTGGCAACTGTCAAGAGATGAATAAATAACAAAAATGTTGTATATACACACACAATAGAATTTTGCTTAGCCACGAACTATGTCAATTGCAGGAAAATTGGTGGAACTAGAGAATATTATTCTAAGTGAGATCAGCCAGTCTTAGAAAGTTAAGGGTCATAAGTTTCTCTCATATGTGGAAGCTAGAGAGAAAATAGGAAACTAAAGGGACTTCAGTCAAATGAGAGAGACCTACAGATTAGTGCAAGAAGATTGGGGAAGGGAAAAACAAGGATTGAGGAAGTGAGCATTTCAATAAAGCTTATGTTCATACATGAAGGTATCACTACCAGTCTCACTAACATATAGGGAGGGAGGAAGGGGGAGTGGGTTGGGATATGGAACTAATAAGTGATGTGTGCATATATGTTTATCACTTAGAATCTCATTATGATGTATAATTACAATGCACCAATTAAAGTATATAAAATGTATGATTCTATATAAAATTAACTAAATGTAGTAAGTCCTAAAGAAGATAGAGGGATTCCTGAAAGTTTTATACAAGGCATAAACATCTATATGAAGAGTTTCATATTTTTCTAATCAATAATTATTACTAGTGATTACATGACTGCATACGTTTGTCAAAACTCACAAATTATACACTTAAATGTGGTGGTAAATTTTGTATATAAACTATATTTCAAGAAAGCTAATTTTTTAAAAAAGTATAAACACCCAGGAAATTGTTATAGTTAGTTAAGTTTAACCTAATGAACTTCCAGATATTTCAGAAGAGAAAAAATATTTTTTCCTCACCCATCACTAGGTTGGGATTGAGGCTTTATAACAAAAGACATGTTAAAATAGAGAAGCATAGGTGGTGCACACACTTGTAATCCCCGCGCTTGGGAGGCTGAGACAGGAGGATCGCACAGGTTCGAAGCCAGACTTAGATACTTAGTGAGGCTCTCAGCAACTTAGGGGGACCCTGTTTCCAAATAAAATATAAAATAGGTCTGGGAGTATAGCCCGGAGGTAGAAAAGCCCCTGGGTTTTACCCCCAGAACCACCAGAAAAAAAAATAGAGAAGCATATACGTTTATTTGCTATAAACTTTTTGCTACATGGGAGCCTTCAAAAGGAAAATGAAGACCTCAAGAAATGGGCAAGCTTGGATATTTGTATGCCATTTGAGAATGAGGAGGTAGTTGTGAAGAGGTGTTACTAGACTACGAGGGAGTAATTGGATAAAAGTAAACTGGGGATTTAGCCAGTTCTATTCAGGTTCTTCTCTGTGGCTCTGTGTCTCCAGAGATACGGACACTCCTTTCCTCTGGGCACATAGAGGGTGCCTCTGACATGAGGGTCTCCTGACCTGCTTCAGGGAGGGCTAGTGGAAGCTGAGAAAGACCTTCCTGTTTCTGCTATTTTCTCAGATGCTCAGGGGCTATATTTTGGGGAAGGATGTCCTGAGCCCCATGGGTGCAATATGTTTCTCTCTCTGTTATTTTAAATTAAATTTTCAAGACACACATCTCAGCCTGAAATAGAGTTCTGAACCTTCAGGCAAGCTTCACATAAAAAAAAACCCTCAGTCTAAGAATTGTCTCATATTTTATGGCTTTGTAACTCACACTGAAAAGCTGTTCTTTTCTATAATGGCTTCCTACTAACTAAAGGAAAGTTCTTGCCTTAACTTTCCAACCCATTTAATCAGCTAGGAAAGTCTTCCTGACTCTCCTCAGCCACAGTCCTCACTGGATAGATGCTCAGAAAGGAAGAGGACATCATTTTCAACAGGACGGCGGGGAAAACATTGAGGTGGTAGGAACGCTAGGTAGTTTAGGTAGAGGATCTAGGACAGAACAGGTTAAAAGAAATATACAAAAGGGAAACAGAAGCAAAGAAGGTTAATAAGATGCGGGGGTAACAACCACCACGCAAGCAAACTTCAGTCCCTTCTGCAGGCCACACTCTGAGGACAATCAATGTAAACAAGTCCCAAAAGTGATCAAGGAGGAAAGATGGTGATCCAGGAGATTAAAAGAGTCCACCAACCTTTAAGATAAATATTCTAATTAAGGATTAAAATTGAGCCAAGAACATTGGGTCTCCGAGACCCAAATCTGACCAATCACAAAACAGATGAAGAACCCAAGAAGGAATAAAAGATCTCCTCCCAAGAATTTCAATAGTTACTCTTTCAAGGACATGTAAGGGGGGATCGATTTAACCACCTATATGAAGATATAATAGTCTTATATTTTTTTATTATATCTTTATAAGATATAATAGTCTTATATTTTTAATTTGCTTATAATAAATATGTATACCCTTATAGTATGTCAACTTTATTCTTACATTTAAAATTTTACAGCCAAAGAACCCAATAAGAGGAGAAACCTATATCATTTTGGAAATAAGGAAGATTTGGGTTACATTTTGTCTCCTTCACCAGATGTGTTCCAGTTGATGTTACCCAGGGTGTGTAATTCTAAAGCCAGGCAAGATGAACTTTGCTTTTGTAACAATCAAGTATTGACCATGGGTCTAGTACCTTCAGATATTCTTATTGTCCTGCGGGAGCGAATACTTCCTCCCAATTCTTGGCATTTTCACCTTGAGGAAGGCCCATGATGAATGCAAATCCCCATTTCTCCTATTTCATTCTACATGGAAGGAATTCTACTAGTGGCCTATGACTCCTTTACTCAATGCCTCCAGGAATTGACAGAATTTGTGTAACTGGAAACATGGAAAAATAAACCAGGAAGGCTCAGATGAGTTCTCTGTCTTCATGTCTTCATCTCCAGAGTGAACCTGCCCCCTGGGGTAAGAGTTCTCTGCTCCTCCATGTCTGGAGGCAAATTTTAATTTGAGTATCCCTCTCTGATGTGGCCCCAGTATTCTGTTCTCCAGTTGCTGGGACTGGGTGGTTAAATCGATCCAATTCTAGAGTTTATTTTAGTAAGGCCACTTACCCAAGGCTATCAGCCAATTCCTCCAACCTAACCTCTGTGATTTGGGGATGTTCCTTTCACCTCTTTTCTACAGAGAAGGGGATTATCATTATTGAACTACTCTCAGGTACTCTGGTACTTGTAAGACAAGGAGATGGACATGCACTGGGTTCTTCATCCCTCCACTTATCCAGGACATGACTGTAAAGTGACCTTCCACTTGACCTTTTGAGCCACATCTGTAAAGCTTAGAGAGTAATGATACCAGCATCAGTGGGCAGGTGTGAGTATCAAATGAGATAATGGGTGGGAAAGAGCTTGGTCAACTGTGGCCACCTCTGTACAAATGAGCATGACTAAATAAGTGTAGGAAGGTCTTTATCAAACATAAACTGCACGCATACACACACACACACACACACACACACACACACACACACACACACAGTCTATTAATGTGATACCTGTTGGTGCAGTGCCTCCTGGGTCAGTGTCCACCAGGTCAGCCTCTGTAGCAGGAGAAGTCATCATTTTGTTGGATGTTGTGTGAATGCAAGAAAGTGGCTAAAAGCATATGTTCTTGTGCCAAACAGAACTGGTTTGACTTCCAGCTCTACCACTCAAGAGCTGTGCCTCTCTGGGTGAATCGCCTCATCTCTCTTAGTCTTGGGTTGTTTACAAAATAAGGATAATAATCCACAAGGGTAAGTGAGCCACAGCGGTGCATGCCTGTAATCCCAGTACTTGGAAGGCGGAGACAGGAGGATCACAGGTTTGAGGCTAGCCTCAGCAACTTCACGAGACCCTCGGCAATGTCATGAGATACTATTTCTAAATAAAAAGGGCTGAGGTGTAAGAATGCCTCTGGGTTCAATCCTCAATACCAAAATACGTACATATATAATACACAAAGGTGATAATGGGACCTACTTTGTAGGGTTATCCTAAGGACTGAATAAACCAATACAAGTTCAGCACATGACAGGCATTCATTACATTAATAGGCATGATGATGCCTACCCATGATATCCACAATGGTACCCATAATACTCACAATCTCCATGTTACCTAGGATTCCCACCAAAGGTCCCTGTCAGAAACCAGCCTCTTTTGCCAGGCGTGGTGGCACACACTTGTAATCCCAGCATTTGGGAGGCTGAAACAGGAGGATCGCAGTTCATGGATGGCCTCATCTACTTAGTGAGGCCCTTTGCAACACAGTAAGACCTTGTTTAAAAATAAGTAATAAAAATCAGGGCCGGGGGTGTAGCTTGGAGGTAGAATGCCCCTAGGTTCCATCCTCAGTACCACAAAAGAAAGAAAGAAAAAACAAACAAACAAACAAACAAACAAACAAACCAGCCTCCTTCCCAGCTCTGGCAGCCTATTCATCTCAGTACACACTTGCTCTTTACTCCCCAGTCACCCACCTACCTGATGCTAAACTGACTCTGAGCTCCTAGAGCTGAGCAGGTGTTGTGCTCATTTGTTTATCCAGCCAGCCAGCCAGCAAGTGCACACCGAGCATCTCCTCCATGCCATGCTCTGGGCCACGAGCTGAGGCCATAGAGGCAAATCGGTCTCATTCTTCCACCTTCATGAAGCTTGCTTGTGACTGGGTACCAGACACAGATGGCCTTACCCCATAGATGGCTGCGAAGGGCCAACTCCAGAGGCACAGGAAGTACTTTGGGATCACAGAACATGGTGTCTTTCAAAGAGATCATGTTTAGCTTAAACCTCAAAGACAAGAGGTGCTGAAGGAGTATTTCATCAAGATAGTAAAGACAAGAAAAAAACTAAGATAGACAAAGGCAAGGAGGTAGAAAACTACAAGGATGTATGAGGAAAGGCTCTAGCGACCCTGAGCCAAAAGTGGGATCTTCAGAGCCCCAGATTCTATTCTAAGAACCTCTGTGTGCTATGAGAGTCCACTAGAGGTGTTTGAGCCAGGGCATGCAGAAACAGGAGGCAGTTCCTGAAGACAGTGACTACAGCAAGTGGGAAGGATGGGTGGTGGTGGGCTGGAGCGATCCAGAGCTCTTCTGAAGACCCGTGGGACATGTGGCTTCTGTCACTTGCTCAATAATTCATCCAGGGGGTGGTTATTGAATTCCCCATGCCAGGCAGCAGCTGTATATTTGAATGAGATACCTTTCTGGGCCTCCATTTCTTTACCTATGAAAGGAGGTATCAATACTCAGGGACTGAGGCCATGCTGTCCAGATCCAGGTCTTGGGCATGGGATGCTCCTGCTGCTTTCTGGAGTATTCTGCAGCCTTCAGAATACACTCCCAAGGACTCTGCTATGCCTAGCCAATCCTTCCAGCCGTTCTCAAGCTCCACCCAACTGTCATCTCTGAAGGACAGGGGCAGACATTCCATGTTATGTGGATATGCCTAGCAGGTGCTTGCTCAAAAACTGGATACTGCATGGATATCAGCTGGATGTCAGAATCCTCTGAAAGAATACACCCTCCAGGCACATGAGGAATCACGGGTACAAAGGGGGGATCTTCACCTATTGAGCCTTTGTTTCACCAAATTCTGTGACCAGGATCTTTAAAGACCTTCAATTAAACTCTCAAGAACTCCAGGAAATAGGTATTTGTACCCTCATGTTTCCAAGGACCAAGCTAAGGGCCAGAAAGACAAAAATGAGACATTTTCCTGAAGTGGCAATGCGAGGGCACAGCAGAGCTGGGACCCAGCACAGATACAGCTGCCTTCTGTGTTCTTTCTACCACACCCACCTTGGAATCACACTTGAACCCACCCTCGCCCAGCTCCTCTCAGCCTCTAGGGGCCAGGGGTGGCCTAGGCATTTCTCAGGGTCCTTGGCATGATGGCTCTCTCCATCTCAAGGAAGGCAGGACTGCCGTAGTGATGTGCTCTAAATAAAAAACATCACTTTAAAGTATCTCATCCATCACCCACTCCCATCAGAAAAAACCAAATTATTAAACATGCTCTGCATGCCCTTCCAAACCCTGGTGGAAAACGACAATTAAAACTTTTTATTGCAGGAGCTGCCCAAGGGACAAATGAAAAGAAATTGAATGTGGAAACAGAGAGAGAGAGAGAGAGAGAGAGAGAGAGAGAGAGAGAGAGAGAGAGAGAGAGAGAGAGAGAGAGATTGACTTCCATGGGGGATCTGGGCATCTTCAGGACTGTTCAGAGAAATTATCATTTTGCAGGAGGCTTAGCTAGCAGTCATCAGATGGAAATGCTCAAGAAAGAGCCTGAAAAATTGCTGGAGTAGCCAGTAAAAAAAAAATGCCTTTTCTCCATTTGTAGATAAGTATACATGTGATACATCTAAACATTTATACGGATTGTGTATAAACACAGACCTTTATTTATAAAAAGGCCTTATAACTTAAAAGAGAAAAGATGTCCATTTAGCCAGGCATGATGGCACACACTTGTAATCCCAGTACTTGGGAGGCTGAGACAGAAGGACCGCAGTTACTCGGCCAGCCTCTGCTACTCAGTGAGGCCCCCCACAACTTAAGGAGTTCCTGTTTCAAAATAAAGAATAAAAAATAGGGTCAGGGGTGTAGCTCAGAGGTAGAATGCCTTTGGGTTCAATTCCAAGTTCTACCCCAATTTTTTTTTAAATCTGGAAAGTAAAAGAAAAAAACAGGAAGAAAAGATAAACTTTCTTTGGTCTTGTCCCCTCTCTTTTCTTTGCTCATAAAACAGACCCTCTCAGAACTAGACTCATGGGAAACATGTGACTCATTCCATTCAATTTCTCTTTTTACATGTTCAAAATTATGGTTGGGAAAGGAAAGAGGGTCTTTATGTAGCATCTCCCATGGCCAGGCAAGTGTTCCCTTAATTCTCATAGTAATGCTGGGGGGCTGTTATCATTATCCCTGTTTTAGGGATGAGGAAACCAAAGCTCCAAGTGGCAGAAACTGACCCAAGTCACATAGCTTCCAAGCAGTGTAGCCTGGATTCCCACTTGCCTCTAATAGACTCCGAAGGTTTTCATGGTCAGATACCTCATGGGAGCACCGTGGGAAAGGATGAAGACTTAGCTCTTGATCCCATGGTTCACCATGTTATAGATGTCATGTTGGCATGGTCTGACTAGAGCCCAGAAGATGCCACAACTGTGTGAAGCTTAATTAAAAGTCCTTTAAGAATTCACAGAAGGAGCACACTGCCTCCAACGGGAGCAGAAAAGGAGACTAGACTGATGGACAGAGTGATATGTGAACTGGTCCTAGAGATAGGACAGGATTTTAAAAGGCATCTTGGGGGAGGTGGAGGGAATTCTAGGCAGAGGTAACAGCCCAAGGGGAGAAAAAAATAGAACACTCATGAGACATGAACAGGAGATAGAGTTGTTTGTCTGGAACCTGGGAACCTGGGCATGGAAGGTACAGAAAATGAAGCTGAAAATGAAGTTAAGTGAGAGATACCGAAGGGCCTTGAATGCTGGCTAAGGACTTGGACATCTGTCACTGAGTGGAGGAATGACATTCTCTGATGATTTAAGGAAATCTCTCGAGGGGCACATTGATGGCAGGGATAAGGACTGGGGGACAGCTTTTCATGGTAAGAAAATCAGGTCAGCTGTAGTTATTGTCACAGAACAAAGGCTGTGAAGCAGCAGGGATGAGCTATGAGGGGAAGAATTTTGCAAAGTGAGATGTATCAGAGATGGAAATAGTAAGACTGCAGAGGTTTCTGACCCAGGGCACTGAGTGAGGGACAGGGCCACCAGTTGGAAGAGGCAGTGCAGGAAGTCTGGCAGACTTGGGGTGGGGGCGACACAATGTCCTGTTGTGTTTGAGGCAACTGCCGGGCATCAGTGGAATGTTCAGTAGGTTGGTGGCTGGCAACACACGTCAGTGTCCAAGAGGCTGGCCTGTTCCCTCCCACACATCACTGCAGACCTGGAGGCCTTAGAGACCAGCTGTCCTGACCTATCATCCCACAAGTTGCCCCACAACACCTTGGCCTCCAGTTCACTGGCCTTCCAACACCCATTCCAAGGACCTCTCCCTCCTAGGCCCTTCATCTTTCAGAAGAGAGAGCTTCTAGCATTTTCCACTCTGACTCAGTCCTCCCATCTTC
Organism: Muscardinus avellanarius; assembly: GCF_963383645.1. Taxonomy (NCBI): domain Eukaryota; kingdom Metazoa; phylum Chordata; class Mammalia; order Rodentia; family Gliridae; genus Muscardinus; species Muscardinus avellanarius. The sequence goes on along the minus strand of NC_137798.1, from coordinate 98,924,039 downwards.
TCCAGCCTCCAGGGGTACTGCACAAGCATTCTTCTCTTGTTAATCTCTCCACTTTCTGTCAGTCATTGGGATTCCTCATGGCAGTCTTTCCTCCCTATCCAGCTTTAACTGCATGATGCACCTTCTAAGCCATCCTTTCACCAATATCCTTGATGTTTTGACATTTCTTCCCTGGTATTGCACCAGACCACAAAACTCTGTTGTTTCATCCGTATGGAATAGAATCCTACCTTCTTCTCTGACCCGATGCTAGATCTCTGAGCAAAAGAGAATCATGGAGCTGTGGTTGATACAACCCACCAAAAATCCATAGTCTTTCCTTCACTGGTAAAAGCTATCATCAAAACCCTCTGCTTGTCCTTCCCCAGTTTTCCCTTTAGTTCTAGCTTTGATTTTCTTGCTTGATAAATCATTCCCTTTCAATTATATCCTTGTCTTCATCTTCCCAGCTGACTTCGGGCTCAGTTGTATCTCATTTCAGCTCCCAGGCACTCGTACCTACTTTCTCTCTTCCCAACTTGTGAGAGGAGTTCTCAGGGCCATTCACTGACTGTCACTCATTTTTCTTTTCATTAAAACTGGACTTTGTCCCCACCACTTCTGTGGATCTGCTTCTAGGGAGGTCACAGGGACCCCTTGATGTTGCTATAGTTTGGATCTTAAACGTCTCCCAATTCCCATGTGTGGGGTTATTAGGACGTGGTGGAGCCTTTAGGAGGTGGGGCCTGGTAGAGGACTTCAGGTCACTGGGGGCGTGATCTCAAAGAGGATAGTGAGACCCCAGCCCTTCCATCTTCCGTTCTTTTCTGCTTCCTGGCCATGAAATGAACAGTTTTGCTCCACCACACACTTCCCACCATGAAGTGCGGCCTCATCACAGGCCCCAAAGCAAAGGGTTTGACTTGTTCTCTTTATAAATTATCTCTGGTATTTGCAATAGCAACAGAAAGCTGACCAACACAGACATCTAACGCACTGACCAGACCAGGCTGACCCATGCCTCTCCCTGCTTCACCTCCCACACTGAGGAAGAGCCAAACGGTGCCCTTAGATTGATACACCTCCCACCCCTTCACTGCTGCACGTGCCAGGCCCATCATGTTGCACTGTTCTTTCAGTACATCTTCACTTAATCAATTCCTAGTAACTCTTCACATCACTGTGTAGCTGACACTCCAGGAAGCCTAGATATCATAAAGCAGACTCAGTGGAGGAGGCAAACCCACAGAGCACATACTTAGTCTAACAGCTAAGACTATTGGGACAAACCCCACAATCACAGAGGGGCCCAGAAAGGGTCACTGGGTTGCCAAGACTGGCCTGGACTCCACCTGGGCTTGTTTACCCTCTCAAGGACAGAAATCCATTCTTTTAGACAAGGTATGCCAACAGAGGGGCCTCAGAGGCCGCTGGCACCCAGGCTCAGTCTCTTTGCCCCCTCTTCTGTTCCAGTTAAGTCCTTCTTCCTATATCCAGGAGTAATAAACTGAAGGACTGACTATAGGGGAAAGACTCTCATATTTCCCAAAGCTCAGAAGTTATTATTTTAAGGACCAAGGTAGAAAACATGATCAAGGGAGAAAATGTTTTCTTCTTTGCATGAAACATGGCTCAGACTTCATTATATCAAGAATTCAGGCCATTTCAATTCAGCTCAGGGTTAAATTAAAGCTGTGACCTGCAGACCGACTGAATGCAGTTGCTGCCCTCTGAAACTCTCCTTGCGGCTCTGAGGTGAGACTCAGCTGAGCCTAGGAACAGAGAGTAAAGAGGGAGCCAGGAGGCCCCTTCCTTCCCTAGAGTTCAGAAGACGGGGTTTCAAAAGCCCACCTCAGTGAACTGGATCATCATCAGAAGTTGCCAATGTCCCTGGAACTCCCCACTCTCCTTCCTCTGGAACCACCCTGGAGGTGCATAGACCAATGGGAAGTCCTCTCCTGCCTCTTCTTTGCCTGAGTCCTGGATCCCACCTTGCACTCAGCTGTCTGCTCCCGGAGGATGGCTTCCTCCTGCCAGTTGTTGGCTTCCTTCCCACCCTGCTCTCTGCCCATTCCTTCTCTTCCCCTCCTTTCTGATTAGTCTCTGTCTCCCCAACCTTGCATGGTCCACAACCAAATACAAAACAGAGTGAAGCTGCTTCTTCCTTGACCGCCTCTGCCACCTGTCCCCCAGCACAATACTGCTGTCTATTCAATGGTCCAAACCCAGCTCCCAGTTGTCCCAGCTCATTATGCCCAAGGCTGAGGCACACAGCACAGTGCCAGGGAAGGGGAGGCCTAGGTTTTCATGAAACTCTACCAGTAAACTGCTGCATTGTTTATGGTTAAGACCTTTAATTTGTCGGGACCTATATTTCTCCATCTGTCCAATGGGGATAGTAATATGCAAAGCACAAAATTTGTGGCAACCAAATGAAAGGCCCTCACACATCAAAAAGAGCCTATGGACATGCTAGTTTGCTGGAGGGGGTGGGCTTGTCAAGTCCTCCTGCAGTGAATGCAATGCCCACTGTCCATTCCAGGCTGATGGGAGCTTCTGCCAGCCCACACCCTCCTGATAGGCAACAGAGACCATTCATTATTGCTGTACCTCCAAGACCATCTGAAGGAGGCGGGTGATCCTTCAGCCTCCCCTTAGCTGGATCTCTACCCTCTGCACCCTCTCTATATTCTGTTTTGCTTACTGAGTTCTGATTACTCACCCCACTAAAAATGGCTAAACCAATAAATACTAATTACTCTGAAAAAAGAAAGCACCTCCCTTGCAGCACGACATGCTCAAAAGTGGCTGAGGTAACAGACGCGGGGATGAGCCCAGAGAGAGGGCTTATCTTCTCTCTGGAATTCGTGAACTCTTTCCAGATTTTAATTACATTTCTCACAAACAAAAACAAGACCTATTCCCCTGTGAGAGATTCATCCCCGTTTTATGGAGAACAGAACCAGCTGTGTTGAATAGCAGAAAAAGTAAACATGCAGGGACAATTTCGGCTCACATGTACAGGGCACGAGCAGCTGCCAGACACCACGGGGCCAACAGCCATCCCCCTGAATGCAGAAGGACAAGAGCCCCTGGTGTCCCCCCAGTGCAGCTTGTCTAGGGGAAGACAGACAGACTCGTTCCATGAAATCTGTGTTCCCCAAAGCTCACCATTGCAAAGGACGGCTGGGATCTAATGGCCATAAATCCCCGCCTAACTTTGCATTTTAGACATCAACTTGGAAAAGTGAAGAGAACACAGAGGCTTTGAACTCAGCAGGTCCTTGACTGAACAACCTGAGACTCAAGTCCCTGGGAAAATTACTCTACCTGTGTCTCAGTTTCCTCATCCATAAAATAGGGCCACTGCCTCCCACCCTGTCAACCTTCCCAGGCTGTTGATGAACTGAAACCTAAAAGGAGACACCAGACCTAAAGGGTAATAGGCTAGAAATCCCTCGGTAACCTTTATTTTTAGTAAGAGAGTGACACTGAGCAACAATCTCTTCTCTCTGAGTTAGAAACAAGCCCGGCACTGACCCTCCAGCAGGGAGGAAACCAGGGAGCAAAGACAGCTTCTCTACCTGATGCCATTACCAAGTTCTCTCTCTAACTCTATTCTCTCTACTGCCCAGGGCCCGCTGGGAGAAGCCTCATCCTGAGATTCCATCGGGACACACTTTGCTCTGGATGCTACCTTGTGGGGCACATTGCAGTCTTGCTGGATCTTTGAGCGGCCTCAATGGCTCACCCCATCCCTCCAGCCTGACCTTTCACCTGGTGCTGTGAGTAGGGGTGGTGACAGCTCAGGCACAGTTCACAGCCACGTTGTCCTTAAATGTAACTGAGGGGCATGGAGACACTGTCAGAAATGACAGTGTTTGGTGGTCCATGCTGCTCCTGACAGTGTTTGGTGGACCACCGGTGTGGAAGAGAAGTAGGAAATGGGGCCTTTGCTGCTCCACTCCTCAGTGGGGACTTCCTAGATCAGTTCATGGTGGTTTTGCTCCCCTGTGGCATTTGGAAAAGTCTAGAGAGATCTGAGATGGTCGTAAGTGGGGGTGCTCCTGGCATCTAGTGGGTAGAGGGCAGCAATGAAACTGCATCCCAAAATGCACAGGCCAGCCCTCAACAGGGGAAGATCTGACCTGAGACGTCAGCACTCCTGAAGACCCTGGTCTGGATAATGACTCAGGGATTCCTTAAAAATTTTGCAGCTGCTGACACCCCACCAGCCTGGGAAGTCCCTGACCAACCACAATTACCATCACGAACCTAGCAACAGGATCCTTGCCAAGGAAAAGGTCTTCCCTTTTGAACAGAACAGCGATGCTGGCCATTGTATTTTAGCTCTGGGGTTATGAGACTCATGCTGAAACAACACAAGTCTAGTTTAACTTCTCTCTCTCTGCTATCCCTGAAGGGATAAGCCCAAGATCTGCTGATTATCAGGATAGGTAGGTTTCCAAAGGATGAAGGCCCTTCACTTTCAAAGCATTTTTTCCATTCTCAAATGAGAATTCTTCATGTACACAACTAAGCATTATATTTGCAAATGATGATGCTGCTCAAACATATTAAATTTGAGCAAGATCCAGCCCGAGCCATATTTATGCACTCATCAATCCATCAACATAAACATGCTAAGCACCTATTACGCCTAAGACCCAATGCTCCAGCATGGAATTCCAAATGAACTCCAAGAACACACACACCGATGAGAGCAGACACCTGCAGAGACACAGGCACAGGTATGGTGTGTAAGCCAACGGCTGAGACTGACCAGCCGTCCTCCAGACCAGTTCTTTTTCCTACACGCACAGCTACATGCTATTTCCCAGCCTCCTCTGAAGCCCAAGTCTCTGCATTGTGAACACTGGACTAGAAGCAAAATTGGATCTGAGGATCGCTCAGGACTACACAAAGGGTTCTGGTACCCAATGGGGTTACACAGCCTCAAGTATGGAAGAGATATGGGCATCTGGATGGCCTTCAGGAAGATCATGCACAGTAAGAATATCCACTGTATCGGTTAAGGTTTCCCAGAGACATAGAATCAATGGGATGAGTGGATGACAACGGCATGAATTATAGAGGCTGGAAAGTCCCGTAACCTGCTGTCTGTAAGCTGGGGACCTAGGAGAGCTGGTAGTATAATCCAGTCCCAGTCAGAAGGCTTAAGAACCAGGAGTGGTCCAAGTACAAAGGTCCTGAAGCTCAGAACTGGGGAAAGGGAAAAACTGATGGTATATGTTCTGGTCTAAGTCTGAAGGCTTGACCAACCAGGAGTGCTAATGTCCCAGGACAGGAGAAGGTAGACATTCCAACTCAGACAGAGAAAGAAAATATATAGTTCCCCTTCCTTTTAGTTCATTCAGGATCATCAGTTGATCAATCGGTAAAATGGATGATTTCACTGCCATTTGTGAAGGTGATTTTCTTTGCTCGGTCTAATGATTCAGATGTTAACGTCTCGGGAAACACCCTCACAGACACACCTAGAAATAATGTTTCACCAGCCACCTGGGGATCCCTCAGTCCAGACGAGTTGACATATAAAATGGGCCATCACACCCACATTGGAGTAAGAGGTCAATTTGCATTGTGTGAAACTACTGGAGTCTGGCTTTCTTTGCCATAACAGCTGGTGTTACTCATACCAAGCAATGTCATATGTGTGTCCAGACCCTCACCTCAAGTGGCGCTAATGCTCTTTGTGACCCCATTATAAGACCTTTATTATAGAGATGCATTCATCTCCTGCTCTGTCTCCAATGGATGCTGCAGAATCTCTAGTTAGGGGGAGGGGTATTTGGAGTGGAAATAAGAGGGGAGCTAGGAGACTTGTCCTGACACCATAACTGTCCATCAAAAATACTGGGGCACTCCCACCCAACCTGGAAATGAAAGAGCGTCTAAAGATGCTTTCTAGCATATTGTATGAGAATGAGAAAACACCTATTGCTCCATTTCAGAGAGAGGATAAATAATTCTATCAGACTACTGAATAATAACTGGGTTTGAAAGTAGGCTCTGCCATTCAATATTTATGATATTAAACACATTACTTAGTCATGCTCAGCCTGCTTCTTCGTCTATAGAATGCAGATAATAATAGCGCCTACTTCGTAGAGTTAGGATTATATAAGAAGATGCATAAATAATGCTTATCTTGGGTTCTGATGCTTAATATTAGACATCATGATTATTATTTCAAAATACCCATTATTTAGCAAAGTGCCTAAAGGCATGGTGTTTGTTGAGCAAATGAATAATTAATTTAAAACTTATCCAAGTCAGAGAAAGATATTGCTTATCCAATGCTGACTCAGCTATCATATCATAATTAATTTTAGAGATAAGTTTTGTTGGCATCTTTTCAGTAAAAACTCTCCTCTAGATTTAATTAGAAAGGCAAAGTCAACATCCTATCAGGTATTTTTTCCTTTTTAATGTTCTTTCTTAAAATTTTTTAGAGGCTGTGATGCTGTTTTGTCCACCGCAGCAAAACATACTATTCTGGGTCTTCACTGTAGCAATTCATATTGCATTGAAGAATCAGCCAGCTGTGCTATCTGTTTTTGAAAAAAGACCAGGGAACCGCTATAAAAACCTAAGGGTCAATGGAAGGTCTTTGTGGAAGACAACAGTAGGCCTCAGAGGCAACCAAAATAAGGAAGACCTTAGACAGGGGTGAGATGCCACTTACAGCAGAACTTAAACCACCGCAAGTTATAGATGGTGAGAGCAGGAAGAAAGGTTAAAATTGCCCAAGGCCACCAGGTAGGGAGCAATAGGTGTGACTTCAAGGGGTTCATTCTAAAACACATGGGTTCTCCTAAGCATCCCTCTGCACTCGATGGCCAGGGTCCACTGCAAACAGAGCCGTTTATTTGGCTCCTCCAAAGCTGAGTGTAAATGTCAGAGGACCCGGGTCCTCATCTACACATCACGCTAGAAGAAAATGAACGAAGGAGTGAAGTGAGACTCACAGCAAATGACGGATAAGACTCTTTTCCAGGGGAAATAATCTGGGAAAGTGGTCTCATGTGCCATCTCCAATTGCAACGAGTGGTAAAATCCATAATACCCTTTGAGGTCAAACTGGGATTCCAATATCCTTTGTGCTCAAATTGCCTGTGAAATAACTGAGGGGTAGTGTGGGGATGAAGGAGTCAACACAACAGAAGTCTTGCTTGATGATCTGCAGCTGGAAAACGTGTCCAGTTCAATCCAATTCCAATGCAAGGTCCAGTCTGATGTCCATTATCCACAGGGGCCACACTCACTGGAGGTGAAAGGCATGTAGCCCTGGAATCTCTGTTCTTCTCCTCTATAAGACTTTGAGCAAGTTGCTAAACCTCTATATGACTTCTCTTTGTTCCTCTACAAGGGAAGACATGAATAGTGCCTATTCATGGGGCTGCTGAGAAGATCCAATGAAGCTTGGTGCGCACACACACACACACACACACACACACACACACACACATCAGTGATCAACTCATCGACCAGCTCTGTTGGGTGTGGCACTGACCTCAGCCCTTTGGGGACAAAAGATGAATGACACTCTGCCTCATATCTCAGGGAGCTCCCACAGAGTTAAGAGACTAGAAGGGCATCAAAGGAGCCAATGTTAGATAGATGATGCTGGGCCCAGGGCAGGTGCACGCTGTGCATTTTGGTCAAAGGAGGCTGGTAAGAATGGGCAAAAGGACCAGGAAGGGGACCTCATTATATGGACAGCTGGCCTGGTCAGAGGGAGCCAAAGGACAGGGGTTAGAGGTGGCTAGTGTGGGAGCTACAGGCTGAGATTGCCAACAGAATAAAGAGAATGTGGCATGAAAGAGTGGTTCTAAGTGGGCGTGTGGTAGCATACTCCTGTAATCCCAGGACTTGGGACAGGAGGATCTCAAGTTTGAGCCGGCCTCAGCCACTGAAGGACACCGTCAGCAACTCTGAGAACCTGTTGCAAGGAAATAAAAAGGGCTGAGGGTGTGGCTCAGAAGTAGAATGCCCCTGGGTTCAATCCCAAGGACCAAGAAATAATGTAGGGGGCTTCCAGGGCTTCTACAGAGGGAGAAGTTGGGAGGGGGAGGGCTCTAAGCAGGGGAGTGCGAGTCTCTGCTCCAGGACAGCCTTTCCTGCCTACATTTGCTGAGCTTCTGGTTGACCTCACCACAGCCTCCAGGCAAGGTTCGGTGACCGGCCTATTTCAGTGAGTCAGAGCAGGCATCACCCAGTGCCACCAGGCGCCAGGCCCCCTCAGCATTTGGCTGGGTGACTCATCTCACTCTCCTGGCCGCCCTTTTAATCATCTCCTAGTCACAGATGAGAAAGGGGAGCAAGGCGAGGTCGGGTGATCTGTCCAAGGTCACAAGGCTGGCCCAGGACTCAGACCCACACTGCACTGGCTCCACAGCCCACAGCCTTAGCCATTAAGCTGGCAAGAAAACTGTGAATCAGAGCTGAGAGTTAAGTCTTCCAGGGTCCAGTGACTCAGTGTAAAACAAAACTCAAACTCAGTCTGGGAGGCCTGGCCGGTGGCCCCCTCACATCCATGTATGCGAGGCTTCCTTCAGAATACCCTGGGCTCCTCGCTTTTATGCCAGCCCTGGCCTCCCTGCTTTGGGGAAGATGAGAATCCAGCTTCTTTAATCATCAGGAAACTCTCCCTTTTGATGCAGATATCTTCTAGCATCTTCAGCAGTGTGGCTGCTGCACCATCTCCATGGCCCATGGCCCTATGGCCGTTTCACTAGGAGGGAGGCCCAGGAAAAGTGGTCTAAAGGAAGACAAACAAGTGTCTCTCCGCATCCAGAATCAGAGTGGCGATGACCATGGAGATTGTTACAAGTGGTATATGATTTCAGCTTTGAAAAATCCTTCCTTCCTTTCTTTCATTCTTTCTTTCCTTTCTGTTTCTATTTCTTCCTTTCTTTTTCTTCCTTATCTCCCTCTTTTCTTTCTCTCTTTCCCTTTCTTTCTTTCTTTTTCTTCCTTCCTTTCTTTTTCTTTCTTTATCTCCCTCCTTTCTTTTCTTTCTCTCTTCCCCCCCTTTCTTTCTTCCTTTATTTTTAAATCTGTAGCCTAAAATAAATCTTTCAGAGAGAGGAAATTGTTGCAGGTGAAGTTGAGTCTGTTCAGGCACCTGGCTCACTGTGGGATGGGCAGAAGACAAAGGGCCCAGGCCTGCTGGTCTCTGTCCCCTGGAGTATACCACCCACTGACTGACTGGATGGGGGCAGGAATGCGCACAGCACTACCTGCGTGGTGTGGAGGTTCCTGACCCTCTGGGTGACCCAGGAATGACACCTCACCTTTCTGCACTCCTGTTTCCTCTTCAGTAAAGTCAAGATGGCAATGATCACTCCTGCCTGGAATTATCAGTATGGGCTGAGCCCATGTTTTATGCTTTATTTTTAAACAGGGTCTCACTGAGTTCCAAAGGGCCTTACTAAGTAGCTGAGGCTATCCTCAAACCACAATCCTCCTGTCTCAGCCTCCCAAATGCTGGGATTACAAGCATCCACCACCACGCCCAGCACTATTTACCTTTCAAATGCATGTTGGCTTCCTGCTCTGCGCCTAAGGTACTATACAATGCTCACACCCTCGGCCTCACCCCTCCTCATCCACCTGCTATTTTGGTGGCATTCCTTCAAGCTTTGACTGACTTTATGAAGGTGTTGGTCAGCAGGGCCCTGTCTCAGGTCAGGCCACATGTCTCTTGAGCCCTAGTCTGGGATTTTCCTCATGGTATCACACTCCTGAGCACCCCAACTTGTACAACCAGAGGTGTGGGATGTTAACAACCAATGGGCGATTCTTTTTTTTTTTAGGTTTTGGAATTTTACTTTTTTTATTTTTTTATTTTTTTATTTTTAATTTATTTTATTGGTGCACTGTATTCATATATCATAGTGGGATACAAACTTTTGTAGACATACATGCACACATCGCCCAGTCAGCCTCCACCCGATCCCCACCCCATTCCCTCCCCATCCCTCCTTCCCATGCTTGGCTTAGTGGTTGACATCTAGTATTATAGCAATTTATCCAAAATTAAAAATGATAATCTCACATAACAGTTTCATTTGTCTGATACCAAGCTTTTGATGACTTAAAGATAACATTTCAATATTTCTTTTTGCTTTCTTTCTTACCAGAGAATTTTTTTTTCTATTTTTTTAGGTGAAACTATCATATATTTATATATTTATTTTTCAGAAAAAAATCTATTCTAATATGTAATATGGACTCTAGATACCCAAAACGATCTTGAAAAAGAACAACGCTAGAAGATATATATTTTCTGATTTCAAACCATATAAAGCTACAATAATTGAAACAGTGTAGTACTGTTATAAAGGCAGATATATAAACCATTGGAGTTAAATACAAGCCTAGAGCTAAATTCTTCCCTATATTGTCAAGTTATTTTTGACAAGGTTTCCACGAACATTTGGTGGTGGAAATAATAATCTTTTAACTAAATATTGTTGAAAAATAATAATTACATGGAAAAGAATAAAATTGGACCCTTACCTAATCCCATATACAAATATTAACTCAAAATAGATAAAAGACCTAAATATAAATCTTAAGACTATAAACTTTTAGACGAAAATCTGGGTCATAAAACCTCACAACATTGAAACTGGCAGTGATTTCTTGGATATGATTTCAATGGCACAGGCAACAGAAGAGTATAAAAACTCCCTAAAAAATAAAAAATATTGTATATCCAAAGACAATGTAAACAGAGTTAACAGTTACTAATAGAATTGGATAAAATATTTCCAAATGCTATATCTGAAGGTATATTAATATTCCAACTAGACATCCTAAAAATTAACAACAATAAAGGCAAACAATACCATTTAGAGATAGGTAAAAGACTAACATAAATAATGAATCTCCACAGATAACCAATCTTAGTTGACTGTTGGATGGAAAATCTTGTTTCTCTGTTTATGGTGTGTGTTACCTATTTCTTCTTTGTAGTTAATCTCTTTGAGTATTTTCTCTAGTGCTGGTTTTGAAGACATAAATTCCTTCAGTTTCTGTTTGTTATGGAAGCTTCTTATTTTTCCATCTAATTTGATAGAAAGTTTTGCTGGGTAGGAAATTTTTGACTGGAAGTTGTTTTCTTTCAGAGTTTGGAATATGTTACTCCAAGCCCTTCTGGCTCTCATGACTTGGTTTGGGAAGTCTGGAGTGATTCTAATTGGCTTGCCTCTGAATGTCACTTGGCCCTTTGTTTTTGTTGCCTTTAAGATTCTCTGCTTGGCTTCCACATTGGTCATTTTGACAATTATGTGGCGTGGGGATCCTCTTCTCTGATCCTGTCTAAAGGGAGTTCTATAAGTTTCCTGGACCTGTGTATCAACCTCTTGCTCTATGTCTGGAAAATTTTCTGCTATTACTTCCTTGAAGAGATTGTTGATCCCTTTGGTATCACTTTCTTTTCCCTCCTCTATTCCAATTATTCTTAGGTTAGCTCTCTTAAAATGGACCCATATTTCTTCAATGTCAGATTCCTGCTGTTGGATATTTTTTTCTAGATTAGAAACTATGCGTTCATTTTTGGAATGATCATCTTCTAAGAGCGAGATTCTGTTCTCCATGTGTTCTAATCGGTTGTTTGTGCTTTGAATTGAGGCCTTTACTTCATTAATTGCATCCTTTATCTCTTTTTGGCTCTCTCTGAGTTCTTTTCGAAGCACCTCTATTACTTCTACAGTTATTTTCCTGATTTGATCTTCTAGAAATCTCTGATTTTCTGTTTTATCGGGTTCTGATGTTGTGGGGTTGTGGGCATTCATTGCTCCAGTGTTATTCCTCTTTCCCATGATTTAGGAAGTTTGTGCCTTCTCTGGGTTCTTCCCTTGGGTCACTATGACTTCACTTAAGGTGTTCTGGATCTCGAGTCAGTAGTATCTCAGACCCCACTACTCCTTTACTGGGTTGTATCACAGAGTCTCCGACCCAGAGAGTCGATAGAGGCTGCTTTAGACTGTGGGGGGGTGCCAGGTTGCACGTTCTCCTATGGTGTGATATCTCTGCCACCACCACTCCCCCACTGGGTCAAGTCCCAGGGAGTACAGTACTGGGATTTCTCCTCTGTGGCCCGCAATTTGACTCACTGTTCTTGAGTACACAGATGTAGCTGTACTGGACTCGTTGAATTAGCTGCTGCTGCCGCCGGTGGCAATATGGCGCCGCTGCTTCGCCCTCGGCTGTGAGGCTGGCTTATTTCTTCTTGGTTTTGAATTCCACTCTGAGTTCTTGCAGCGTGTGCTGAGCTCAGCCACTGGGAGCTTTAGATGTTCCCTGCGCTGAAAAATCCCGCCTGGCTGTTCCGCAGCGGCTCACCTTGGCTTGCTGTAGTCGTCCTGTGAACTCGCCGCTGCCGCCTGCAGTATGGCGCTGCTGCCACATCCTTGGGCATGAGGCCGGTGTATCTCCTCTGTGGCTCTGAGCTCTGTTCTCAGACTGCTTTCTCTCTGGAGCCTGGTGATTTTTTTGTTTCTCTGGTGATGGTGTTTTCTGGCTATGAAAGGCGCTGATTTTGTGGTAATGGAGATTGGTTGTTAGCGGGGCTCTTAAGCCCTGCTTTTCTCGGTCGCCATCTTCCGGGCAATTCTTCTTCAGAGGGAAATAGGGGCTGATGCCCGTCACTTTCTTCATCAAGAAGACAATCCGGAGATGAATTTCACAAAGTAACTGAGACATCCGTGAGCTCAAGCAACCAATCATTCATAATGGTGGTCAGCTTAGTAATACTTTCTGATATTCCTTCCCATTTGATTTCCCTAGGTCCTCATTCCAGACTTCTGGCATTGCATCTAAACAAACAAACAAAAAACAGAAACAAAAACAAAAAGTCTCCACCATGAGCCTTTCTCTAAGGTTCTGTTGCTTGTGGGTCCAGGCAGAGCAAACTTGCTCCTCTTCCTATACTCTCCATGACAGCAAATGTGACCCCCATCCACACTGTTTCCGGGAAAGAATCACCTGGGGAGACATCTTTTACCCCCAGCCCCTTCCTTGTCCACACCTTATTCCCCTAGTCAGATGATTGTCTTCCAGTTGACTTTACCTTACTTCTTGTTGATTCTGCCTTACTTTCAATGGATTCTCCTTTACTTCCTGTTGGTTTTACTTTCCTCCTGTCAACTCTTCTTTACTTCCTTTTATTCTATTTCCGTACTAGATTTTCCAACAGCTCATTTCTCCCCATCTCAGCTGTCTCTGTGTTTGTACACACCGCCATCTTTCTCTTGGTGGACAACAGCCACCTCAGTGTCTTTTCTGTTTGTATACTGTACAAGGTGGGCTCTGGAGCTTACAATCATCCTGAGGGCAGGAACCTGCTCAGATTCATAGTGCAGAAGACCTCACTGTGTTGCCACGGATGATAAGGTGAAACTAGAAGCAGGGAGATAATTTAGTCTAAATAATTCAGCCATATTTAGCCCAATTTGGGGCCACTATTAGAAGACAAAGCAAGAGGTGGAAAAATCCCAAGAAACAGCAGATTTGGCAATAGAAGCTTTTAGTTCACCTTTCATCTCTTGTTCCTGGGATTCCTGCACCTCATGACATTGCATCTCCAGGATGCAGTAGGAGGGAGCAACCTCTCGGAGTCTGACAAACCAAGCACTTTTAGCGTCGGGGGACTCATGAACCCACTGTGAGCTGGCTTGTCCTCAAATAAAAGTGCTGCTTCATCTCTAGACAGAGTGTGGAGCAACCAAAGGGAATTCAATTAATAAGCTGCACAAGCCTAGAACCACTCCATCCCTCTCTGTGAATCATCCAGGCGCCGATGCCCTCAGGCTCTGTGCTGATTAGCAGCAATTCCAACCTGAGGACAGGAAGCCCAAACTCTGCTATTTATATATTTACCATGGTCACCCACAGGTACTTGGAGGGGAGGAGGTCCAGAAAAGGCTTGTCTGTGGTTAAAACTAAATTATAATACGATGTTTATTCAGGGAAAAATAAAACCCACCTGGAGTTCTTTTTTTAAGAACTAACATTTAGATGCCAATTATCACATTAAGCTCCCACAACTCTCTGAAGGAGCATCCTCTTATTCCATTTACAAACGAAGAAACTGAAGCTCAAAAAAAAAAAAAATCAAGTAACTCTACTAGGGTCATCCACAGAGGTCTGTTCCCTTCCACACCCATGATGCCTTGTTGACATTCCTTTCTAGACTTTTCCTCCAACACTTAGACTGTGCTGGTCAGAAAGGCTTTTCTGGGTAGAAAAACTCTGTTATAATCACTGACCTCTCTACCTTTTTTATTGTATTGGGGATTGAACCCAGGGGCATTCAATCTTTGAGCTGTACTCCAGGCCCTTTTTAATTTTTGTTGTCTCGAAACAGTCTTGCTAGGTTGCTGAGTATCTCACTACATTGCCGAGGCTGTCTTCGAACCTGTGATCCTCCTGTCTCAGCCTCCCAGGTACTAGAATTATACAGGTGTGTGTCACCGTGCCAAGCTTCATTTGCCCATTTTCACAGGTTGTATTTAAACTAGAGCCAGATGACCATTTTCCTTTCATCTAATATCTGGCTGCTTTGGGGGGCTGGCTGAGTGCTACTTTGCCCAGGAACGCCCCTCAGATGATTCAAGAACACACGGATCATTTCTACCTCCAGTCTCCCTTGGTCTCCAAGCCTGTGCCAATCCTTTGGTTCTTAACTGTCAGCATTCTATAGACCCTCTCTTGCTTTATTATTTGGAGCTTAATGGTTATTTAATTTTGACATTAAAAACCTTTTAACTGAAGCATAATAGACATAGAGCAAAGGGCAAGCATTATGAGTATACAGCATGCCAGCATTTCACAGACTGAATATTGTTGCCTACTATGAATGATACTGTCAAAAATATTTGCATATACATTTTTATCTGGGTATCTATTTTCATTTATCTTGAGGAAATGCCTATAAGCATTATACAGTGGTATCTCATTATGGTTTTAATTGCATTTTCCTGGTTATTAGTGAAACTGAGTATCTTTTCAGGTGATAATTATATATCTTATTCTGTGCAATATCTGTTCAAATCTTGAGCTCATTTTTTAAAAACTGGATTGTTGCTGGGTGTGGTAGCACATGCTATCATCTCAGTGTAATCTTTGTAGGCTTAGTCAAGAGGACTACAAGTTTGAGGCCAGTCTCAGTAACTTATCAAGATCCTGTCTCAGTATTAAAAAAAAAGTCTTGAAAAAATGTTCAGGGGTATAATACTTCCCCACCATGTAGAGGCCCTGATTTTAATTCCTAGTACCACAAAAAGAAAAGTCAAAACAAAACAAAACTGGGTTGTCCATATGCTAGCTACCGAAAGAGTTCTGCTGTATTTTGGATATAAGCCCCTTTTCAGACACATATATGGTCCTAGTCTTTGGCATGCCTTTTAATTTTCTTTAGAGAAGTTTTAGATTTTGACGATATCCCAGGAATACAGAGATGAGGGAGACATAGACCTGTTTCAAAGAACTCACAGAGCTATGGGAGAAACAGCAAGCAAATCAACAGTCACACAGAGAGGGATCATACGATGATGGGGTGAACATGGTCATGGGAGCCCAGGAGGGACAGCTGACCCAGCCCAGGTGGGGCCTTCCTGCAGGAAGTGAAGCTCAAAGTCTTTGAAGGACCAATAAAGGAGGGGAAGGAGAAAGACCGTCTGGGTGGAAATGGAGCATGGGTGGTCACATGGTCATGTGGCCTGCACAGTGCACCCTCTGAGTAGATATCTCTATGATTGGAACAAAGAGTGTGGTGTGGGGAAGAGAGGAGAGGAGACCAGAGCAAAGGAAAGGACAAATGACAACAGTCCTTGGCTGTTAAGCTAAAGAACTCACTTTTCTCCCAAAAGGCAATAAGAAAGGCATACATAATATGAAAGGAAAAGAGACTTTTCATATCAAAAGTTAACCATAAATTTACATTAAATAAAACTCTGTGGTACTGATGTAGATAAAATTGAAAAATAGTATATTATAGCTAGTCCAGAAATGTGTCCCTACAACATAACTTGACATATCACAGAAGTTTCGTCATGGGGCCACTGGTAAAGAATGCGTTATTTAATCAATTTGATTTGGGGAATTCATGTGAAAAAACTGAAATTTTATTTTTCATAACCCACAAAAATGGATTCCAGACATATTAAGACATATAAAAGCTAACATTTCTGACTCAAATATAACCGAATATCTTTATGATCTCAGTGTTAGGTAGAAATTCCTAAGCAAACAACAGTAGGGGAGAGGGTGGAATATATTTTCCATTTTTACCATCCTCATGGGTGGGTTTTCATAGGGAATTAATTTACATTTCCTAATAAACAATGACATTCAGCATTTCTTCATATTTTATAGCCTTTTTGGATATATTACTTTATGAAATATCTGTTCCAAGTCTTCTGCCCGTTCTTTTATTAATTTGTTTGAATTCTTTGTATATTCTGGGTTTGAGCACTTTGTCAGTTTTATGGGTTATGAATATCTTCCTCCACTCTGGGGGGGTTTACTCTCTTTGAAGAAGAAAAGCTTTTAATTCCAGGAAATCCAATTTGCTAGTGTTATTAAAAGAGAATTTCGGGTGGCATTCAATGATTCTCTTTGCTTAGTTCCACTCCTCTCTCTGGGCAACCCAATGGGCTTGGCCCAGTTTTCAATATAGGTATTTTCTGGGTAGTAGTCCACTCACCCAAGTATTCTGTGAGTGCCTCCTGTGTGCCAGGTTTTTTCCTCGCTGCTCAGGATACGAGGAAACAAGACAAAAAGTCGCTGCCCTTATGGAGCTAACATTCTGGTAAGGGGTTAGAAAAAGTATTACATCTGAAATCTTCAGAGTAAGTAATAAAATAAATCAGCATCACTGTTGAGGGGGCTGATCTGGGATTAGATATGATGTATGTTTAAAGCCAGAAAGATGCCATGACCTTCTCTGGCAACACTCAGAGACCTGGGAAGAGATTAAGCTGGCAGCAGAGGGTTGCAAAGTAGAATGAAGAAAACATAGCAACCTTTGGCTTCATTTTCCAGAAATATATTCCAGTCTCCAAAGGTTATTGCTGCAGCTGGTTTGCTCAGTTTTAACTCTGACAATGCCCAAATTAATCCAGTATGCAGGTTTTTGTCACAAGCAAAAACCAAGCAATGAAAAGGGGCTTAAGTGAAGCCAGAGCTTTGAGAAGAATGGCTCTAACTGGGTGAAGTGGCACATACCTGTAGTCCCAATACTTGGGAGACTGGAGGATTTCAGGTTCAAGGCCAACCTCAGCAACTTAGTGAGCCTCTCAACAACTTAGACCATTTCAAGAAAAAAATAAAATAAAATTGGGGGTATAGCTCAGAGGTGGAACATCCTTGGGTTCAATCTAGAGGAGGAGGAGCAGGAGGAGGAAGTAGAGCAGGAGGAGGAGGAGGAGGAAGAGGAGGAGGAGGAGGAAGAGGAGCTGTTATACAGGCTTTGGCACCTTTAGTTCCTCATCCAGATAACATTATGTAAAATTAGACAACAGATTGGGAACATGAAGACACAGAGGTCATAAGAATGTGAAAGATAAGAAAATTAAATAAATACCTTCTAAAAGAAGTGGAATTAAGAACTATAGGAGAAGAGGGAGTATAGTCTTTGATATGAAGTGATGACAAGCCTGACTGGGGTGTGTTCAGACTCCTGTGAATATTTACAAATCCTAACATGGTGCACTTATTTGCCTGATAGAGTCAGAAAAAGAAGCTTTGTTTATTTGTAGAACTCGAAAACAAGAGAAGGCAGATGCTCCTCCCCCATTGATATTTTTAAGTTGTTATAAAGGAGAAGAAAAACTTTAATTATTAGAAAAATAGACCACATGTTTGGTAGTTCTTTTTTATGGATTGTTTTCTTTATGGAGAAACTTAAGACTTGCGTGTATCAAATAAAACCAATTTCTGGAGGGAGAAAAAAATCAAAACCCACAATACAAAAGAAATGTCAAAACTGTCTGGGTCATATCAAAATGCAAAGAATATATTATTTTAATTGAAAAATTATGGATGCTTCAAAATTGACCTTTTGATACAAAATTGCATATTAAATTTTCAACTTGCAGTTCTTGATGTTGAGGGATTGGTAGTTTTTAACTTGTAGAACATTGCACCTTCTCCCTGGAAAATGGCTTATATCCACACATAAACAAAATTTTGCATTCAATTCCCTGGAATGCAATTCAATTTGCACCAGGATCCTGAATCCTGGTGCACATGCACACACACACACACACACACACACACACACACACACACACACAGGTCTTTCCATGGTGAAAGAGTGACTGTTCCATCAAATGCACATACATTAATATAAGGCATCAAGAAACATGCAAAAACCAACAGACAAATTATCACTAAAAGAACAAAATAATCACCCCGTAGCTGACTTCAAAGAAATATTTAATTCCTGTCAAGGAATTAAAATAATTGTCTTAAAGAAGCTTAGGATATGTCAAGAAAATAGGGAAAGAGTTTGATGAAATCAGGAAAGCAATAAATGAACAAAATGTAAAACTTAGCAGAGAGATAGATTAAAACCATTAAAAAAATAGAAATTCCAGAGCTGAAGAGTCCAATGAATGAAATAAAGCAATGGAGAACACCAAAAGCAGAGCTGATCAAGAAGAATTGATGAACTAAACAACAGATTAATTGAAAACATACAAACAGAGGAGAAAATTAAAAATTAAAAATAAAGAAATCTCATGGGATTTTGGGAACAGATGGAGAGAACAAGAATTAAAATTGTGAGAGTTCACAAAGAAGATAGAGAAGGGCGCAGAAAGCTTATCTACAGAAGTACTTTTTCCAGATTTGGGAAGTACTGGACACTTCCCAAATCTGGAAAAAGATATAAATATCCAGGTACAAGAAAGGCAAAGGTCTCCAATCAGATTATATCCAAACACTAAGACATATCAACATAAACTATCAAAATGAGACAAAGGATCTTAAAAAAAGCAAAAGGGGAAAAAGCATATCAAATATAATAGAGTTTAATAAATCCCGAAGCATTTTTCTCAGAAGAAACCTTACAGGCCAGGAGAGAATAGATGCCATATTCAAAGTACTACAAGGAAAAAAGAAAACCCTGCCAACCAGGAATACCTTAACCAACTAAGTTGTCCTTCATGAAATGGTAAACATTTTCTCAATGAAAAGCTCAAGGTGTGTGTTACCACTACACTTGCATTATAAGATGTGCTAAAGGAATTTCTTCAATCTGAAAAAATATGCTAGTTATTAACATGAAAACATGCGTGTATAAAACTCACTAATAAAAGTATGCACATAGTCAAATTTAGAATACTCTAATATTGTAATGGTTGTATATAAATCATTTGCATCTTTGATATGAAGGTTAAAAAAACTACTAAGAATAATAACTACAATATCGTGCTAAGAGTTACACAATATAAAAATATGTAAATTCTGTCCAGTGTAGTAGGACACACCTATCCCAGTTCTTGGAAGGTTGAGACAGGAGGGTCACAGGGTCAAGGCTAGTCTCAGCAACCTAATAGGACCCTATTTCAAAAACAAAAATTAAAATCAGGTTGGGGGTATAGTTTGGAGGTAGAATGCCCCCAGGTTCAATTCCTACTAACACACACACACACACACACACACACACACACACACACTCACACACACGACAAAAGATGTAAATTGTGATATCTAAAACCTAAAAAGAGGGGGTAGAGTAATGCAAAGTTATTATCATCTTAAAATATCCTGTTTAAGCTGAGGGTGTTGGCGCACGTTTGTAATCCCCGCGCTTGGGAGGCGGAGACAGGAGGATCACAAGGTTTGAAGCCAGCCTCACTGGCTTAATAGACCCTGTTTCCAAATAAAAATATAAAATAGGTCTGGGAGTGTAGCCCGGAGGCAGAAGGGTTTCCAGGAACCCCAGTACCACCAAAAATAAAAAATCCTGTTTAAACTCTAAGAAGTTTTGTGTATGCCTCATAACAAAACAAAAATCTGTAATAGATAAATACGATTCTCCAATGGCACAGGAATAGTCTTATGCTTTTCTTCTAATAGTTTTAAAATTTTGTTCTTCACTTGTCCATCTGCACAAATGAATTGTGAAAGAAATAAACATAATTCATGAAATGAAAAACTCAAAAGAAGACCCAAAGCACATGACGAATGATGGTGAAAACCGAAAAATCACTCTGAGGAAGTCTCTCAGGATGTATCTGCCAAAAGAAAATGAAAAACTTGAAAATGAGCTCAGACATGAAGGATAAATGCAGAAATCTAAACTATTTCTCAATTAAAAAATTAAAAAGAAGAGAATGAGAAAAGGCTCGTTCTTTAAATAATAATGCTGAGAACTTTTAGATCTAAAGAAAAAACAACTTAGTTCTCATGGGCCAGGGCAGAAGCATGTAGCCACTCCAAACCAATAACTTCCTTAGAGTAATTAGGATTCACTCTTATTCCCAGTTCTATGAAGAGGTTAGAAGTGGAGCCCCTCCCAAAATGAGGGCTTCTGCAGCAAGAAAGGATGGGAATGAGTGCGCTAGGCTGGTAGCCTACAGCATGTGTGCCCACATAGTTTCTTTCTTTCTTTCTTTCTTTCTTTCTTTCTTTCTTTCTTTCTTTCTTTCTTTCTTTCTTTCTTTCTTTCTCCTTTCTCAATTTCTTTCTGTATTGGAGATTGAACCCAGGAGCATTCTACCTTTAAGAGACACCCTCAACCATTTTTAAACATAAAAATCAGTCACTTTGAACCTGCGACCCTCCCATCTCAGCCTCCCAAGTCCTGGGACTACAGGCATGTGCCACAGTACCTGGCTTCACATAGACCATTTCAACAAATAGAGAGAAGGTACCCAACCAACAAAATGCAACAAATTCATGGTTACACACACACACACACAGAATGGTAGGGCATTCTTGACCTTGGTAAAACATATCTATGCATATCTACCAAAACCATGGCCCGTATTATGCTTACTGGTTAAGCTTTAGAAGAACTCTTCTTAGAGAGAGAAATAAAACCAGTACTTGGGAGGCTAAGATAGGAGGATTGCAGTTTGCAGATAGCCTCAGCTACTTAGTAAGGCCCTTTGCAATTTAGTGAGACCCTGTTTCAAAATAAAGAATAGAAAAATAGGGCTGGGGATGCAGCTCAGAGGTAGAATATTCCTGGGTTCCCCCCCCAAGTACCACAAAAATAAATAAATAAATAAGAGGTAAATGTCTATCATCGCTGACTCCTGTTATTTTATGTATATTAATAAACACCAAAAGTCGGTAAGCCAGAATGAGCTAGAGAGAGAGACAGAAAGAAGAAACAAACAGACATGGGAATATATAAAGTTTGTAAAAGAAGAAGGGGGGGAAAACCATTTTTTGTAAATGAAGCAACCATTAAAGCTAATATGAAACGTTAGCAAGAAAGTGAAGTGTAAGGCCAACACAAAAATCCATCCATTCCTTTAGCCAAAAAGCATTAAAAATATTATTTACAAAATAACAAAACTTTAAAATAGGCAGAGATATGCCAAACAAAAATATGTAACACTTTCATGGAAGATATTATAAAATTCAATTAAAGAATAGATTTTTCCCAACATATAAATTCAACTAAATGTAAATAAATGTCCTTAATAAAACATTAAGAATAAAAGCAAAGATACAAAAATTTATGATAGCTAGAACAATTTGGGGGATGCACTGGGGATCGAACATAGGGGCATTCCACATATGGGATACACCCTCACCCCTTTTTATTTTGAAAGAGTCTTGCTAAGTTTCTGAGGCTGGCCTTGAACCTTCAATCCTCCTGACTCAGCTTCCCAAGTATTAGGATTAAAGGTGTATACCAATGCACCCGGCTTTACCTAGAACAATTTTGAAAAAGCACCAAAAGGCAGGACCTACTGCAACAGGTATTCCAAATTCATAATTATTTCTTTAGAAGTGTGGTTCTACCAAAAACAGATAAAAGAGACAAAATAGAACCTAGAAATAGACCCATTTCTACATCAAAAATGTGAATTTAACAATGGTGGTATAAGAAACTTTGTGTAGAAGATATTTTCAGTAGTATTTGGGAGACTGGTTTTGGAAAAATCAAGATATAACTAGGTTTCTACTTTATACGTATATCGTAATGTTTTTCATA
Organism: Muscardinus avellanarius; assembly: GCF_963383645.1. Taxonomy (NCBI): domain Eukaryota; kingdom Metazoa; phylum Chordata; class Mammalia; order Rodentia; family Gliridae; genus Muscardinus; species Muscardinus avellanarius. The sequence goes on along the minus strand of NC_137798.1, from coordinate 98,901,844 downwards.
CTTCAAATATAAGAATAAGTCTCACATGTTAACTGACTAGCATTCCATATAAAATATTCTTGAAATTAAAAAGGTAGGCCAGCTGGGCGTGAAGGGGCACACTTGTCACCCCAGCATGCTGGAGGCTGAGACAGAAGGATTGAGGTTCCCAGACAGCCTCAGCTACTTAGTGGGGCCCTCTGCAACTTAGCGAGACCCTGTTACAAAATAAAGGAAAAAAAATAGGGCAGGGGGTGTAGCTTCGAGGTCGAATGCCCTGGGTTTCATCCCCAGACCCACATACACACACAAAGTAGGCCAAATGGTTTTTTTGGAATATTTTCAGTGTGAAAGTTAAAAGAAGTATGTAGCCAGGCGTGGTGGCACATGCTTATAATCCCAGTACTTGGGAGGCTGGGACAAGAGGATCATGCAGGTTCGAAGCCAGCCTCAGCTACTTAGTGAGGCTCTCCACACCTTAGTGAGACCCTGTTTCCAAATAAAAATATAGAATAGGTCTCTAGGTGTATAGCCCAGAGGTAGAAGGCCCCAGGGTTCCATCCCCAGTACCACACACAAAAAAAAGTACGTAGTCAATATATTTATTTTAGTTTATTCTATCAGCTTATATTTATCTCAGTTTATTAACCGTCAGTTTATCTAGAAGCATAAAGATTGTGAAACCGTTTTCTGGGAGGGATAAAGAAATATGGGAGATGAAATATTTTTCCAAGGGGAAATTATTATAACTAACCACGTTGAGTTAAAGAAGGAGTGGGCGTGGAACTGGAAGATCCGCAGCGTCAGTAACACAGTCTCTAACACCGCAGTGTGGAATAGTCGCAGGGTTGAGAAATGTATCTGACTGATTCAAATCTAGATAAACTTGCCTCTGGTCCAAGCATTCACAGAAATCCTACTATATGTTACTCTCTCACCGGCCTGCCAGGGTCAACTCCTGGGTGAGTTTTGAGTGGGGTTACATTTTGCTTTTGCATTTGTTTTTTGCACCAGTGGAGACCAGCCTGGGCTTAGAAAAGGGCCTTGCCTCTCCGCGGTGGTTTTTAGACTCCTGGTGTTAGGCTCACCTAGGCGCATACTGAACATGTGGAATCTTGAAGCCCACCCTAAGCCTACCATCTCAGAATCTGCATTTTAACAAGATCCTCTCATGGTACTGGAGATAGAACCCAGGGCACCTTACCTCCAACCTATACCCCAGGCCTTTTTATTTTTTATTTTATTTATTATTATTTTTGCGTGTGTGTGGTGGTACTGGGGGTGGAACCCAGAGGCTTTCTACCTCCGGGCTATACTTCCAGACCTTTTTTTTTATATTTTATTTGGAAACAGGGTCTTACTAAGTTGCTGAGAGCCTCACTAAGTAGCTGAGGCTGGCTTTGAACCCGTGCGATCCTCCTGTCTCAGCCTCCCAAGCACGGGGATTATAAGCACGCGACACCACGCCCGGCTTACCCCAGACCTTTTTATACTTTATTTTGAGACAGGGTTTCACTAAGTTGCTGTGAGTTTCACTAAGTTTCTGAGGCCGGCCTCAGACCTTTGATCCTCCAGTCACAGCCTCCCACATACAGGGCAGACAGGCAGGTGCCACCATACCCTGCTCTGCTAAGGTTAGAGAAATGAAAACTGAGCAGTGGCAAAGCGAGGATTGATCCCGGAATCCTACTTGGAATATCCTTGTCCCAGATTTGCCATCAATCTAGAGATACAATTTTAGGCCTTACAAATAAAAGTAAAAACAATCTTTTTTCTCTGAGCTCATTTGGTCGACAGTTTTAAGTATCTTCAATATGACCCACACCTAAAAATTACAAAAAAAAAAAAAAACCCACTCTGGCACCTGTGCAAATTCTTAACCTCTACACCTCTACATATGAAGGCTTCTATGGTCTACACCCTGGGAGGGCAAATTCTCAGACACTTACAGTTCTAATAAACTTGCTGTTCTGGTTCTTTGCCCACAAAAGATTGGAAGCAGCAATTTTAAAGTAAGTCAAAGGGAAAAAAAAGTGAAATATGGGGTCAGGGTGAGGTTTACAATGAGAATTGATGGTAGATAGAATAGCTTTGACATTTTCATGGCTATTTAGTTTTATAAATCTGTTCACACCTCAGAAACAGTCGCTTAGATCTTAAGAGAAATAGTACTCACCCTGAGCTGCGAGTCACTGACGAGTCCCTTCAGAGAAAGAGAGAGAAGGGAGAAAGGGAGAAAGGGAGAGAGGGGGAGAGGGGAGAGAGAGGGAGGGAGGCAGAGGGAGAGGGAGAATGAGAGAGGGAGGGAGACGGGGGGGGGGGCAGGCTGATTGACTGAACACATGAGCCTCAGTCTGAGAGATTCTGATCTTGGCCTGGTAGGTTAAGGTAAAGGTATTTAATGAAAGCTTCCCAGGTATTCTTAGTGGTAGAGAGCCAGCCAGTGCGGGGCCCAGTGGCCTGCACACCTGAAGGGCTTTAAGGGAGGCTCTTCACATCCTATGGCAATCATGCGTTCCCAGAACTTTCTTCTAAGAGGAAAACACTGGGTATATTAAAAGTGGTTTTGACAGGAAACAAGATAGCCTGGAACCAAATGATACAGAAATACGCAACATATTCCTGTGTCCTAGAGAAATCCAGAGGGCCTTGGTAGACGGGTCATTCCCTCCTACTCACCCCCCACACCCTTAGGCCTACACTTATCTTGCTATGCCCCGAAATCACCTGGGGGCCTTGTGAGGCTGCAGGTTGTAGCACCGGAGGGAGGTCTACAGAGGCCCGGGCTCTGCAGTCCCCATGAGTTCCAGGTGATGCTGTGATAACTCCGGAACCACACGGGCAACGCGAAGGCTATATATCATCCTGTTGGCCCTCCTTTTAGAACTGACATAAAGAAGGACGGCTTCCTCAGTCCTGAAGAGGGAGTTCCATGGGGCCCCTATGCTCAAAACCGCAGGCTTCCCTGGAGGGCCATCACCAGCTTCCTTCTCTTCTCCTGAGCCCTCCCTCCTCCGCCCATTCATTACAATATGCGTTGGCAAAGGATCTGCCAAGTTCCCAGGCGACAGCAGTAAAGTCAAAACTAAATCCAAGACAGGACTGGGGGCGGCCAAGAAGGGTTCTGCTAAGGTGATCGCTCTGTGAAGCACCACTTATCCTCAGGGTACGAGTAGGCTAATAAAGATGTAGAAAGAAACAAAATTCTAAAGCTAGACTGACCGGCTCTCGAGCCCTAAAGATGGGGCAGATAACGTGGCGGGAGCCCCCTGACTCTGAGGCCACACAGTAGCTATTGTTTCCCTAGTGGAATTTCCATTAAGAAAGGCCAAGGTCCCCACCCAGGCCGGCCCACGAAGCTCTCAATAGTCCTTATTTCACTCCCAATTTTTTGGAACTCTTTCTTAAATTATTTTCTAAATCTCACACAGGGAAAAAAATATAGACTCTTGCTCAACATTAAGCCATTGTACAAAATTAAAGAACATTTTTTTCTTCCAAAGTGGGGGAAAAAAGGAGTCATTTTTCCCAGAATATCTAAAATGCTAACCAGCCAAATGGATCTGATTTCTGCTCCAATATTTATTTCTTCTTGGCCTCTCAGAAATGCGGAGGACGTGCAAATAAGATCGGTAAATCCAGAGACATCCTGGGTCCTGGACCACGGATGAGGGTACAGTGGATATGCCAGCTCCCTTCCTTTGCCAGGAAAGGGCATCCAAGAAGCACTGCTAAACTGGACCTGTTATCATTTCTGACTTCAAACCTCTGGAGTTGGCTGAGACTTCACCCAACAGAGCTTATTTCTGAGGTTTTCATCTTGTGATGCGGCTCTCTGGGGCTGGAGTCAAAAAGCCATCTACCACCGGGCAATGAGCCTCAGAGTCAGGAGTCTAAATATTCAAACACTAACATCACCACCGGGAAGAGATTTGCTGGGCTCCGGCCACTCTGTCCCCACCCCCAGCTTTCCTTGGCTTTTGTCTTCTAGTTGTGTTCCTGGTTAACCCCGGGGTCCTCACCTGACCATTCATTTTCACTCATGGGCCATTTCAAAGATCAGCTCTTTTTTTGTGCCTGGTCGGAGAGACAGGAAAGCACTAGAAGGTGAGGTACCCAACTGCTAGCAGCAGTGGCGTTCCAGCCACAGGCCTGGAGCTGGACTTACATGTTTCCCATTCTATGCCACTTTCTTAATTGTTTAAATGGGCATGAGTTACTGCGAAATAAAGTGAAACTGTCTTCCCTATTTGTTGTAATTTACAAAGAGACGGTTTTGTCCATTTAACCTAGGGGGACTTTTCAAATCCATTGGTTTTGGGGTAGAGAAAGGGGCTTCTTTTGAAATGTTCGTCTTAAATGATGCATTCAGTAGTGAATTCAAAGCATAAAGGGGAAACCGCGTTTCTTCAACACTATGTTTCGCAATAGCCATTAGATGACCACAGCCCCATCAAAGCTGTGGAAAGTGCGTGTCTTGTGTGTGGCGGTGGGGGGTGGGGAGGCACTCTGAGAGTTGCACTTTGCAAGGAAATTGGTTCTGGCACTGGAAATCACAGCTCAGGCCTGGGTTTCTTCTGATCCCAAAAGATGTGCAGGAGGCCATGGTTCTGAGTTGCCACGCATGGATTGTGAGTTGGGAGAAGCCCAGAGCCCGGGTTCGGGGTGTGGCTGGAGCACCCACACACAGCGGCTTACTGAGCTAGTAGGGGCGCACAGCAAAGGCAGCGGAAGCAGGCTGCCTCCCTCCCACCCAAAGAAAAGGCCGAGACCAGGGTTCCTCTCCAGCAGTGGGAAGCGCCCGGAGAGCGAGTGAAGCTGGCTGGGGACCTTGGGGAAGCCCCAGGCCTGTGAGGCCCAGGCCTGCATGAGTGGACGCTGCCAGGGATCCAGGAGTCAGGTCAGTCAGGCTGTATAACGTGCCCACCCTACTTTGCATCCCACCCCTTGCCCCGCCCACTCATCTCCAGACCACGCCCCCAGCACCCTGCTTTGTGCTCCGCCCCTTGTCCACCCACCCCACTTCACCCTAGCCACCACCCCCTTGCCTCGCCAGCCCCGCTTTTTGCTGTCTGCTCCGCCCACTGCCCCTTGCCCTTCCCGCCCTGCTTTGCGTTACATCCTTCGCCCCGCCCACCTGGCTTCCGCCACGCCGCCCAGCCTATCACGTTGCGCCCTGCCCCGCCGCCAGAGGGCGCCCGCGCGCAGGCGCTTTAAAACACGGTGGCCCGTGTCCAGGGGTCAGTGGACGGCCTCACGAGGCTTGGCTCTGGCTTCTTGCACGGCCCCAGGCACCATGGGCGAGCTCCCTTTCTTCAACGTGGACCCCGACCGCCTGTGGATCTGGGATAAGGCCGTGTATGTGGACGAGAACCGGCGCACGTGGCTGCCAATCGTCATCAAGGTACAGCAGCGGGTGGTGCGGCAGGACCTCGCCCTCCCTGGCTTGGCCCTGCTCTGGCGGCCTTCTGGAGCACAGAGGAGCCTCCCCTGTCCAGCAGGGCAAGGGCACTGGCCCTGGAGGTTTAGAAGGCCTGCTCTGCCCCAGATGAAACTACTTTGAGCTGGGCCTTGATGGGTGAATAGGAGTTCTCCAGGTCAGGAAGGATGGCGGGAAAACCAGAGCTTTTTTTTTTTTTTTTTTTTTTTTGGTGGTACTGGGGTTCCTGAAAACCCTTCTACCTCTAGACTACACTCCCAGACCTATTTTTATACTTTTTTAAATTTGGAAACAGGGTCTCTTAAGCCAGCGTGACTGGCTTCGAACCTGCATAATCCTCCTGTCTCCGCCTCCCAAGAGCGGGGATTACAAGCGTGCGCCACCACGCCCGGCTTCACAGAGCTTTTTTAGCTAAGAACAGGGAACCGGTTTGTCTGTAATGTCTTACCTTGAGTAAAACAGGGCTTTTCTGGGCTACAGGGTCCTAATCCATAAAATGCAAAAATCTCTAAAGTCAGAGATTAATGCACGGAGTGAATTAAGTCTTTTTAGGTGGGCCCCAGAAATCTGTATTTTGAAAGGCATGCACAGTAGATTATGAGAACCATTACCTAGAGTGTGGAGGTTTTTCATACCCACACTCAATTTTGGAACAAATAACCTTATCAGAGCTGGAATTGAATAAACTTTGTTTTGCGTGTATTTTAAGATGGCTCTTTAAAGTTACCCTTCTTTACCTATCAAAGCTTGCTCGAAGAAATCGAAGCAAAACTTGTCGAGATTCTTTTCACACATAAGCCCAAGAAAAGCATAAAAGCAAAATGAAAATATATACTATTAGAACATTTATGTTAAACAGCAAAAAGTTGCTGAGTGTTGATTATAGCTCCACTTTGCAGAGGAAAACTGAGAAGGTACCGCCAATAGGCAGTTGGGTTGCAATTCCAGGCTCTGAACCAGCCTAAATTTGCATTGTAATGCCATTCAAATCTTTTAAATACACATACGTACTTTTTCAAAAGTCAAGCTAAACATTTACTTTCTAAGTCAAGTATTTGAAAAAATTAGGCATGTATCTCTTTAATCTCTGAAAAGATATTAGGCAGGTATCTCTTTTTAATCTCTGGTTTTGAAATATCTTCTCACCAAAACCACAAAGTAGAGTTTTCAGTCTGGATAGATGCCCCTTGAGAAATGGCCTGTTAGCAAACTGTAGGGCATATCTGCCTCACATAACTGAAAGAACCAGTATTCCTAATGTGTATCGATTTTCTTAAATTAACAAGATGAAGAATGCAAACTAAACATGGCACAAGGTTGTGGAAGACTCTACTAACACCGCAAGAGGGTGACCAGGGATTAAACCCAAGGACATTCTATCTCAGTTACACTCCCAGCCTTTCTTTCTTGCTTGCTTGCTTTCTTTCTTTCTCTCTTTCTTATACTGGAGGTGGAACCCAGGAGCTTTTCTACTGCCGGGCTATACTCCCAGACCTATTTTATACTTTATAATTGGAAACCGGGTCTCACTAAGTTGGTGAGAGCCTCACTAAGTAGCTGAGGCTGGCTTTGAACCTGTGCAATCCTCCTGTCTCAGCTTCCCAAGCACGGGGATTACAAGCGTGCGCCACCATGCCCAGCTCCAGCCTGTTTTCTTATTTTTATTTTAAATTAGGGGCTCACTAAGTTGCTGAGGCTGGCCTCAAACCTGCTTTCCTCCTATCTCAGTCTCCCGAGTTCTGGAATTATTGGCATGCACCAATGTGCCTGGCTCTGATTTTTTTTTTAACAGTGAACTCCAATTTATGTTACTGGCAGACAGATTTTCTCAATGAGTGCATGTGAGTGCCTCGATCACATGACCAGCACAGTGCTAGGCTCTGAGGGTTTGCAGTGCTTGGGACAGAAATCCCACTGCATGGATCATTTTTGCTGGGGAAGACAGAAAGAAAATGACGAAGCTGGCGGTACATCTTACAGGTGAAAGACGAGAGGCGACGGCAAGTACTGGTCACCAGGCAAGAGCCCGCCAGAGCATCTTAATTTGCATTTGCCTGTCGTGTTTTTGCCTCTCCTTTCATAACCTTTCTGAGTCTTTGGGGGCCGCCTCTTACGTGTATATCATAAGAGTTGGATTTTGATTATTTTTTTTCCTGGAATCAGAATGAAATATTTTTGGTTATTGATAAAACTGACAATGCTTGATCTCTGTCATGTTGTCTTACATTATATTTGTCTTTCACAGACATACATCTGAGCTGGGAGCTGCCTAAAAGAAGGGTGTGAGCCCTGCATAGATGGGGAAGGGTTCTCAGACCTGAGGGGTTACTGGAGGTGGGCATGGGAGGGACAGGTCCAGAAATAGCAGGGCGGCCTGTGTGCTGAACAGAACAGTGGAAAGCGAGGCAGGGGACCTGGCCGCCTGGGCCTCTGTGGACGTTTGAGGACTGTGGCGAACATCAGGAGTGGCTCTTCACGGTGTGAAGGTTTTAGGCAAGGGAGGTCCCTCGATTTTCCAGCATTTTGGAACATGGGCAAGTCAGGAGCCCGCTGCTATAGTCCAGGCAGGCGACCACAGAAGAGAGAGGTGGGGAAGGGGGTAAAGCTGCCTGTTGCCAGACTCAGATCAGGATATCTTGTCTGAAGGGGAAGTATCTTCGTGTGTTTGCTCATGCCTGAAATCCCAGCAACTCGGGAGGCTGAGTCAGGAGATTGCAAATTCGAGGCCAGCCTTGGCAATTTAGTGCCAAAATCTCAAAAATTTTAAAAAAGGGGCCTGGAAATGTGGCTCATTGACAGAGTGCCTGTGAGTTCAATCTCTAGTCTGGAGGGAAAAAAACAAGGAGATAGGCCAAAAATTAAAAAAAGAAAGTCCCAGGACTCCAGCTGGCAGGCCCATGGTTCACCCTAGCAACTGGAAGCTTGGCAGGAAAAAGTGGGCCTAGACAAATGCCAGCCCAGCCTGAGTTCCCTAGAGGAGCACACAGGGCAGGTGTCGCTGCGTGTGAGGGGCAGCAGTCACCAGTGCCTCACACAGGGGGTCCATCCGGTCAGGCCAGGATCGCCAAGTGGCAGGGACTCTGGTCATTGGGATGGAGGAGTGTGGCTGGCAGGATATGACGGTGTGCCCTGCTCTTTTCTCTGCAGACTGAAACTAGCCTCCAAGTACTCATGCGCCAGGAAGATATCCCCTTGGGGGAGCCTCTGAGCCCCACTCAGCTAAGCTCGTGGCAGCTCCCCCTGATGTGGCAGTTGTACCCCGAAAGAAGATACCGAGGCTCAGACTTCAGTTTCTGGCGGGTCGTGTACCACATCCAGGCAAGCTCAGGCTTCCTCCAGGGACAGAGCAGCGGGGGTGGGGAGGATCTCCAATGTTCCTCTCCCCTCCCCGCCTAGGTCTGGCCTCTCTACCTTAGCTCCCTGTATCCCAGCACCAGGAGCTAAAATAGCAGAGGGGATTCACTCTGCATTTGTAAAGGTCTGGACTGGAGGGCATTTAAAACGGGAAGACAGCCCTGTCCCAGGTCTCCAGCACAAACCCCTTGGGAGCAGGAAGCCCTTCTCCATGCACAGGCGCAGGCCGAGGCCGAGCCTGGCAGGCTGGCCATGACACCCGCGGCCTGCCTGCTGCCCCAGCCCAGTGCAAGGCTGGAGCCAGGGCCGAGGGGAGAGCCACGGCTCTGGTCTGAGCACCCTTTGTCTCTCTCCTTCCCCACCCCTCAGCTCAGCGGCAGGGAGGACATGCTCCTTGAACAGCTGCCACAGTGGGAGTGGTGGTGACCGGTGAGCACCCTGAGACACCCGGGGGAGTCAGTGGTCCCAGAGCGGGAAGCAGTGCCTTGGGGAGGAAGCCCTGCCAGCCCCGCCCTGACTGCCCGGGAGGGTCACCGGGTCTGCCAGGGTGGGACAGGCGCCCCACAGGCCCCTGGTCTTGCCTTTGCCACCTCAGAAGCCACAGCCCCCTGGACAGCCCCTGCTCCCAGCTGCACACACCTGTCCACTGCCCAACGGGTCTCGGCTGGCCCTTTGATTCCCACACTCTGTGAAATGGGTCCCGTGGCCTGACCATCCCATCAGCTGAGCCAGGGATTCTTAGAGGTCATAGGTTCCAAACCTAGTTTTCATGACTATGGAGGCGACTCCTGGTTGCAGAGCCAGGGTTACAGTTGGGCTCCTCTAGCTCAGCCCCCGGACCCTGGCAGGACCAGCAACCATCACCCCACTCACTCCGCAGCCCCCCGACTCGCCCCACCCCGCCACACGCCCCTTGCTCTGACGGTCTCCTCTCTCTCATTCCCAGGCTCGCAGTTCCTGTCTCCACCGTCTGGGTCTGCGCTCGGGTTCACCTTGTTTCTAGTTTTAATTGTTCCTCTCCACCATGCTGGGGTCCAGGAGGAAATGGGGCCGGAGGATGAGCACTACCCCAGCTGCTTGGCCTGCCTGCAGCCCCAGGGCCCCCTCGGCCCTCACCCCTACTGCCTCCCTGGCAGCTGGCACCAGGGAGGGCCCGATCCGTGTCGATTCCTCCAGGACCCAGATGCTCCTGTGCCTCTAGTTTTCTTAGCTGGTGGGTGACTGTCCACCTCTTTCTCTCTCCCTTCTGTCCTTCACAGCAGCTAGCGTGTCATGGTCACACCCAGCAGCTGCTTCTGCTCTGACCACTGGACTCTGTGCACCCCTGGAAAACAAGATCTATTTGCCAGGCTTGGGAGGCCTGAGCCAGTTGTCACCCAGGATGCAATGCCCACACGAACCAGCCTGCCTGCAAGACCTATGTCCGCACTCAGAACTTGTGAGCCAGCGGCCATGTGGCCCATGGCGTGGCAGAAGGCCAGGCAAGCTAGTACTGTGCACCAGTCCCCGGGGGCCAAGAGAAGGGAGAGAGGTTGGCGATTCCCCCCTTTCATAGGTGCCCAAATACCTGGTGTCATGAGGCTGGATGTGACACGAACACTTTGTAATGTTGACTGATTAAATGTAAGAGAATTCACCTCACCCTTGCTGAATCAGCTTCCATCCTTGACCTGGATTGGAGTGGGAAGAAGGGGAGCAGGCAGTTACTTCGTATGAGCAGTTGAGAGGAGAGAGCCGGAAACCTCAGGCATGCACTTTGGAGATAAGCTAGAATTATTTTTTTCTGTGCTATAATCCAACTCTCAAAACCCCCATGTTTTTGGAGGTACAGTTTAGGAACCACTGGGGCAAGTGACCTCAAAACATCCTTGCAGGCAACTCCTGGTGTTCAGAGCCCTGTCCCACCCCTCGCCCTGGTTCCCTGTGTACTCTGCACTGTCCTGGCTCTTTCTCCTTTCCCAGGGACTGAGTTCTGCTCTTGAACAAGAGATTCCTGCTCTTGATCCCAGCAGAAGACCCCAGCACTCCACCCAGGTCCCTCCACCCCTGTGACATCGGCCCCATGACTTCCATGACAGCATAGCTGCCTTCTGCACCAGCCCCTGCTGCTTTAGAGCCACGGCTCTTCCTCCTCCTAAGCAGGCCTCAGATTATGTAGGGACATCTTCTAGAGAAAGGGATCCGTAAAGAACCAGGTGGAATCCTCCTCTTACTTCTGTGTCTTGAGTCCACAGTTCCCTCCTCACAGAGAGACAAGGGTTACAGCAGAGGGTTGTTTGAATTCAGTGGAGTGATTGAAATGAAGAGCTCTAAGCATCTAATAGAGAACTGTATAAGAAAAATACACTGCCATTTCATAGTCTCTGGTCCCAGGCCTCCTGACTTGGCACTAGGCAGGTGACAGGTATCACCCCCACAAATGACAGGGCTTGTGGCTCTTGTCACTCTAACCGTCCTCTTGCACGGTGCCGGCAGTGTGAGGCTTTGACTGTAGGAGCCATGACGGCATAGACGCTCCTCAGTACGCCCCGCAGTGGGGACAGGATGAGAGCGACCTTGGAGAACTCATCCTCAGTCCCCACTGAGGGGCGCGATGCCTCTTTTTGGTTAGAAGAACACAGGCCAGGGAGAAGAGCCATCTGTTGCAAGATTCTTCTGTTTACCAGAAATTTGGCCACTACCTGAAACTGTGCTGGGTGCCCAAGATCCAGCCACACAGGAAGCAAGGATCGTGTTCACGTGCAGATTTTGTCCTGAATGAAGATGAACACACGGCTTTGAACACACAGACTCTCAGAAGAGTAGAGAAGATGGTGATGGCCAGCGGTGGCCTTGGCTGACCAGTGGGGACATGCTTGTGTGTGCAAGTGACATTTAAAGTGGTCCATTTAAAGTGGACCAGGAGGGAGCTGAGTTCTTACATCCAGAAGAGGGAAAGGCAAGTCCGGTGCAGGTTTTAGTTTGGAGACTTCAAAACAGGACAGAAGGACTTCTCATTGAAAGCAGTGTTGTTTTCCCTGAATAAGTGGCCCTGTCGCCATCAGCCTCAGCAACTTAGCAAGCCCTCCACAAGTGAGACCTTCCTTGTTTCAAAACAAAATATAAAATAGAGCTGGGGACAAAGCTCAGAGGTAGAAAGTCTCTGGGCTCAATTTCCAGTACTACCAAAAGAAAAAAGTGGCCCTAGTAAATGCACCATCAGTGCAGTACAGAATCTCTTTTCCACAGCAAGAAACTAGGGTTTTGGCTGGAGCCACTGGGTAGATTGACACTATTCATGGAGATGGGGAAGTGCCACTTTGGGCAGAGGAGAAAATCTAGAGTTTTCAAGCTACGTTTGAGATTCCCCCAAATCCCTCCAGTTGGAAGTACTGAGGCTGGATCTAGAACCTGGGTCAGAGCCAAAACATAAAATTGAGCTAGGTGTGGTGGTGCATGTCTATAATCCCAGTAGTTGGGAGGCTGAGATGGGAAGATCACAGGTTCGAGGCCAGCCTCAGCAACTTAGACCTTGTTTCAAAACAAAAAGGGGGTGGGGGTGTAGCTTGGAGGTAGAATTTCCAGTGGGCTCAATCCCCAGTGCCACACACACACACACAAGGTGTATTAAGAGGCTTCAAAAATGCAAATCAGAAAAACCAGAGGCTGATTGAGACCATGTGTGGAGAGGTGGTGGCAACTGTGAAAGCAAGAGAAGGTGTTTTAAGAAGAATGTGGTCCATGGAGGGGCTGTGGAGAGCCTGCAGAGAGAGAAGCGGGCCCGGGGCTATGGCTGCGTGGAGAGCTACGCCATCCTGTCTGGGAATTCTGGGGCTGTGACGGAGCAGAGTCCTCAGAGTGCACATAGGAAAGACAGCCCTGCCGTCGGTGGTGAGGGTGTGTCGGTAGGACAGAATGGAGCCTGAGTGCACGTGGGGAAAGATCTGCCGAAAGGGATCTGTGACTGAGCGGAGCCTGGAGGGCTGCATCTCAGGAGGAGCATCCCCCAGGAAGCAGGAAGCAGGAAACAGTGAGCCTGGGCACTGTGTGTCAACATCGCCCCGACTGCGATCTAAGTTAGGTGGTTCTCCAGTTCTTCCCACACACAAAGCCGGGTTTTTTTTTTGTTTGTTTGTTTTTTTTTTTTTTTTGTTGAAGTACCCTAAGTACTTTGTAGTTTCATAAGGATTTTATATATTTATTAACATTTTCTTTAATCTCTTTTAATAATGTGTTGCAGTTTGGGGCATAGCTTTTATGATTTCTTTTGTTAAATTGCTTTCTAAGAATTTTTCTTTTTAGTTATAATTTTTAAAAACAATGCAAAATCTGCCCTCTTAAACTTTTAAGTGTATGGCACAGTATTGGTGATTCTCTTGAGTATTATTGTACTTCAGACTCAACAATGTTTTTTTAGCTTGCCTGTCTAAAATGCCATGCCTTCTGAATAGCAGCTCCCCATTTCCTCCCTTCCCCAATTCCCAGCAACCACCCCGTCATTTTCTGCTTCTATGACATGGACGATTTTAGCTCCTCATAGAAGAGGACTCGTGAAGTATTTGTCCTACTCTCACTGGCTTATTCTCTTAACCTAGTGTCCCCAAGGTGCATCCATGTTTGAGCAGGTGACAAGATTTTCTTTTTCTTTTTTTGGCGGTATTGAGGATGCAACCCAGGGGCATTCTACCTTCGAGCTACACCCCCAGCCCTATTTTTAGTCTTTATTTTGAAACAGGGTCTCATTGAGTTGCAGAGGGCCTCACTAAGTAGTTGAGACTGTCCGCAAACCACGATCTTCCTGTCTCAGCCTCCCAAATGCTGGGATTACAAGCGTGTGCCACCAAACCCGGCTAAGATTTTCTTATTTTTCTAAAGGGAATAATATACACATACCACACTTTCTTCATTCATTTTTCTACCAGTGGACATGTAGGTTGTTTTACCCTCTTAGCTGTTATGGGTAGTGCTTCAGTGAAGGTGGGAAGCTATCGCTTCAAGTTCCTGTTTTCAGTTCTTTTGGATAAATACCTGGAATGGGGATTGCTGGTGCTTCTACTTTTAGCTTTTTGAGAGAGGAACCTCTGTACTGTTTTCCATAATGGTGGTTCCGTTTTATATTCCCACAAACGATACACAAAGGTTCAAGTTTCTCACATTCTCACCAACATTTGGGTTCTTTTTTTTGTAAAATGGCCATGCATATGGATATGAAATGATATTTAATTGTATTGATTCTTTTCTTATCTGGATGATTTTATATTTTTCTTACCTGGTTGGCCTGACAACCTCTAATACAGTGTTGAATGGAAATGGTGAGAACAGGCATCCTTGTCTTGTTCCTGATCTTGGGGGGAAATAACTCCCCTTTGCCCGTTACATATGATTTTAGACATGGCTTCATAAATGCCTTTGTAGGCGGAGGAGGTCCTCTTTCGTTCCTAGTTTGTTCAGTGTTTTTATCATGAAGGGACATTGAATTTGCCAAGTGATTTTTCTGCAGCTACTGAGATGGTCATAAGGAATTTTGTTCTTTATACTATTGATAGGATGTATTACATTGATTGAATTTTATATGTTGAACCACCTTGCATTCCTGGGATGAGTCCCACTTGATTATGGTGTATATACTTTTTCATAAGTTGCTAGATGTTTATAGTATTTTTCTAAGGAGTTATAAAATTATATGCCTAAGAGATGCTGATAGGTAGTCTCCTTATATCTTTGACTGATTTAGGGTTCAATCTCTAATACCACCTTGCCCAAAATAAATGTTCTACCTAGAAGGCTTATATAGTTTTTTTTTTAATTATAGTGTTTTATCACATAGAACTCAGAATGCTTTATTTATTTATTTATTTATTTAAAACTTGTTTGCATCTTTTAGGAGGCCCGATATGGCCAGTTTTCATGAAGGTTCTATGCACATTTGAAAAGAAAGAAAGAATTTCCCTCAGCTAGGCGCAGAGATATAAATCTCTGCACCATTATTACTAAGTTCTGTTGTGTTAATATTGCTTAGACTTTCTGTCTTCTCCATCATTGTTTTTGTCCATTTGATCTATCTTAGCCTGAAAAAAAAATGTTAACATTTTTCATCTTCTCCCTTAATCTTTGCAGTTAATGCTTCATAAATTTGTTGTGTTATTGGCTACATAAATATCAATTGTAATCCTTAGCGGCGTCTTTGTCTTCCAGTGTTTTCTGGCTGTATCTCTTCTCTGTCATATATAAGGATCATGAGCTGTCTTGTTTTTATTCATTTACATTTGCCTGGCATATTTTTGCCCATTTTCTGAATCTGAATCTCGTTGTTTTAGGTATGCATCTTGTATATGCTTTCTATAGAGTGAAGGGGTGGGAGGAAGAGAGGGATAGCACATGCACATATGTGTTGGGGCTTGATACTTTATTAAGTAGTGAGTTAAGCACATTTTCCATTGTTGATATACCTGATATATTTGGTCTCAGTATTATTTCACATTTCTATGATACATAGGAAACATTCTTCAGTGGCGGTCTGTCTCCTAAATTCTTTTTTAGTATTTTTGTTGGAATTGAGTTTCTCTTTCAGTGGTTACTTTTATGCTAATCTTAGGCTAGTAGCCTCACTCCTTTAAAAGTGCTATGTGTTGTAGCACTGTCTGAAGAACTTTCTATAGCAGTGGACACATGTTTAGACATAGAATGTCCCCTGAAGAGCTCATGTATTAACGTGAGTTGATGTAATAGAGTCACGAGAGGTGTAATCTCATCAGTGGATAAACCCATTGCAATGATTAACTGGGTGGTAATGTAGGCAAGTGAGGTGTGTCTGGAGAAGGTGGGTCCCTGGGGGTGTGACCTTGGGTCCTGCTTGTGTTTTCAAATACCCTGCCTTGTTTTCTCCCACTTGCTTCTGACATCCATAATGTGAGCAGAGTCCTGCTCGCTCCCTTCTTGTTCCCCACCACCACGTTCTTAGATCCACCAACCCCAGCCTTACATGGACTGAATCCCAAATCTTCAAACTCTATGAGCAAATAGATCTTTCTTCCTCAGAGTTATTGGTAAGTTATTTTGGAGTATAGCAGTGAGAATGTTGACCAGGACGGGCACATTCTGTATCTGCATCAAGCAAAGTGCTCGCCACTGGCTTACAGGTGGCTGTGGAGCACTCGAAATGTGGTCAGTATGATTGAGACACTGAACTTGAAATCCCATTAAATGCTAGTTGTGTCTAGTTAACCACAGGTGACTTCTGGCCAACCTCTTGGAAAGTACAGGTCTTTTGTTTCCCTACTATGAATAATATCAAAATTAGTAACATCTTATTCCATCTTCTTCCCTCTCTTCAGAGCATCTAAAATTATATCCTTTCTGCTGAATAATATCATAAGGCTTATCAAGCTTAGTTTCTGAATATTCTTGTTCTTTCCATTTTCAATAGTTTAATCATATCTTTATTATCAGAGGATTGAGAATCCCTAATAAAAAAAATCCAAGATTTAATATACTCAAAAATCTGGAAAAAAATAATTTTGCAGTACTGGGGATGGAACCCAGCAGCATTCTTCCTCCAAGCTACACCCCCCAGCCCTATTTCTTATTCTTTATTTTTTGAAACAGGATCTCACTGAGTTGCAAAGGGCCTTACTAATTAGCTGAGGATGTCCGCAAACCACGATCCTCCTGTCCCAGCCTCCTAAATGCTGGGATTACAAGTGTGCGCTAATGTACCTGGCTATCTGAAAGTTAAGTGCTGACATAAGGCCACAGTGGGATAGTTTACTCCTGGCCTCATGTGATAGGTCGCTGTTACATGGATGGTTTATGTACACAAACTGGCTTCATATACAAATTATTACCTTCAGGGTCTGTGCATAAAATGTACATGAAACATAGTTAACATTGTGTTCCATCCCCCAGGTATCTCATTATGTGCATGCAAATATTCCAAAATTAAAAAAAATCCAAAATCTGAATCACTTCTCAGGCATTTCAGATGAGTGATACCTCACATTTACATAGTATTTTTTATCCGTTGTCTTTTATTTAGTCTCAGTTCTACAGTTAATGCTAGTCTGAATGAAAAACATCCTAAACATTCCCTGATGGTCCGAAGCTCTTTGATTAGGAGATTCAGGAAAGAAACTAAGGACTAGATTACCCGATTTCCTTCCTCTGTGTTACACTCCGACTGTGCCCTCTGTACTAGAAGTTCACTTTGGCTGAATTTCAAAATCCTAGCAGGGTATGGTGGCACCGCCCTGTAATTCTATAATTTGGGAGGCTGAGACAGTGAAATAGGAAAAGAATAGGTTCAAGGACTGCCTCAGCAACTTTGTGAGAATCTGCTTAAAAAAAAAAAAAGACTAGGGTGGATGTAGTTCAGAGGTAGAATGCTCCTGAGTTCAATTTTCAAGACCAAAAATATGTAAGTAATAAAAATTAATTAAAATCCTGGCTCATCTCTCCTTCTTTCTTCCTTCCTTTCTTTCTTTCCTTCTTTCTTTCTCTCTTTCCTCTTTCTGAGATAAAGTTTGAACATAGGAGTGATCTACCACTTGGGTTTCCAGCCCTTTTATTTTGAGACAGGGCCTCACCAAGTTGCCCAGGCGGGCCTTCAGCTTGTGAACCTCCTTCAGCCTCCTGAATAGCTGCCCTGCAGCTACCCATCGGCCCTGGCTTCTTGCCCTATCCGGCCTCCTTATCGGGGGTCAGAATGGCAAGGGTGCAAGGCCCTGGAGTTGAAGCTGCAAGTGTCCAGTCTTGGTGCTGAGTGAGAGCCCTTGGGTTGCTAGGGCTCCTGTTGGTTGTCAAGGCATACCCTGATTACAGCTGGGCAGCAGGCATTGTGCCGCCATGTTGCCTCATGTCAGGGCATTGCACCTTGTGCCAGTGCTTACGTGCTGCCCGGGATACCCTGGGTGTGCTGTGCCACGCCTGTGTGTACTTCAGGAGTTACATTTGCACTTGTGCATTATGCTGGAGTGCGGTGCGCCATGCCCAGGTGTGTTTTGGGAGTTAAGCCCCACTGACATTAGTGGAATCTCTTCCTTCTTTCCTTTCTTTCTGTTTTTTTTTTTTTTTTAACATGTGTTCCATATAGTAGGTCTTGGAGTTGACTATTCTTGGATGTCATGTTCCATTGTACAGGTTTGTGTTCTTTTCAATGCACAGGTTCAAGTGGATACCAGAAGCGGGGACTTTTGACTCCGCCCCAGTACAAATGGAGCCTGAGTTGAATGAGGATACATATGCTGATGAGGGTTTACTGAAGGGGCTTGGCCCGCAGGTTAAGGGGACATCCCTGGTTGAAAGAGACCTCAGAACTGCAGGTGATCAAAAGAATGGCACTAAGGCTAGGGCATGGCTCAGTGAGAGAGAGCTTGTCTACCACATGTAAGGCCCAGGATTCATGGGGGACAGGGAGGGGTGGCTAGGGCAGGGAAGAGCCCATATTTTTATGATAATGTCTTAAAGAGTTTCTTTTTTGGTGAGGTGTGTGTGTGTGTGTGTGTGTGTGTGTGTGTGTGTGTGTGTGTGTTTGTGTGTGTGTGTGTTGCTGAGGATTGAACTCAAGGGCATTATACCTCCCTATATTATTTTTCACTTGAAAACAGGGTCTTGCTAAGTTGCTGAGGCTGGCTTCAAACTGTGACCCTCCTGTCTCGGCCTCCCAAATACTGGGATTATAGTTAGGCTGCCACACTTGCCCACCATGCTTGGCCAAAAGAGTCTCTTGTAATATCTCCTGCCCTAAACCTGTTGTTTATGACTAATTGAAGAATAAGAAGGTAAGAAAGACACTTACTTTTGGTAGAGAGATTGAGCCCAGGAGTGTTAAACCTCCTCCCAGCTATACCCCTAGCCCTGTTTTTTTAAATTTTGTTTTGAAACAGGGTCTTACTAAGTTGCTGAGGGTCTCAGGAAGCTGTTGCCATTAGCCTCAAACCAGAGATGCCCCTGTCTCAGCCTCCCAAGTATTGGGATTACATTATTTGTATACCACCACACTCAGCTGTAAAGACAGAGTTCGTGCAGTGTGAGAGTGGGAGACACGAGCAATGGTCCACAAAACTCTAAGACAGTAAATCTCACCACACGTGGTTTGCGTCTCTCCACAATGTCACAAGGTTTACTCAACCTCGAAGGTGATAACATGCAGGAAGTTATTAGGAAATTCCCTATGTAAAGTTAAGCTAGTTTTGGATGCTGGGCGGCTGCTTTGCAAAAGCTATGAATGAGTCTCAAAGGATACAGCTCACACTAACACTTCTAACTAACAATTCTAATAAGTTTACTAGACTAACGATTCATGTCCAGAAAGTCTACGAGACAGTATACAAGTTCCATCATTCGAGCACTTGAATCAGCAATTAACAAGCTACAAACAAGCAGGGGGGCGGGGATAATGAGGAGTCCAGGAATGGAGGAGGAGATTCTGGGGTTGGTCAGAGAAGGAAGGCAGAAGAGTCCTGCTCATCCTGGTCAGTGGAAAGATCGCAACGGAGCCAAGTCATTGGATCCGAGTTGACACATGGCAAATTTGTGCCATAAACAGCTCAGCACACTGTGCTGAAAAAGTTGCTCTTTTATGGGGTTTGTGTAGGTGTTGCCGGGTGTCTTATCCAACCTTACCAGACGCTTGTCAGTAACCATAGTAACCACAGATGTGTCGATGATATCAATTGGGGGAAAGAACCTATGATCCCAGGGTGCGTGCTAGTCGGAGCCATATGCCGCATGTGAAACAAGTTGCTTATGAATGAGGCCCTCACATTGTTTTATGTCCCATGCTCTATACAAGGAAATAAGAGAAGATGTTTAGTAGCAAATTCTGAATTAAGGCCCAGGAGTTTGTTCACCATTTTGTCCCTTGTTCCAGTCCCGGTTTTATCCCCCTGCCCCAAGAGATTTTATCCTCCCTATTCTTAGGGGAAAGAGCAGAGACCTCTGTCTTGTAACTCCTTCAGGCTGACATGAGCCATTGATCCCACCTACCTGAGGTAGGATAGGCAAAATAAAAGTAACAGGTAGACTTTGCAACTCAGTGAGAACTTGTTTCAAAATAAAGAATAAAAAATAGGGCTAGGGGTGTAGCTCAGAGGTAGAATGACCCTGGGTTCCATCCCAAGTACTACAAAAAAAAAAAGTAAAAAATAATAGTAAAAAGTAGACAAAGAAAGGGAAGACTGTAGCTTTAAATCTAAAAACTCCACCGTGTTCTCATTTTTATCCGGAAGGTCTATCCGATAAATCTTAGAACACTGTATGTCTAGTGAATTGTGCATTTATATAATATTCAGATTTTACACTGATCAAATAAGTCAAGAGAAAAATACTGTTCCAAGCCCAATGATGTGGGTGCAGTCCAAGTGCTATCCATCCACTAGGTAACATCAACCTGAAGGTCATGAGAAGAGCCAGACCAGCACCACCTGCTCTGTACTCCACAAAGGAATCACACTCATTAGGCTGCCTCCGCCAAGCTTCCCCCGGACAGAGTTTCCTTTAAAAGAGCCCTTGCCCAGCGTGGTGGCACACCCTTGTAATCCCAGCGCTTGGGAGGCTGAGACAGGAGGATCGCACAGGTTCAAAGCCAGCCTCAGCTACTCAGTGAGGCCTCAACAACTTAGACCGCTTCCAAATAAAACATAAAATAGGTCTGGGGTATAGCCTGGAGGTCGAGGCCCCTGGGTTCCATCCTCAGGACCACAAAATAAATAAATAAAAATTTAAAAATAAATAAAAGAGCCCTGCAGGCCCAAAGCCTGCCTGCCTCTGACTCACCCTGCAACACGTTCTCTCTCAAAGGTGTACCTCTTACTTTTCTAAATAAACCTCTGCCTATGCCTCTGACTAGGTTGTGCCGAGATTCCTTTATGTCACGTAAGCCAAGCAGCACGTAGATCCAGAATGGAGGAACCGGCCCTTCTCCCATGACACTATTCAAGGAAGGTTATAAAATCTCTCAGGGCCTGACCAAAAAGAGGCAAGATTGGTGCTGCGATCTGCCTCTGAGTCTGGGGTGGGTTGAACCCCAATGAATATCAGCTTGACTTGGAACTGGTGAAGTCTCGAAGTCACAAATCTTACAGGCATGTTAAATAGGCAAGGTCTCCAGATCAGTAGGACAGTGGTGACCTGTGGCCACAAGCAGACTTATTTCCTAATGTACAAAGGCATCTCGTGTATACAATGGCAACATGATTAGTCAAAGCAAACAACGGTACATGCCAAAAGTTTTATTGGCCATTGAATATGTTCAGGGACCAGATACAATGAATATAAAATACTTACATATGTGAAACCTACATAGATTTAATTCTACAAACTTTGGCCTAAAATTTAGACAACCCTCAAGCACACTACTTAGCTCTCAGATATATGCACGTCTCTAGTCACAGATATCTAGGGTGTCAAATATCTTTGTTTAACCAGAGCTGTAATGTGATTATCCAAAAGACTTTAAAACAGATATTTAAACCTTAATTTTTTAGGACTTAGTTTCCCTAGGAAATGAAAACCTAAGAGTCAGCAGAAAACATAAAAAATTATCTCGATAAAGTACAAAATCTCAGCTCTGTAAGTTAGCTCCCTGCAAACGTTACCAAGAGTGGATCAATACCTCAAGGAAACCTTCTTTCTTTAAACATAGAGAACCACACTCGACTCATCGGGGCACCAAATTCTGATATTAGAAAATCTTCAAATAGCTTTTAGATTATAGCCAACTCAGTCACACAAATCTCCCTCCATAAGGTCCACCCTTCATAAGCCCTCTGTGGCCTGCCTGCTCCCTCTACACCTACAGAACTCCTCGGCAACCCACCCATCTTTTTCCCCCAAAACTGGAACAATCCAGATACTTATTTTTAAGGCAAAATTCATGCCTTACCATTTAAAATCCCCTCTCATCCCAAAGCATTTCATTTTCCATTTACCCTTTCTTACCATAGATTATCTCCATACCTATGACTTTCCTGTATCTTTTTATTTAATGATTTCTTTTTTCCTTAAATTTTTCAAATTTGCATTTTGAAACAATCTTTATAAAATTTCTGAATTTAAATAAATTATTTCTTTTTTGCCATACTGGGGATAAAACCCAGGAGCATTATACCTTCAAGCTACACCCCTAGCCCTATTTTTTATTTTATTTTTTATTTTTGAAATAGGACCTCACTGAGTTGCAAAGGGCCTTCCTAAGTAGCTGAGGCTGTCCACATACCGTGATTCTGTCTCAGCTCCTAAATGCTGGGATTCCAAGTATGCACCACCACCCCCAGGTAAATTTCCCCTTTTAAACAAGATAAAATACTTTGTTTTTATAGTTTTCTCATCAAAACACAGCTTAATATTTTTGCATATAGGATTACATGTTAATTAGAATTTTAATTCTTAGTAAACATTTCTGGAGAGACACTGGAGATTGATTC
This sequence comes from Muscardinus avellanarius, assembly GCF_963383645.1. Lineage (NCBI taxonomy): Eukaryota > Metazoa > Chordata > Mammalia > Rodentia > Gliridae > Muscardinus > Muscardinus avellanarius. The sequence goes on along the minus strand of NC_137798.1, from coordinate 98,879,671 downwards.
CAGGGGCATTCTACCTCTAAGCTATACTCCCAACCTTTTTTTATATTTTATTTTGAAACAGGGTTTCACTAAGTTGCTGAGGGCCTCATTAAATTTCTTTATTTTATTTTATTTTATTTTATTGGTGCACTGTATTCATACATCATAGTGGGATACAAACTTTTGTAGACATACATGCACACATCGCCCAGTCAGCCCCCACCCGATCCCCACCCCATTCTCTCCCCATCTCTCCCTCCCATGCTTGGCTTAGTGGTTGGTATCTAGTATTATAGCAATTTATCCAAAATTAAAAATGATAATCTCACATAACAGTTTCATTTGTCTGATACCAAGCTTTTGATGACTTAAAGATAACATTTCAATATTTCTTTTTGCTTTCTTTCTTACCAGAGAATATTTTTTTTCTATTTTTTTAGGTGAAACTATCATATATTTATATATTTATTTTTCAGAAAAAAATCTATCCTAATATGGAATATGGACTCTAGATACCCAAAACGATCTTGAAAAAGAACAAAGCTAGAAGATATATATTTTCTGATTTCAAACCATATAAAGCTACAATAATTGAAACAGTGTAGTACTATTCTAAAGGCAGATATATAAACCATTGGAGTTAAATAAAAGCCTAGAGCTAAATTCTTCCATATATTGTCAAGTTATTTTTGACAAGGTTTCTATGAACATTTGGTGGTGGAAATAATAATCTTTTAACTAAATATTGTTGAAAAATAATAATTACATGGAAAAGAATAAAATTGGACCCTTACCTAATCCCATATACAAATATTCACTCGAAATAGATAAAAGACCTAAATATAAATCTTAAGACTATAAACTTTTAGGAGAAAATCTGGGTCATAAAACCTCACAACACTGAAATTGGCAGTGATTTCTTGGATATGATTTCAATGGCACAGGCAACAGAAGAGTATACAAACTCCCTAAAAAATAAAAAAAATATTGTATATCCAAAGACAATGTAAACAGAGTTAACAGTTACTAATAGAATGGGATAAAATATTTCCAAATGCTATATCTGAAGGTATATTAATATTCCAACTAGAAATCCTAAAAGTTAACAACAATAAAGGCAAACAATATCCTTTAGAGATAGGTAAAAGACTAACATAAGTAATGAATCTCCACAGATAACCAATCTTAGTTGACTGTTGGATGGAAACTATTGTTTCTCTGTTTCTGGTGTGTGTTACCTATTTCTTCTTTGTAGTTAATCTCTTTGAGTATTTTCTCTAGTGCTGGTTTTGAAGACAAAAATTCCTTCAGTTTCTGTTTGTCATGGAAGCTTCTTATTTCTCCATCTAATTTGATAGAAAGTTTTGCTGGGTAGGAAATTTTTGGCTGGAAGTTGTTTTCTTTCAGAGTTTGGAATATGTTACTCCAAGCCCTTCTGGCTCTCATGACTTGGTTTGGGGAGTCTGGAGTGATTCTAATTCGTTTGCCTCTGAATGTCACTTGGCCCTTTGTTTTTGTTGCCTTTAAGATTCTCTGCTTGGCTTCCACATTGGTCATTTTGACAATTATGTGGCGTGGGGATCCTCTTCTCCGATCCTGTCTAAAGGGAGTTCTATAAGTTTCCTGGACCTGTGTATCAACCTCTTGCTCTATGTTTGGAAACTTTTCTGCTATTACTTCCTTGAAGAGATTGTTGATCCCTTTGGTTTCACTTTCTTTTCCCTCCTCTATTCCAATTATTCTTAGGTTAGCTCTCTTAAAATGGACCCATATTTCTTCAATATCAGATTCCTGCTGTTGGATATTTTTTTCTAGATTAGAAACTATGCGTTCATTTTTGGAATGATCATCTTCTAAGAGCGAGATTCTGTTCTCCATGTGGTCTAATCGGTTGTTTGTGCTTTGAATTGAGGCCTTTACTTCATTAATTGCATCCTTTATCTCTTTTTGGCTCTCTCTGAGTTCTTTTCGAAGCACCTCTATTACTTCTACAGTTATTTTTCTGATTTGATCTTCTAGAAATCTCTGATTTTCTGTTTTATCGGGTTCTGATGTTGTGGGGTTGTGGGCATTCATTGCTCCAGTGTTATTCCTCTTTCCCATGATTTAGGAAGTTTGTGCCTTCTCTGGGTTCTTCCCTTGGGTCACTACGACTTCACTTAAGGTGCTCTGGATCTCGAGTCTGTAGTATCTCAGACCCCACTACTCCTTTACTGGGTTGTATCACAGAGTCTCCGACCCAGAGAGTCAATAGAGGCTGCTTTAGACTGTGGGGGGTGCCAGGTTGCAAGTTCTCCTATGGTGTGATATCTCTGCCACCACCACTCCCCCACTGGGTCAAGTCCCAGGGAGTACAGTACTGGGATTTCTCCTCTGTGGCCCGCAATTTGACTCACTGTTCTTTAGTACGCAGATGTAGCTGTACTGGATTCGGGTGAATTCTCTGCTGCTGCCACCGGTGGCAATATGGCACCGCTGCTACGCCCTTGCCGTGAGGCTGGCGTATTTCTTCTTGGTTTTGATTTCCACTCTGAATCCCTGCGGCGTGTGCTGAGCTCAGCCACTGGGAGCTTTAGATTTTACCTGCGGCGAGAAATCCCACCTGGCTGTTCCGCAGTGGCTCACCTTGGCTTGCTGTAGCCGTCTGGTGAACTTGCCGCTGCCGCCGGCAGTAAAGCGCTGCTGCCGTGTCCTCAGGCGTGAGGCCGGTGTATCTCCTCTGTGGCTCCGAGCTCTGTTCTCAGTCCGCTTTCTCTCTGGAGCCTGGTGATTTTTTTGTTTCTCTGGTGATGGTGTTTTCTGGCTATGAAAGGCGTTGATTTTGTGGTAATGGAGATTGGTTGTTAGCGGGACTCTTAAGCCCCGCTTTTCTCGGTCGCCATCTTCCCGGAAGTCTCATTAAATTTCTGAGGCTGGCCTTGAACCTGTAATCCTTCTGTCTCAGCCTCCCAAGTACTGGGATTACAGGCATGCAATTGCCTCTCCCAGATTAATTCTTAAATCTTAATTTTTAAGCTTAATTCAAACACATTTAATAATAACCCCAAATATATTGACTTGTAGATATTAAAAAGCCAAAAATATACATTGCTTTTCAACTTTAAAAAAAAATCTATGATGTACTGAGGGTGGTCACCCATGCCTGTAATTCCAGCACTTTGGAGTCCGAGACAGGAGGATTGCAGGTTTGCAGCCAGCCTCAGCAACTCAGTGAGGCCCTGTTTCAAAATAAAAGATAAAATAGGCTGGGTGTGGTAGAGCGTGTAGCATGTTTGCAATCCCACTACTTGAGAGGCTGAGACAGGAAGATCGGTGGTTTAAAGCCAGCCTCAGCAACTTAGTGAAGCTCCCAGCAACCTAGTGAAACCCTGTTTCCAAATAAGAAATAAGGCTGTGGATGTAGCTTAGAGGTAGAATGTCAATGGGTTCAATCTCCAGTAATAAAAAAAAATCTTTATTTTTATCTTACAGCAAACTTAAATGAACTTACCTGCTAAAGACTTAAGTCACGTGAACCAAAAGACACTTCCGCTCATATCTTCCCAGTTTACAAGTGCCCGCTTATTTATAGGCTAATTAAAGTAGAACTTCTTGGAGGATTTTTATCATGTAGACACACCATATAACACGTACCCACAGGTGGTACATAGAAGCATACATATACATACAAACCAAGATCCTGTGGCCTTCAGCCCAAGATCCAGGCATGAGATACAGTGTTATACTAAACTAGATTAATCAGGTGTATAAACAGACAGCTACCTCTAAATTATGGATTTTTGTTTGCAAGTCTTGAACCAAATTCTTTAAGTAGAGATGTTTGGTTTTAAAAAGTTTTCTTCACCCTATTTTTTTTAAATCAATATGATTACTTCCTCCAGAGCCCTAAACCACCCTGGATCCTAACTTTGCATTCCCAGAATCATGACTTAGTTGAAAAAAGCAGAAAGTTGACATCTAAAGACACAGAATTCAGCTTAGACATCATTGATAAGGGCACGCCCAGTGAAGCAAAAGCGTTTCAAAGGTGAGGTTTGTTGTACAGACTTCAGTTATCAGCCTTCCCTGTTTTCTTAGTCCACAGAGACCCTTACAAATAGAAATTGCTCTTCTAAAGGATCACAAAGTCATACTTTGTAGAATTGTTTAGTTAAGTCATTTAGTCTAATTTGTTTTTAATCAGATATAGCCCTTCAATGAGTAGGGCAAAAAGCACTGTTTATGTCCGCCCAACTGGGGAAAGCTTCCCTTGAGCTTTTTGAAGCTTTTTAATTAAATTTGGTCCAATGCTGTTTTTAGAACTCATTTTGTTAGTGGTTTATCTGTTGGTAGAGCAAGAGTCAATGCTGGGGAAGTGTTTGGGGTCAGTAGATGTGCCGCTTATAGGGATTCCTTTCCGGACAGTCACCAGTGGGCCAGGTATGCCCTCTCCAGTGTTTCAGAAAGCCCCAAACACCAGAGTATAGCTCAAGGTGCGGGGTGACCACACCTTTCTGTGCACCTCCCAGACCTGCTGCCAGAGCTCCTTCCAACTCAGGAATGAGGTATGATCATCTTATATAAGAATCATATAAGACACTGCACAGCGTTAACACCTTACTTGTGTAGGGTCACCCGAAGTGGGATGATAGGAACATTTTTGTCTCTAATCTTTGGAGTCCAAGTGTTACTGGGTGGTGATTCCTCAGTTCTTGTTTCCCCAGTTCTTTTTTTCTTTTTAGTACTGGGGATTGAGCCCAGAGGCATTCTACCATTAAGCTACACCCCAGTCTGATTTTATGTTTTGTTTTTGAAATGGTCTGGCTAGGTTGCTAAGAGTCTCACTAAATTGCTGAGGCTGTGATCCTCCAGTCTCTGCCTCCCAAGTACTGAGATCACAGGTGTGTGCCACCATGCCTGGCCTTCCAGAAAGATTTCCATTGAGACACAGATGGGATAAGCATAGAGGATTTATATAGCAAAGTCAGTGGTCCCTCCCAAGAGAGGAGGCAAGGTATCCTCTGTGTGGTAGGTTTTTGACCTAGGTCTGGGCCTTTCTTCTTGTATTATAATTTGGGAGATCACTGCTACTTTACCCCACAGCTTAGTGAGTCTGCACTAATTCTACTTTGTCAGAAAATTTCCCATTAGTACCTAAGTGAAACCCCAGGTGTGTGTGTGTGTGTAGGGAGATAAAAAACCGCAGCATGAATGATGTCACAAAGAACCTAGGTCACCCAAGGACTTTGGATTCTCAGTGCACTGGGACACTCCACAGCTGGAAAGCTCCTTAGGGCAGTTGAACCTGGCTCTTTGCAGACGTGAGAAGTACCCATTCCAGGTTTCTTCTTACTGCATTCTTGTCCAGTGCAATCAACAAACGTGACTCATAGGACAAACAGAAGGGCAAGAGTGTGAAAGTCTTACTTTAAAAGCAAGAAAAATGGGGGATAGAGAAGGAGAAATGCCCCCAAACACAAGGAAGGGGAATGGAAAGAGAGCAGCCATTGAAGTTCTCAGGGAAAGAGCATGCATCCTGCGCCCCCTAACTGTTCTCTTGTGATTGGCCTGAATTGGGTGCTGGGGACCCAGTGTCCGTGGTCCAGTCTGAGTCCCTAATTTGAGCCTCCATCTTGGTGATTGGTGGATGTTTTTAATGTTCGGGTACCACTTGCCTGCCTCCCCAGCATCTCCCTTGATCACCCTTGGATTTGTTTACACTGGCTTCCCTCCAGTTTGGCCCGCAGGAGGGGCTGCAGTTTTGTTTTAACTTGCAGTGCCCTTGTGTGGTCATTGTTATTCCTGTATCTGTTAACCTTCTCCATTTCTCTTTTTTTTTTGCAGATAGTTTCTTTTAACCCTTTCTGTTCCTGAATCCTCTGTCCTATACTGCCTCGTTGGTTTTAGCTTCTCAGTATCTGGCCTTGAACGTTGCAATAATAGGAAGCAGTTCTCTGCATTTCTCAGTAGTCACACTTAAAGACTCAACTTTGAGCCGGGCGTGGTGGCACACGCTTGTAATCCCTGCGCTTGGGAGGCTGAGACAGGAGGATCGCACAAGTTCAAAGTCAGCCTCAGCTACTTAGTGAGGCTCTCAGCAACTTAGTGAGACCCTGTTTCCAAATAAAATGTCGGGTGTGGTGGTGCACACTTGTAATCCCAGCATTCAGGAGGCTGAGACCTGGAGGATTACGGTTCAAGGACAGCCTCAGCTACTTAGTGAAGCCCTCTGCAACTCAGTGAGACCCGGTTTCAAAATAAAGAATAAAAAATAGGGCAGGGTGTATAGCTCGGAGGTCGAATGCCTCTGGGTTCTATCCCCAGACCCGCAAAAAATAAATAAATAAATAAATAAGACGCAACTTTGGACCAGTAGTATGGGACTTACACAGCAGGTTCATTGGCTAAGATGGCAATTACTTGAGGTCCAGAAAGGTCGAAATTCAGGGGCTTGGCTGTTGTTTCTCTGATCTGATACCCACTCTTCCTCCCAATACTGGCTTCCCCAGCCCAGTGACCAAGAAGCCGAGCCCCCGTCCACCACCGACTGGCTGGATTGCATCTGGTTAAGTAAAGTGTCTCGTTCCTACTGATCCTCTTATTCTCAAAGGCCATAAGCAACACAGCGAACCTTCATTTTAGAAGGACGCACATGTATTTAGCATACCTGGTGTAAGAATAATAGACGGACAGTAATTTTACAGTTCCATCTAGTTCATCGTGAAATCCGCTGTACCTGCTCTATCCGCATGTCAGCTGGCGCACTCTGTCTTTGGACTTAGTTTAGCTTTCACGGTGCTCCAAGGACTTCAGTGGGGTCTCACACTCCCCTCTTCACCCTTACTTTGAGCTCCAGCAGTATCCACTGACTTCCTTTGGTTTGTCAGTGATTCAGTTTTGTTCCATGTCCATCACCCCAGCCGGGCACTCTCGTTCCTTCCCCACAGGGCTGCAGGTGACAGATGGGGATATATTGGAAGTTAAATTTGAAGACTGATTTGTGGGTTCACATTCAGACTACAGTTTAAAGTGAGAGATTAGACACTTCAGATTCTTCATTTGTTTGCTTTTATGGTACTATAAAATGAGCTATACCCCCAGCCCATTCATTTTTTATTTATTTTATTCTATTTTTTATTTTTTGGTGGTACTGGGGTTCCTGGAAGCCCTTCTACCTCCGGGCTACACTCCCAGACCTATTTTATATTTTTATTTGGAAACAGGGTCTCTTAAGCCAGCTCACCTGGCTTCGAACCTGCGTGATCCTCCTGTCTCCGCCTCCCAAGCATGGGGATTACAAGCGTGCGCCACCACGCCCGGCTCATTTTTAATTTTGAAACAGAGTCTTGCTAAGCTGTTGAGGCTGGACTCAAACTTGCCAGCCTCCTGTCCCAGCCTCCCAAATACTGGTGTCACAGGTGTGCACCACTACACCTGGCAAGACACACTAACTTTGGAAAAACCCTCAGCCACTGTTAGAGTGTCCCCACCAACCCCAGCCCCACCATCCACATCTTTCTGGGTCCTCTCCGCTTCACGATCCCCCGCCTCCACACATACTCCTCATCCTTCAAATGTCGACGACTTCACCGTGCAGAACAACTTGCCTCTCTCCAACTTGGGACTAGCTTTCCTGATTCAAGGCCGCGTGGATGGGATTGCTAAGTAAAAGGCTGTGCCAAAGAGAAATTATGTCTCCCCTGGAGGCAGAGCCGCTGTGCTTAGTTACGGGCGTTCAGTGTTCTCCCTCATGCCTCCTCTCCTCCTAGTGTACCTGCTCATGAGCGCTTGAGCTGGGAAGGATGAAAGAAGAGGAAAAGAGTTTCCATGAGCAGGACACATTCCAGAACTCTCTGGAAAGTGGGTGGGCTTCGGGTCCACTGAGGGAAGTCCTCGGGGGCTCCGGGAATGGACGAAGGCAGGGGAAGAGCCAACACCAGGGACTGAGAGCAGCCTGCCTAGCTAATAAGAGGCATCCTCTCCTACCCCAACCCCGGGAGGGATTATTATAGTAATGCCTCTTTCAAAGAAATAACAAAGGTGTAGACACATCGCACAGGTGCTGGGGGTCACAGAGCCAGGCAGTGGCAGAGCCATTCAAACCAGGCAGCCTGCTCCAGGGCCTGCGCCCTCGGTCACCACTGTGCTGCACAGACTTGGAAAACAGATCTCGCTTGATAGAATCCCAGCTCGACCGCTCACTCAGACCCCCAAGAGAGAAGTTCACTTCTCAGAGCCTCCGTTTCCTCAACTGCAATACTGCAGGTTCATTAAAACCCATCTCAGAGTGTTCCCTGGAACATAAAATCAGCTAACAGATGGGAAGTGCCTGGCACACATTAGATTCAATAAAATTTAATATTCCCCCTTTATGATATTTTCCGCTTTTGGTAGAAAGTATCATTAACAGTGTTCTTAAAGTGGAAAAAGTTTTCTAACGTTATTTCACTTAGTAAAAAGGATCATGAAAAGCACCGAGGGACCCAGCAAATGTCAGTGCTGTTCTTTTATTTTTATTAGTATAATTTAAACAGGAGGAAAACAATGACTGCTGGTCTGCAGGTAAAAAGATCAAGAATGTTGCAAGAACAATACAACTTGCTCTATTTAAAAAAATTAAACAGTGGCTCATTTGAGGAACTCCCCTTAACAAACATGACATATAATCACAAATAATTAGGCCGATTTTTGCTCCAAGTTACAACTGCCTTTGTTCAACATTTCTCCTTTCCTCGGAGACTGTTGAACAGGGTGACAAGCACAGCCCCATGCATCCTGCCGCGGGCGACCGAAGGACCCATTTATCCAGGTGCTGATGCCCCCAGCAGGAAAGCTAAACTTGAAACAAAATGTAATGCTAGGCTCGCAGCTCCTTGAAACAAAGGGCTTTGACTAAGTAAGGAAAACAAGAGAACTTTTTGCATTATGCATTTTTCTCCTCATATTTCCAGATAACCCTCTCACTAAAGACAAAGATTCCTATGTGGCGCATCCTGAATTTCACTTATCCCGGTTTTCATGCTTTTTAAATGTGCACAGCTCCTTCAGTTCCCAGCGGCTCCGAGGGACCTGCCCACGGGTTGATGCTGGGATGCTGAAGGTGTACGACGGAATATGGAGCCAAAAGCTGCCCACACCCACGAACCGGCCAAGGGCTGGGTCCTGCCAGCCCTGCCCTCACCTCGGCCACCTCTTTGTTACAGTGCACTAGCGATGTGATTATTGGAGCTCTCTCCTTTAAGCCTTAAAAATAAGTGTGAAATCAATTCATGAGAGGCCATTGGCCAGGGCTGAGTGCCTGCCTGTGGCCCAGCAGACCAAACCAAAACAGAGTCGCTCATGCTACAGCCTCTGTCACCAACTTGCAACCAAATCATTCATCGGACCCTTCGAGAAATCAAGAAAGAATAACTAATCCCTCCAAACAAGCATGATGCAGAAGCACCCTGTGCTTTAGCCTTTACAAGAAAATACCTTTGAAAACCCCATCCAGGTTTTGTTCTGTTTCTGCTTTCCTCGACCCCTTTCTGTCTCTAAACCAACCTCTCAGCTCCATTCACTGAAATATTCTGTTTTTGGAACAAGAGTTGCCTGATTCTAGAATCACACAGAAAAGCCAATAGAGATCTTTATGCTAAGTTTGTTTCCTTTTTTTTTTTTTTTTTTTTTTTTTTTGCAGGTCTGGGGATGGAGTCCAGGGGCATTCAACCTCCGAGATACACCCCCTGCCCTATTTTTTGTTGTTTATTTTAAAACAAGGTCTAAGTTGCAGAGGGCCTCACTAAGTAGCTGAGGCCATCTGCAAACCACGATTGTCCGGTCTCAGCCTCCTGAATGCTGGGATTACAAACATGTGCCACCATGCCTGGCTTTCCTTCCTTCCTTCCTTTCTTTCTCTTTCCTTCTTTCTTTCTTTCTTTTTCTCTTCTTTCTTTCTTTCTTTCTTTCTTTCTTTCTTTCTTTCTTTCTTTCTTTCTTTCTTTCTTTCTTCAGAAGTGCCAAAACTTGTTGTCTTGGGTGTTCTGATAAAACAGGCCCAGAGAAAAGCAGTTCCTTGCCCAGGTTCGCTACACATCCCACGACAGAAAGATGCACAGTGATGGAAAAGAAGATGCCCAGTGGTAGTTGGTCCCAGGAAGGACCAGCCCTTCTTGGTTCATCCAGCAAGGCCTCTCTGAAGAGGCGACACTCGTGCTAAGAATGGCCTGGTGGTGCCGGCCATTCTGAGAGCTGAGGGATGGCTTCAATGGCCACAGGAACGTTGAGCATGCTTGGCAGGCAGACGGGTTCCCTATCACCTGGAGGGTGAACCGAGGTGAGAGGCAGGCCTCGTTGGTCAGGATGAAGAGTTTATGCAAAGAATCTTGGGAATCCAGAAAATAATATGATCCACTGACCTCCAGCTGCTCTGTGGAGATTAGAGAATAAATCGCAAGGGGTCAAGAATGGAAGCAGAGAAGCAAATTAAGCAAGGAAGTCTGGGTCAGAGGTAGCTGAATGTTTCTGCAAGGGTCAGAAAGTATTTTTAGCTCTATGAGCTATTGTGGCCTTTCAGTTCTGCCTTTGTTGTTAAAAGCAACCATAGATAATACAGAAATAGCCAGGTGTGGTGGCTCACACTTGTAATCCCAGTACTTGGAAGGCTAAGACAGGAGGATCCGAGTTCACGGCCAGCCTCAGCTACATAGTGAGGCCCTCTGCAAATCAGTGAGAACCTGTTTCAAAATGAAGTATAAAAAATCAAGCTGGAAGTGTAGCTTGGAGGTAGAATGCCCCGGGGTTCAATCCCCAGCAACACACACACACACACACACACACACACACACACACACACACACAAGATGATACAGAAATGATGAGTGTGGCTGTCCTCATAAAACTTCTTTCTTAAGGACTGGCAAATGTCGCCATGGGCTATAGTTTCCTGCTTCTTGCTGTGGGTATTAAATACTAAGGCACAAAGTTACAGGCAGCAAAAACTTTCAGGTAATTGGATGGAGAACCACCTGAAACTATTTATTAGGGGGTAAAGGATGCTTATTTTCCATTCTTTGATACCAGTTTTAGCTGCAGAGATATAAGTACATTTTCCTTATAGGAAAACAAAACTTTACATATAAAGTTGCCTTTGATGGGCAGGGCAGCGTGGTCTTTGATGGAAGAAGAGCGTCTTGCCATCCCATAGATATGGAAGAAGAGGCCTGTGGACCGGATAGGACCAGGCGTGCGTGGAGGGGACGAGCGGCTCCTGCCTGAGAGCTGCTGTGTTCTCCATCATCCATGAGATCCGGTTGCACCGAAATGGAGGAGGAGGTAGAGCCAAGGAACAGTTACGACACGCAAGGTCTGTGGCACTCACGAGCAGCCCGGGACGGGCTGATCACAGCCTTGACCGTCAGTACCTCCAAATGCAGTTGTATATTTAAAGTTTTTATTGGTTCACTGCAATTTTACACAACAGTGGGATTCACTATTACCTATTTGTATGTGCTCATAAGATCATTTGGTCCGTTTCATTCCCTGGTTCCTCTCCTTCTCTCTCTCCTCTTCTCCCGGTCGTCCTCCTCTGTTCTGCTGGTCGCTTTTCTACTTTCATGACATTCCTCCCCCTCTCTTGCCTTCTTTTTCTCTCTACCTTCCTCATTTGACAAAGCATATGACCCTTGGCTTTCTGAGTCCAGCTTATTTTGCTTAACACAGTGCTCTCAAGTTTCATCCCTTTTCTTACAAATGATATAATTTCATTTTTTTGTATGTGTGTGGTACTGGAAATTGAACCCAGGAGCATTCTATCTCTGATCTAGACCTCCCCCCCAGCTCTTTTATTTTTTATTTTTGAAACAAGGTCTCACTAAGTTACCACATGCTGGCGTCGAACCTGTAATCCTCCTATCTCAGCCTTACAATTACATCAAGTACTGGGATTACAGGTGTGTGCCACCATGCCAGGCTATAATTTCATTCTTCTTTATAGTCAAATAAAACATTATTGTGTAAATATATCATATTTTCTTTCTTTTTTATTTCTTATTTCTTTTTTTTTATTTTTTTCAGTCCTGGGGCTGGAACCCAGGGGCATTCTACCTCCGTGCTACACCTCCAGCCCTATTTTTTTTATTCTTTATTTTGAAACAGGGTCTCACTGAGTTGCAGAGGGCCTCACTAAGTAACTGAGGCTGTCTGCAAACTGCGATCCTCCTGTCTCAGCCTCCTGAGTGCTGGGATGACAAGCGTGTGCCCCCATGCCCGGCCGTGTACCACATTTTCTTTCTCCATTGATCTGTTGATGGCCCCTGGGCCAGTTCCGTAATTTGGCTGTTGTGATTTTTGCTGCTATAAGCATGGTATACATGATCATGACAGCATACTGACTTTCATTCTGGATAGATACCGAGGAGTGGGAGAGCCGGGTCATGTAGGGGTGCTAGTTCTAGTCTTCTGAGGAACCTCCATACTGTCTCCATAGTGGTTTGCTAATTTACAGTCTCACCACCAGTGGAATACAACTGAATTTGGACATGTGGTCACATAGGTGGGCCCTAATTTGATAGGATTGGGCTCCTCATAAGAAGAGGGGATTAGGACACAGACACACAGAGAAGACGCCGATGGAGAGACATGAGGATAAAGCGCCATCTGTGAGCCAACGAGAGAGGCCGCAGAAGAAAACAACCTGCCAGTACCTTGCTGTCCGGTTTCTTGCCTCCAGGACTAAAAATATTAATTCTGCCACGTCTGCCACCCAGTCTGTGGTGCTTTGTTATGGCAGCTCTAGAAAACCAATCCAGAGAGGCCTAGTAGACCTTCGAGATGGTTGAGGCCACTGAGGGTTGGCATGAGGCCCTGCCCAGGGTGGTGCTGCAGAAGCTCCTCCTCTCGCTGTCAGCACTGTGGGTATTACTGTGCATTATTAACACAGATGCTTCTCACACTTCAACAGAAAGAGAAGACCCAGGCAGAAAGCACACGGGTTTAGTGGTGGGAGGGTGGAATTCCCCTTTGAGGTCTTAGGTTTCTCAATAGTTGGAGTTGAAGCCATCAAAAACATGAGAAAAGTAGTCATGGTGGCACATGCCTGTAATCCCAGGACCAGAGGCTGAGGCAGGAGGATCACAAATTGAGAATCAGCAACTTAGTGAGACCCTTAGTGTTTCAAAATAAAAAGTACAGAATTATATTTAGATCTTTTATCTATTTTGAGTTAATATTTGTATATGGGATTAGGTAAGGGTCCAATTTTATTCTTTTTCATGTAATTTTAAATTTTCAACAATATTTAGTTAAAAGACTATTATTTCCTCCACCAAATGTCTGTGGAAACCTTGTCAAATATAACTTGACAATATATGGAAGAATTTAGCTCTAGGCTTTTATTTAGCTCCAATAGTTTATATATCTGCCTTTAGAACAGTACTACACTGTTTCAATTATTGTAGCTTTATATGGTTTGAAATCAGAAAATATACATCTTCTAACTTTGTTCTTTTTCGAGATCGTTTTGGGTATCTAGAATCCATATTCCATATTAGGATAGATTTTTTTTCTGAAAAATAAATATATAAATATATGATAGTTTCACCTAAAAAAAAAGAAAAAATATTCTCTGGTAAGAAAGAAAGCAAAAAGAAATATTGAAATGTTATCTTTATGTTATCAAAAGCGTGGTATCAGACAAATGAAACTGTTATGTGAGATTATCATTTTAATTTTGGAATAATTGCTATAATACTAGATGTCAACCACTAAGCCAAGCATGGGAAGGAGGGATGGGGAGGGAATGGGGTGGGGATTGGGTGGGGGTTGACTGGCGATGTGTGCATGTATATCTACAAAAGTTTTCTTTGTATCCCACTATGATGTATGAATACAGTGCACCAATAAAAAATTAAAAAAATACAAAGGACCAGGCTATAGCTCAGTGGTAGAGCCCTCCTGGGTTCATATCCCCCTTACAAGAAAGAGATAGAAAAAGGAACGGAAAGGATTAGGAAAGGGGGAAGGGGAAGGAGAAGGGAAGGGAGGGAGGGAGGGAGGAAAGGGAGAAGGGGAAGGAAGAAAAAACACGAGAAAAGAGGGACTGTACTGGCCATCTGGACCCTGGTGAAACATCCTGGAGAAACTTAGACTCTGGGCTGATCCCCGGCCTCTTGACGTTTGCAGTCCAGAATTCAAAGTGAAAACTGTCACCCTCTTTCTATTATCATTTTGTCTGGCAATATTTTTCTGTCAGCTTTAGAAAATAAGGCAAAGCGGATTGGATGAAGTTTGGCATGGTGCCTGGCAAATCACAGAGAAGAAGGCCAGAGAGTCTCGTGCGTTGGGAGAAGAGTGGAACAGACTCCGGGCTGGGCAGGGATTCCTGAACTGCGGGAGCCAGCGCAAGGGTCTCTGCAGACCCTCCCCAGGAAAGCAGCCCTTGGCCCTCGCTTCCCTACACGCTTGCTGCTGTGTTCGTTGTGGTCACGTTGTTTTGTAGTTTATTTTCATTGTTGCATTTTCCTTTTCCTGCTATGCAGAAATTTTTCGTTTTTTAATATAGTCACATTTATTGCTTCTTCCTTTGTGTATTTCGCGGTTTGTGTTTTTCTTAGTAAGGACATCTCTGCTTTACAATTATAATTGTGTTTCATGTTTTCCTATAATATTTTATAATTTCCTTTGTTCGAATCATTAATACATCTGGAACTAACTTATTTTCATATGAGAAATGAAATAGTCTCTAGCCAATTCTTTTGTGTGTCTCCAAGTGGCCAGCCAGTTATTATAACTGTTTAATGCCTTGTATAGATTCCCAAACTTATTGACTGACTGCTCCCTTTTTAAGAAAATAAAAATCTTTCAGCAGCCCCTGGATGTTTCCACTGCCACTTAATTTTTAATCAGTGCCCCCAGTTGCACCTGAGGTTAACACCGTGCCCCACCCATAATTTCAATCCCCCCTCCCCAGTGGGACTTTGGGAGTCTATGGATCCTAATGTATCTCTTACCTGCACTTTGAAATACCATCTTGACTTTGTAGGAAGGCAAAACCTTACCTCTACCCTGTTACTGTTTTGAGCTGGGCCTAAGAATTAAATTGACATAAACATGTTATTTGGAGAATGCCACAGCATCTCAGGCAGATCTTGAGAAAGCTCGATCAGGGTATCTGCAACGGCGGAGATCCCCCATGAAGTATGTCTAGCATTCCTTTCTTTCATAAAATTATTTTAGGATTATTTGGATTAATATGTATAATTGGAATTTTATGTATAAACATTATAACTAAAACTGATGGGCAGTGGCTTGTGAGAGACTCAGGCAGCAAAGATAAGATTCTTTCCCAAGGATGAAGATATTGGGCCAAATATTAAGTTCAAACTGACCTTAGTTAGAGCCACTGCATACGATTAAGTTTGAGACGGCCTTGTGAAGGGAGACAAAATATACTATGTCCAGCACCGTTGCCCTAAACTTTATAATAAATAATAACTTTTTCCCATCCTTGGCAATCCTGCTTGCATGACTATGCCCTCGCTTTTCTGCCAACAAAAAAAGGTATAAAAACTGTAACAAATCCTGAATAAAACGGAGAAGTTTGAATCTGAATTCGTGTGGTCTTCTTCTCTCATCGACCTCGGTTTCCCCTCACCTTCACATGAACCTCGACTCTGCTAGGGCTGGACCCCGGCAGGAGAAAAGCATGCAAATTTAGTTACTGTAAGTTTTATGTGGCCCAGAAACCTGGGTCACATGAGAAAATGAAGACCCAAAGAAACAGAGTCAAACACTTGCAGTGAGACAAAGAGCCATAAAGGTGGCAGTGGGTCCAGGCCAGGGCCCTGGCGGGTGCTTAGTGGTGGAAAAGTGTCGACAAGCCAAAGGCTTATTGTAGAGACGCCTGTGGCCTCAATTCCCATCCCTGGTGATGAGAGCGTTGCTTTCCTGCTGGTGTAGGGAGGGCATCTCCCATATGGGAGTTTTGTCCCCTTTCAGGAAGAGAAAGGGGAGGCCAGAGAGCCCTTCTTGCACAGCAGCTCTTGGGGTACACTGTCTGCCACCCGTCATTCCTATACTAAACCCTCATGCTCTGCCATCTCTTCTCTCAGCCTCTGTTTCATCCAGTGCTCTGATGTCCAAACCTGTACGACCTCCAAACTTGGTCAGTGCCTGCATTGCACAGTGATGTCTGATAACCCTGGTTTGTTCTACTAACAACAACTCCTCCTCCTCTTCCTCTTCCTCCTCCTCCTCCTCTTCCTCTTCTTCCTCCTTGTGGTACTGGAGAATGGAACCAGAAGTGCTCTACCAGTGACCTTCCCAGCCTTATTTTATTTTTTGTTTTGAAACGGGTTCTCCCTAAGTTGTTGCCAAGGTTGGCCTTGAACCTGTGATCCTCCCATCTCAGCCTCCCAAATATCCTAATGCTTCTCATTCAGGATTTGCCCAGCTTTCATGTTAATTTTAGGCTCAAATTATCTGGGTATAACTTTCCATTTAAGGGTTATTTTAGTATGTTTACATAAATGGATAAATTTGTTTGGAAAATATTACTGTGGTACCTTGCAGAACCTTAGGAGGCCACCAAGAGACTTGAAGTGACTGCTAATTACAAGCCCTAATAGGTCCCACCTGCTCTTTTACAGCTTCAAAGATGGTCCCAGTCTGCAAGCCCGGCTAAGCTAAAATCAACATCCCCAAACTGAGCACGATGGCCCATTCGGGAGGCTGAGACAGGAGGATCACAGCTTCATGGACAGCCTCAGCTATTTAGTGAGGCCCTTTGCAACTCAATGAGACTTTGTTTCAAAATAAAGAATAAAAAAATAGGGCTGGGGGTGTAGTGTGGAGGTAGAATGTCCTGGTTCCATCTCCAGCATCGCAAAAAAAAAAAAAAAAAAAAAAATCAACATCCCCCATAATGTCCTTGGAAACCCCAGACCAAAAATAAATAAATAAATAAAAACAGGGGACTGCAGGGTCAGCAAAAGCGCACTAAAGAAGGGCTTCCTCTGCCTCAGCGCAGTCTTGCAGGAGCGGCCTTGGGGCCATTCCCAAGCAAACGCTTCCCTTTAACAAAACCTGTCTGCACTGCTACCCTTTGTCTTGTGCATTCTTTTTCAGTCTATATCCTTGGGGACACAGGTGTCACTTGCACACAGGTTGTACCTGTGCAACCACAAGTAGGGCCTTGTTTCCTCAGCTGTGTACCATTGTTAGGGGAAGATGAGATTTCCTTTCTTAAACCCTTGTCTCATTATCCAGGTCCTTCAGACATTTTTCTCCCTTTTCCAACTAGCTCCCTTCTATGTTGGATCTTTTGACAGCTTCTTAGTTTCCTTTACTGATTTCTTCCCTAGAGTGCTTACAATTTGGCATTTTTTTCTCTCTAGATCATTGGTAAGCCATGCTCAGTGAGCCTCATTGGGCTGCCCACTGTCTTTGTCACTAAAGTTTTATTGGCACACAGCCGCAGACACACCCATTCATTGACACTGTCTCTGGCTGCTCTCCTGCTCCAAGGGTGGAGGTGAATGTCATTGCAAAGACCTCGCAGCTCACTCATCAGGTGTCTCTTTACAGAGGAAGTTTGCTGACCTCTGCCCTGGACAGCTGTCTTCTCTGGCTGCCACAAGCACTTCTTTGCTGGAGCCTCCCCAGTCTATGAACATAGTCCAGAGCTTCTCCTGACCGTGCAGCCTCTGCCTCTGTGGGGCCTCAGCTTGAATGTCCAAAGTGCACCTGAAACTGAACCTCCATACCAAACTCTTTGCTTTATTTAGCCTGGATCCCCCTGTGTGGTAGTTAGCTTTCCATTGTTGTAACAAAATACCCAAGAAAACCAGTTTAAAAGAGGAAAGGCTTATTTTGGCTCACAGTTCCAGAGGTTTCAGTCTGTGGTTGGCCAGCTCCCTTGCCCGGGCCTGTGGCGAGGCAGGGCACCATGGTGCAGGGCGTGTGAGCAGAGCCCTCAGCTCACGGAGCCAGGAAGCAGTGACCTTCCCCCAACTAGGCCTCGCTGCCTACAGTTTCCACCAAGAATACCATCAAATTATGGATCTGTCCATGGATTAATCCATTCCTGAGGTCACTTCTCCAAAGCCCCACCTCTGAATATTACTGCACTGGGGACCAAGATTTCCAAGACAGGAGCCTTTGAGGGGACACTGCATGTCCAAGCAGTAACACCCATCTGCCTGCACGCCCCCAGCTCAGGACCCAGCTAGCAAAACCAGGACTCCGCAGGTGGACTCCACTGCAGTGCTTCCACCCGCTGCAGGCACCAAGCTCTGCCCGCCCCTCCCGGCCCCTCTCACATCTGTTCATCCTCACATCTGGCTGGGCAGGGGAAGAGAGCCAGGAGGGGGAGTCAGGGGCCTGGGCTTAGACACTTCCAACTGTTGACCAGGGCATATTAATGGAGCCCTGGAGCCCCTGCTGGAGCTAGAGACACAGGCCTGGCCTGCCTTCTGGTTTTTAGTACTGGAGGTTGAACCCCGGGGTGTTCTACCTCCAAGCTACATTCCCAACCAGTCTCCCCATTTATGAAACAAGTTCTCACTAAGTTGCCGAGGGTCTCCCTAAGTTGTCAAGGCTGGCTTGCCTTATACCTGCTGTAATCCTCCTGTCTCAACCTCCCAAAGTACTGGGATTCCAGGCGTATGCCTCCACATCTGGCTCCAGGGACTTGCTTTATGAATCAAATTTTTACCTCGGATTGTGTATTTCATTTATAATATATAATGTAGAGTGCTGTGGGGACGGCAGAGTGTCATGTGTGTGTGTGTGTGTGTGTGCGGGCTCTTCTATCCTGGTCTCCTCCTTCAGGAAGCCTCCCTGGATGTCCCCAGCTGTGTGACACCCAACCCTTTCTCACCTCGCCATACTGCAGTGGGCCCTGGTTGCACTCAGTCCTGATGTACGGTCCTCGGGTGTGTGCTCAGCCTGTGTGGTAGACTGAGCCCCATAAGAGCAAGGATTCCTATCGTTTTTCTTCTCCTAAAACTCAGCACAGAACCCAGGAAAGACTGGAGGTGCTTGTAAATGTGTGTGGAACTCTGCCAAGTGCCCTAAGAAAGCCCCCAGTCTCTAGGAGGGGCAGACACACAAATGAGCTACACAGCTTGGCAGAGGATCTGCAGAAAGGAGCTCTGACCCCGTCTCCAGTGGTCCCTGCCGAGGAAGAGGTCCACTGGAGGGAGCCGACACAGCCGGCTCACCCAGGCACAGGCACCCAGGGTGTGCGCCCAGTGGCCAGTGTTCAGGCCACGTGGGTAGCGGGGGCTCTGAACACCATGCCTGCGTCTGGCACGTGGAGGGAGTATTCCACAGTGAACCCTGCTTCATGCTGACCACAGCCAGCGATTCCGACACAGGGCGGCACCAGGGCTCCTGTGCACACCAGTTAAACCACCCGGCCCCTGCCCAGTCTTCCTTACAGGAAGCTTAATTTTTCCCATGTTCTTGGTTCATCACTACAAGTCACTAAACACAATTCCCGGTAGCTGGTTTTAGGTCTTCAGCTCCCATTAAGTGGGACTGAGAAATGTTTCTTCCCAATGCCCCGAAGCAAACTGTCACAAATTGTTAGATGTAGTGCTTTACAGAGGCCATGCTACAGATCCATATCCACCCCATGAGTACAGAGAAGCCAGCTTCAGGGGGAGGTGAAGGGTGAGGAGACCACACCGAGGACGTCTGGCTGGCACGGATCAGCGCTCCATGGCCATCCCGGGCGTCACGGGAGTGATTTTATACATCGCCAACTCTTGGCTTCCTGGAGTAGACCTCAGCCCTGGACAGCCCCAGACAGCCACTTGGGTGGGGAGGGCAGACACACTGTGGAAGTGCAGGGGGACCTTTGGCTTCTGCGTGGGCAGCTGGCTTCCACAGCAGTGCAGGACCCCTGCTGGCCCGGCTGCCGGCTCAGAAGCCCAGGACCTCCTTCAGCATGTCAGCAATGGAGCTCCAGGGCCTGGGGGAAGAGACAGAGGAGGCTGTCACGTTCCTTGCTCCTGGGTTGGGATGGGAAAGAGGCCATTGGGAGTGGTCACCCAAATGCTATAGATTTGGGGGTTATGGAACTGCCCACTAGGTAGCCATGGCTGGTTTAATCACTGGCCTATGGCAATTAGCTCAGCCTCCTGCCTGCATCTCTGCTCTGGAGATTGTGATGGGGACTGAAAGCTCCATCCTCTAGTCACTCGGGGGTTCCTCTGGAAACCACCCCCCAATTCTCCAAGTGTCTCTGCATTTACCTTTGCAAAAATACACTGATGGTTGAAAGGGACTTATTATGAATAAAATATAAGCTCTGTGCCAGGAACTGGGCAAAGACCAACTATATATTTAACAGCAAAAGGAGCCTGGGCCAGAGCCCCGGGATACAAAAAGCAAAAGGGCACAGGGGTGAGGGGCCTTGACGTGTACCTTCAGCAGGTTACTGTTTGATCTCGCATGGTGCTGATACCCAGGGCCAGAGTAGGCAGATCCCAGGGAAGAGGCTTGAGGCGGGCCATGCAGACAAGATGGGGGCAGTGCACACTTGGCATCGTGAGTAGGGGAGCCCAGGGGACGCCAAGTCACCAGGCCCCTGCTAGGTCACGCACTGCTCTGCTGTAGACGGCAGCAGGGGAGGTGGGAGGGCACGCAGGCCACCAGTGCCCAGGAGGGCAATGGATCTCTATGGTCTCCCCAGTGACAGCCCAAGGCTGGACACCCCTCCTAATGCCCCAGGGCAGATGTCCAAACCAGGCTTATTTCCCACAGGAGAGGCTGCACCCAAGCTCAGCTTCCTGTAGGACTGAGGCTTCTTTCCCTCACCCTGGGGGCTGTAGCTTCCCATACACCCCAGCCGCTGGACAGCTGGCAGGCCCAGACATCTACCAACAGCTGGTACCCAGCCCCAGCCTGCCTGGCACCCCAGGTCCGTGAGCCCTTGGGCATTACATTTGCTCCTACCCTTGCCGTTAGGACATCGATCAGCTCACCATTCCCAGGGTGGAGAAACCAGTCATTGTCGTCGTCGTCGTCGTCGTCCTCCTCCTCCTCCTCCTCCTCCTCCTCCTCCATCTCTGGCTTGACTTCCTGACTCTTGCCTGGTAGACATTTTCAGGAAATAAACTTCCTAGCACACACCTGGGATGCACACTGCACGACACACCCTCTCCCCACACCCTTCTCTTGGGCCAGCACAAGTCATGGAGGATTTGGGGGTTTGGGCACTGGGAACTGAACCCAGGGGCGTCCTACCTCTGAGCTACACCCTTAACTTTTTTTAAATTTTTGGTCTTGAATCAGGGTCTCACTAAGTTACTGAGGTTGATCTCAAACCTGCCATCTTCCTTCCAAGTGCTGGGATTACAGGCACACTGCTAGGCCCAGTTAGGAGCAGGGTTTCCTAAGGGACAGCTCTTAGCCCCCACTGGCACGGGCTCTTTTTACCCCGTCTCCCCTCAGCGGGGCGAGAACTCCTGTCCTGACCTCACAGCCACATGTGCGAGTGTTTGTCAAGAGCAGTGGATCCCAGCTAGAGGCAGTTTGCCCCCAGGGGACATTGGCAGTGTCTGGAGACATTTCTGGTTGTCATGATTTGGTGCAGGGAAGGGGATGCTACTGGTACCCATGGATAGAGGGCAAGGATGCTGTTGAACATCCTACAGCCTCAGGATAGATCAGGATAGCAAAGCATTACCCGACCCCAAAGGGCCAGAGCGCTGAGCTCCAGAGCCTGACCTTGGTGCCATTTTAAGTTTTGCTAAATCCTTCTGAATTGTCTCCAAGCCCCCAAAATGGCTGGTACAATTTGTACTCTCACCACAGGGGTACACACACCAAGCCTCACTTCTACCAAAATCGAGGATTATAGGTTCAGAAGTTTGAAACCCGCATGTCCCTGCTCCCTGGGTTTGGGATGTCTCCTCTTTGGTGACTTGCTGACATTTGCCCATTTTTCCTTTTAGATTCCCAGGAGTTCTCTATGAACTCTGCATCCTAGTTCTAAGATTGTACAGAGAAAATGCTCATTTGAAAAGTTCATTGTAAGCTGTGCATGGTGGTGCACACGTGTAACCCCACTACTTGGAAGGCTGAGGCGGGAGGATCGCAGGTTCACGGCCAGCCTCAGCTACTTAGTGAGGCCCTCCGTGACTTGGTGAGACCCTGTTTCAAAATAAAGAATAAAGCGTGGTGGCGCACGCTTGTAATCCCCGCACTTGGGAGGCTGAGACAGGAGGATTGCGCAGATTCGAAGTCAACCTAGCTGGTTTAAGAGACCCTGTTTCCAAATAAAATATAAAATAGGTCGGGGAGTGTAGCCCGGAGGTAAAAGACCCCTGGGTTCCATCCCCAGTACCACCAAAATAAAAATAAATAATTAAATAAGAAAGAAAGAAAGAGAAAGAAAGATGAAAAAGAAAGAGAAAGAAAGAAGGAAGGAAGGAAGGAAGGAAGAAGGAAAGAAAGAAAGAAAGAAAGAAAGAAAGAAAGAAAGAAAGAAAGAAAGAAAGAAAGAAAGAAAGAGAAAAATAGGGCTGGGGATGTAGTTCGGAGGTAAAATGCCCCTGGGTTCCATGCCCAGTACCACACACAAAAAAAGTCTTACACGGTCTCTTGCATTCTGCTCTGTCTCGTTTAGATTTTTCCTTTCCCCAAGATCATAAGCACATTTCCCTGAACTTCCTATAAATGCATTTACACATTTCTTTTGTAAGGCTCAGGTTTGATCTCTTGGCAGTCTTTTGTGGTGAATGGTGTGAGGGAGGGACTCTTCTCTCGACTCTATACTGTAACACCGACCTCCTCTTCCTTCTGGCTCAGTGGCAGGACCAGTCAGCGCAGGGCCTCCTGCCCGCAGCTCAGGCCCTCTGCTCTAGTCACCCTGTCTCCAGCACAGGGACAGCTTCCTCCTGTTGGCTGCCTCGCTGTACCTCCTGTGGCCCTCTTCAAAAGCTCTTCCGGCTCTAGGTTCTCTGGTGACTGCTGCAACGTCTGTAGCTTTTATCAGCAGAGCTTTACCCAGAGCCCACACAGCCCACTTCAGAACCTCTGCCAGTGCTCTGTTGCTGAAACAGACCCATCCCCATTTCCCTCCTGGTGTAGAAAATGACAGGACGGACTGTTTATAACGTCACTCTGACCTTTGAGACTTTCTATACTAGAACCCAAATGAAGACAGGCTCTGATGGAACACAGAAGGCAGTTGATAAAGAACAGGAAAGTTTAATTAACCAGTACAGGGAGATTTTCATGGGCCAGCATCACCTCCAGGAGCTGAAGGACTGAACAAGTGAGAGGCACGGCTGGACCCTGGCTTCGTGTACCCACGGCACAGAGGGGCTACCAACGTGCCACGGGCAACAGCTGGCCCAGTGCTCAATCTGCTTCCAGCCAGGGTCCACCATCAGCACTGAAGTCCACGGGGCACTGGTCCCATCCAGACGGGCTCCGCAAGGCCATCTCTTAAGCTGAGCCACTCCCCGCGGGAGGCAGAACGGGGCTGGTGGCGCACGGCCTACATAGCTGCAGTGGGGGCAGGGGGCTAGCTGGGCCCAGGGTAAGGTGGGTTTGGGGAAGAAGGGACTTGAGGAGTAGCATCTGGAAGCCCAGTAAGAGGGGCATGAAGGGGAAAGAGAAACCACAGCTTGTAGCCACAGGGGAGACAGCCCAGGGCACAGCCGGCCAGGCGCAAGGAGGCAAGGCACCCTGAGTGCGCTGTGAACAGGGCAGAACGGGACCAAAAGAAGAAAATGGGGAACACAAAGCGGGCATCCAAACGGGAGAGCCAGTGCACCCAGGTCCTCGCGAGGATGCCTGGGGATGCTCGAGGCAATAGGCAGCAGGACTAGCAAGACCTAGGAGAAGAAGGAGGAGATGGTCAACAAACCAACCACGCTGGAACTGGGTGTCCAGCCCAGGGCCTGGATCCTAGCCAGCCCTAGCTCCAGCCCCTCCAATCGCAGGGGCATGGCCAGTCTGGGGGAGAAGGCCCTGTAGGTCAGAGCCGGGCCCTCAAAGGCCACTCAGCACTCCAGGGCCAGGCTGGACCAGGGAACCAAGATCAATGGCCTTGGGCTTGATGGCTGCTGTTTCCAGTCTGTAGGGGCTTAGGGAAATCATTCTG
Source organism: Muscardinus avellanarius (assembly GCF_963383645.1). NCBI lineage: Eukaryota > Metazoa > Chordata > Mammalia > Rodentia > Gliridae > Muscardinus > Muscardinus avellanarius. The sequence goes on along the minus strand of NC_137798.1, from coordinate 98,855,613 downwards.
ACCCCTAGAAACCAGTTTTCCTGCCTATAACATGAAACATTAATATGCACACCACACAGGTTCTTTCAAGGACGAAGGGGTGTCTCTTATCCAGTGAGCTCCTAAGCTAACTAAAGGTACCTCCTCACAGCAGGCAGTCCCATCCAAGGGGCAGAGGGAGGGAGAGGGGAGGCTATGTAAGAAACACCCAGGGACCCATCACGATGGGAGGGAGACTGGCTCGGGCATCTGTAAAAAGAGGTCTCCTGCTTTCCTCTCATCTCTGCATCGAGAGGCTGCAACATACCAGCAACAACAGCCACTGCCCAGCATCCTTCACTGTCTATGGCATCCGTGTCAAGATCAGCTGTTCCGTGGTGATGATCTATGGGAGAAGGAGTGGCCATGAGAGCCCAGCAGGAAAAGGGGCAGCTGGGTCCCGGGCCCTGGATTCCACCCCACTGTGCATGCGTGCCCACACACAGCCACAAGCCTCCCTCCTCCAGTGGACCCCGTTAGAGTTTTGGAGGAAAACTTGAATGAGAGAAAGAGGGAGGCAGGATCTCCAGGGTGGGCAGAGGTGCGGCTGGGGCAGTCGCCGACTGTCACCCGGTGCCGTCACCTAGAGCTCCCCATACACGTGCCTGGTTGTGGTCCTCTATTTCCCAGAACCTGGAGTCCGACGCCAGGTAGTGATCCTCAGAGTAGAGTTGCCACGAGAGAGGCAGCTGGCCGAAGGGCACCTGGTTGGGGCACCGGGACTCGTGGGGGTGCACTGTCATCTGCCACAAGTGCACTCTGACGCCGGGTTCACGCTGCAGGGACCAGAGAAGAGGGACACAGGAGGAGTAGGGCTCCCACCCACTGTACTGCACACAAACGGGGACCCTGGAGGACCCAGCCCAGGGCTGGGTGGCTGGGGTCAGAGGTCAGAGGGGTGTGTCTTCAGAATCCCAGACCAAGAGCCTGGAGGCCACCACCTGGGACTCCATCTGCAGCGGGGATGACGGGATGACCACTGCTCTTCTGGACCAGTCCTCCCTCAGTCTGCACTGCCACACCTGGCCACCCTTCTCGCCTCCAGCCTGTCGGCACTTTGAATTTTCTGGCTATTCTCCTGTCTTAACCATTTCCATAGTTTTAAAACCCTTTTTTAAAGAACAAGATGCTATCTTCTGGGTACAGTGGCTCATACCCATAATCCCAGGTACTCGAGAGGCTAAGGCAGAAGGATCAAGACTTTGAGGCCATTCTGGACAAATTAGTGGCAAATTAAAAGGTCTGAGGAAGCTAAGTATGGTGGTAGTATATTCCTGTAATCCTAGTACTTGGGAGGCTGAGACAGGAGGATCCCAGGTTCGAGACCAGCCGCAGCAATTCTGTGAGACCCTGTTTCAGAATAAAGTAAATAAATAAAAGTAGGGCTAGGAGTGTAACTCAGAGGTAGAATGCCCCTGGGTGTAATCCCCAAGACCTCAATGGTAGAGTGCTTGTCTAGTATGTACAAGGATCTGGTTAAATCTCCAGTACTGCAAAATATAAATAATAAAATAAAACAAGATATTCCTGAATCCCAAGGTCTAAGAGTGATAACTTTTCAAAAAAAAAGGTATTGTAGATTTGATCATAATCTTTACATGCTTTTATTAAACATAAAATATCCTAAAATTTGGTGAATACAGAAAGATACAAAGGTGAAAATAAGAGTTACTACAAAACTATAACCAAAGCCTAGTGTGGTGGCACATACCTGTGATCTCAGTACTTGGGAGGCGGAGACAGGAGGTTCACAGATTGAAAGCTAATAGGCAGTAACTTAGTGAGACCCTGTTTCAAAATTTAAAAATAAGGGGGCTGAGATTATATCTCAAACGTAGAGTGCACCTAATTCAAACCACAGTACCACCAAAAAATAAAATACAGCACAAAGGAGCTCTAGGTATAAAGCAACAAAACAGAAAGCCCTCCACACCTCTTTACCAAAGGATATGTTCTCTTTTTTTGATGGAAAGATTTTATGAGTTAAGGATATTAGCCTTTCATCAGTCTAACATGTTGCAAATAATTTTTCTGTTTGTTGTCCTTTTTATGGGCTGTTTTAACGGAGCACGATGTCATAAATTATACAGAAGAATAAATTATTATTTCTTCTCCTTCTGTTTGGATTTTGCCTTGAGATCATGGGTCAGCAAATGAAAGGTCATGGGCCCAATCTGGCTTGTCAACTGTTTTTGTAAATAAAGTTTTATTGTAAATAAACTAGCACTCATTCCTTTGCATGCCATCTTGGGCTACCTGTGCATCACAATAGCACAACGGAGTAGTTGCAAGAATCCTTACTGCCTGCAGAGTCTAAATATTTACAGTCAGACCCTCTGCAGAAAAAGCCCCGCTGCTCCTTGCATTAAATCACATTGAGTTCTTATTCTCAAACCCTGAGACTGTATGTGAAAATTCTGATCAACTTTTCATTAACTGTTTTACATAAGAACAAAAAGTACTACCTAGGTCCCTATAGCCTACCCCATGGCAAAGTTATTTGAGGAATCCATTCTATTCTCATTATCTCATTACTTTTTCTTTTTTCTTTTTCTTTCTTTTTCTTTCTTTTTTTTTGGTGGTACTGGAGTTCCTGGAAGCCCTTCTACCTCCAGGCTATACTTCCAGACTATTTTATGCTTTTTTTTTTTTTTTTTTGAAACAGGGTCTCTTAAGCCAGCCCGGCATCCTCCTGTCTCCGCATCCCAAGCGTGGGGATTACAAGCATGCGCCACCACACCCAGCTCATTAAATACTTTTTGGTACCATTATAGTGCACTCTTCACTGGCATCAAGAAACCATCACAGCAATCCATCACCAGAATATTTTTCATCTTCTCAAACTAAAACCCCATGTCTGCTGCTAAGCATCCCTCCCCATCTGCCCAGTGGCGCCTACGCTCTTCTGCCTACTCAAAGTACCTCATATAAGTGGAATCATATAGAACTGCCCTTTTGTGACTGGCTTATTTCACTTAGCGCCACGTCCTTCAGGTTTACCTTAATTATAGCACATGGCACCATTTCTTTCTTTTTATTTATTTATTTTTTTGTACAGGGGATTGAAGCCAGGGGCATTATTCTACCTCCAAGTTATATCCCCAGCCCCCTGTATTTTTCTTTTTTTTTTTTCAAATACGGTCTTGCTAAGTTGCTAAGGTTGGCTTCGGATCTATAATCCTCCTGTCTCAGCCTCCCGAGGCCTGGGATTACAGGTGTGTGCCACTGCACCTTGACGGTTTCTTTCCTTCTTAAGGTTCAATATTTCATTGTATGCATCTAGCTATCTCCTCATCCATTGATGGGCACTTGGGGTGCCTCCACCTTAAGTTACCGTAATACTGCTGTGAACACGGCTCCACAAGTATCTATTCATGCCCTCGCTTTAACTTCTTATTTGCACCCCAAACTGGACCTGCTGGATAAGATGTAACTCTACTTTTTTTTGAGGCACCGTCATACTGTTTGCCACAGTCGCTGCACCATGTCACATTCTCAGCTATTAAATATTTTTCTCAGCTTTTTTTAAAACTGAAAATATCCAAACCCAAAGCCAACATTATATTGAATGGGGAAAAACTGCAAGAATTTCCGCTACAGTCAGGAACAAGACAAGGATGCCCACTTTCACCTCTCCTTTTCAATATAGTCCTTGAGACTCTTGCTGCAGCAATCAGACAAGAGAAGGAAATCAAAGGAATCCACATAGGAAGAGAGGAAGTGAAATTATCCTTATTCGCAGATGACATGATCCTTTATCTGGAAGACCCAAAGAACTCAACCAAAAGACTTCTGGAGCTGATCGACAAATTCGGCAAAGTCGCAGGTTACAAAATCAACCTAAAGAAATCAGTGGCCTTTCTTTATGCCAACAACGAATCCACAATGAAGGAAACAAAAACAACAATTCCATTCACTATAACCTCAAAACCAATAAAATACCTAGGAATAAACCTAACCCAAGATGTAAAAGACCTCTACAACAAAAACTATAAAACATTAAAGAAAGAAATAGAAGAAGACCTTGAAAGATGGAAAGATCTCCCGTGCTCATGGATAGGCAGAATAAATATCATCAAAATGGCCATTCTGCCAAAACTGATCTATAGGTTCAATGCAATTCACATTAAAATACCAGTGACATTCTTCAGAGACCTAGAAAAATCAATCATGAACTTCATATGGAGAAAGAAAAGACCTAGAATAGCCAAAGCAATTCTCAATAACAAGAAACACGCAGGAGGCATTACAATCCCAGACTTCAAACTATACTATAGAGCAATAGTAGTAAAAACAGCATGGTACTGGCACAAAAACAGATATACTGACCAGTGGATTAGAATAGAAGATACAGAAACAAACCCACACATCTTTAGTCAATTAATCTTTGACAAAGGGGCCAAACACATACGCTGGAGAAAAGACAGCCTTTTCAACAAGTGGTGCTGGGAGAACTGGCTAACCATTTGTAAAAAGATGAATCTAAACCCCTATATCTCACCTAACACAGGAATCAACTCAAGATGGATCAAAGACTTAGAAATTAGACCTGAGACGGTGAAGTTAGTAGAGGAGAACATAGGTTCAACACTACAACATATTGGCACAGGCAGTAACTTTCTCAACAAAACCTCCAAAGCTCAGGAAATTAAAGCAAGAATAAACAAGTGGGATAACATTAAACTAAAAAGTTTCTTCTCATCAAAGGAAACTATCAATAACCTAAAGAGGAAGCCTACAGAATGGGAAAGGATCTTTACCAGCCACCATTCTGATAGGGGGCTAATATCCAGAGTATACAAAGAGCTCAAAAGGCTCTACACCAACAAAACAACCCAATCAAGAAATGGGCAAATGAACTAAATAGACACTTCACAAAAGAAGAGATACAAAGGGCTAATAGATACATGAAAAGATGTTCTTCATCACTGGCCATCAGGGAGATGCAAATCAAAACTACACTGAGATTCCATCTAACCCCAGTGAGAGTAGCAAGCATAAAGAAATCAAACAACAACAAATGCTGGCGAGGATGTGGGGAAAGAGGAACTCTTTTACACTGTTGGTGGGAGTGCAAACTAGTTCAGCCACTATGGAGATCTGTGTGGAGATTCCTAAGAAAGGTGGGAATAGATCCACCATATGATCCAGCTATACCACTCCTGGGTATCTTTCCAAAGGGGTTGAATTCAGAGAAATACAGCAACATATGCATACCTATGTTCATAGCAGCACAATTTGTAATAGCCAAAATATGGATCCAACCCAGATCACCATCAACAGATGAATGGATAGCAAAACTGTGGGAAATACACACAAGGAATTCTATTCAGCCATAAAGAAGAACAAAATTATATCATTTGCAAGAAGATGGAAAGCCCTGGAAAGCATCATGTTAAGTGAGATCAGCCAAGCACAGAAGGAGAAGATACACATGTTTCCTCTAATATGCCCAAACTAGAAAACACAAAGGATACCAGTAGGACCCCAGATATTAGAGGGGAAATACTAGCTAAGTTTTAATGGAAAGATAGGAGAGGAGAAAGGCCGATCTTGATTAAGGAGCATCTTCACCTGAACATGTGTAAAATTATGAATAAGACATGGTTAACCTGGCCAACCATTGGTGGGGGGGGAGAGAAAACGGGGGCGGGAGGGAGAGGGCACCAAATATAGTATAAATGTATACTATTTATGTTCAATAAAAAAATTGTTAAAATAAATAAATAAATAAATAAATAAATAAAAATAAAAAAAAACTGAAAATATCTAGTCCAGAACTTTTTTTTTTTTTCAGTACTGGATATTGAACCCAGGGGCATTCTACTTCTGAGCTATAACCCCAGTCCTATTTTTTTTTTTTTATTCTTTATTGGGAAACAGGGTCTCACTAAGTTGCAGTGGGCCTCACTAAATAGCTTAGGCTGGCCGGGAAACTACAGTCCTCCGGTCTCAGCCTCCCAAGTACTGGGATTACAAGCATGTGCCACCACGCCTGGCTCAGAACTGTTTGCACCTTATACCTTCTTTGGTATAGGTATGGGAAAGACTTTCAAATGTTCTCCTCCAAAAGTTTTTGGAATGACCAATTTAAAGATCACTAGAAAGGGTGTTATAGTTTAAAAAGTCAATGAACTATTTATAGTGGTTTAAGAGTCTTTGCGGGGGGGATTGAACCCCAGGGACATTCTACATCAGAGTTACAAACCCCATTCTATTTTATATTTTTTATTTTGAAGCAAGGTCTTGCAATGGTGCAGAGGCTGGCCTTGAACCTGCAATCTGATTGATCCTGCTGACTAGGCCTCCTAGGACACAGGGATTAATAGGCCTCTGACACCACTCCTGGCTTTAAGTAGTATTTTACATAACAGAATAAGCTTTTACCACAATGCACATATCACATATTGTTTATTTTACCTTTCAAGGATAAAATCTTGGAAGTTTTGATCTTTGTGATCTAAAGTTCTTTGGGAGGGCAGTTTCAGACCTGGGTGATTACGGCTAACACCTGGGGAGCTTTTGAATCTAGAGTCTAGGACTCCACCCACGCCTAGGAGTCAACTCCCAGAGGTGGGATTTGTTATCTGTTAAACCCTTCCCAAGGACGTAGTGGTGGCACAGGCCTATAATTCCAGTATTGGGCAGCTGAGACAGGAAGATCACGGGTTTGAAGACAGTCCCAGCAAGTAGTGAAACTCCCATCAACCTAGTGAGACCTTGTTTCAAAATAAAAATTAAATAGGGGTGAGGGTATAGCTTGGAATTAAAATGTCTTTACGTTCAATCTCCAGTACTACCCCCCAAAATTTTTTAAATGTTTTGCGAGGTTTTTGAGCATGGGTGATGTCTGTGACCCAGATACTAGAGGTACATTACTCCCATTTTGCAGAGAATCCAAAACCCAAACCACTTTCATCCTGTGGGCCCACCTGCTGTCTCCAGGTGGCAAGGCCTTTGCTTATGCCAGTCCTGCCTCTTTCTTTCTTCCTTCCTTTCTTTCTTTCTTTCTTTCTTTCTTTCTTTCTTTCTTTCTTTCTTTCTTTCTTTCTTTTTGTGGTACTGGGGGTGGAACCCAGGGGCCTTCCACCTCCAGGCTACACTCCCAGACCTATTTTATATTTGGAAACAGGGTCTCTTAAGCCAGCTGAGGCTGGCTTTGAACCTGCACGATCCTCCTGTCTCAGCCTCCCAAGCGCGGGGATTACAAGCGTGTGCCAGGAAGCCCGGCTAGTCTTACCCCTTACTGACCTCCAGAACCACTACAGTGTGCACGGGCCAGAATTAACTCCTGAATGCCTGTGTCTGGGCTACACCTCGCCATCTCCTGCGGCCCCTCTAGGCAGGGGTCCACTCTGCTCCTGGACCAGCACAGAATGTTCCTGCAGCGTAGGTGGAAACGACCTTCCTTCCGCACTCAGTCATCCTTGAACCCATCAGGGTGGGGTCACCCGCGCCCTCCTGCAGCCTCCTCTGGGCCGCCAAGACTCACTGTGTAGCGGAGGCAGCAGCGCCGGCCCGGACCTCGCCCGTGGGGACCAATCTGCACGACCACAACCACCCAGGTCCTCCCCTGCTCGTCTTCGTAGATGCCAGGCCTTAGGATCCGCAGGCGGTCAGGGGGGAGCCAGATCCAGGGAGCCGCGGAGGCCATGGCCGGCTGCGCCCTGGGCGGGCCTCCAGGCCAGCGTGGAGACCTCCGCAGGCGCTCAAACCCTCGTGGAGCCAATCCCGCAGTGGGGTGGGGCCAGCGGGGGTGGGCCAAGAGCAGGAAGAGCGCGGCACGGGTTCACTCTCCCGGAGTCACAGGGGCAGAAGGATGGCTTCCGGGCCGAGCTGGGTGGCTTCGCCCCAGGTCTCTGTACCTGCAGCGCAAGGGTGACCTCCCCAGACCAGTGCTCCAGCCCCTTCCCTTGGCCCTCTGCAGCCTCCTCTTTGGCCCCCTCGCCTCGCTTCCCCACTGGTGATTTTCCCCTGCCCCCCAAGCCTACCTTCGGGCCCGACCCCGCCGGCGGCACCGCGCTGGTCTTCAGCGAGTGTCCGCTTTTCCATCATGGCTCTGTGCCTGGGACCCTTCTAAAGGCGTCCAGTGCGGGGCTGTGAGCTTAGTGGGTTCGGCCCTGGAGGCATCTAGTCAAAACACACTTGGGCGAATCAAACTCCCTCTTCTTAGAAAACAAGGCTGCACCCCATGCACATTTGCAACCAGGGTCATTTAAAACGGAACCATACCCAGAGGGCTTGGGGTCCCCCGCCGGCCAGTCCACTGCGGAGTCCAGGAGCACCCAGCTGGCCCGGCCAGCTTGTCGGCTGTGCTCGGCTCTGTTCATAAAGCAAGAGGCCCACTGGGTCAGCACACTGGGCCCCACACGGACGCTCAGGAACGAGACCCGTTCCTTTTTGAAAACAAGCATGGGTCTTCCGCTTCCGATGGGAGCGGGGGTGGCACACCTGTACCTCGTCAGACCTTTCTCACAGGCCCGCTGGTTTCTGTCTCACAACAATCGTGAACGAGACTGTCATCTCCACTTCATAAATGGAGAGGTTCTGCGGCTTAGAAACACAGCAAGGTGGGTGCCGGAAGAAAGCTGCGCCCAGCTGTTCTGGGCTCTGCCACCCCTACTGTTTACTGCCGCCTTGGCTGAGTCAGGCCCACTCCATGCAGAGGTCAGGATCTGCAGCAGGAAGATCTGTGGAAGCTGCTGGAGAGGGGCTGTGGGGCCCCGGGGTGGTGGCTAAGAACGCCTCCCTGGGCGGCAGGAGGTGTGCAGAAATTGGACTTTTATGAGCTAACCTGAAGCCTTAGCCTTAGCATAAGTAACGCCGTGTTGCTACCCTAGATGACCCAGCTAGCCACGCATAACTGCCCTGTTGGCCTCTGTAATCCCTGCTTAACCTGCACCTGCAGGAAAAACCCATTAGAAACTTTCCATCTTCCTCACAACTGAGGGCGGGGTGGGGTGGGGCGTATAACAGAAGGATTCGTCTTTGTCATGACCAGAGTGTGGGTGTAGAAGGGATCGATGTTGTTTGCTGAGCCCCTGTACAATATCGCTTTGACTTCTGAACCTTAGGTTTGGTTACATACCCCCAACACCCGCCTTGCTGTACTACCTGCTGAGAATCTGAACTTTGCACCCATTGGCTTGCAGTTTCCCTTGTATAAAAGGAGTCCTGAGAAAAGACTTGGGATTGCACTCAGTGCTAAACACCTTGCAGTGTAGTCACCAGCCAGCTACTAAAGACTTTCTGTGTGGTCTCCCCGGCAGTTTTACCTCATATCAAAACCTCCGTCCACATCGTGTCTGAGATGTGGCTGTTTCCTTGCGAAGGTACCCATCTCTGCTACCTGCGACCTGAAGGGTTCACTCTCTGGAATGGATGTCACCAGAGCCTGTGAGGAGCATACCAATCTCTGGGGGATCGCTCCCTTTCTTTGCCTGGTCCCACAGTGTGGTCAGGTGTGGCTCACTGCTGCCCTCTGCCAGCACAGGGAGCCCTTCCCAAGCCCAAGAGTGCTGGGTGAGGGATGGGGGGAGGCTGACTTGTGCAGCCTTAGAGGGCTGGGCAGGAGTCACAGAACCCTCTGCACATTTTGCTCAGCTCCTCCCATACAGCAGACAAGGTGCTGGGGGCAGAGAGCCTAGAGACAGCATGGCCGATGGAACTGGGGCAGTTATGGCAGGAATAAAGATGAGAGGAAAGGAAACCCAGGGTGTGTTTGGGAACCAGAGAGCTGTGAGGGTTTTCTGGTACTAAGGATGCAGGCTCATATGATACAGGATAAGGATGTGGCTGAGCTGTGGGCATCTTTGGTTAAGAGCAGGTGCAGGCATCACCAAGTAGATGCCATGGGGAGGTGCTACTCAGCTTTACAAACCTGGTTTGGGTGGTGGTCCAGATAGAATGATGGGCTCCGTTCTGATGGCCAAGGGTGATCATAGCCTCTCCCATTCAAGATTCTTCACTGAAAGAGCTGTGAGCCTGCCAGTTCTTTCAGTAGATGTGTAAGTTGGCACTTCTCCCAAGGACATTTTTTTTCCCCTTCGGGTAAGACAATCTAAAACCCAATTGAGGGAACAAGGCTTTCTGCCTTAGCTGAAGACTTGTCTGCCTCTGCAAACTATGCCCTCCATTAGTGTCAAGCAGGAGCTTTGGTTTCTTCCCTGCTCCAATAAGAAGTTCACAGGGAGAAATAGATTCATTTTTCATGGCTGGGCTTTGTGGAAGGGGGGGGGCCCAGGGTTAAATTCATTCAGCCCAGACATTCCTTCTTCCTCCCCCCCAAAGATGGAGAGAGTGGGTTTCTTCAGTGGATGGCGTTTTCCATTTACAAATGAGTTGGGAAACCCACAGTGCACAGTCTCCAGCCTCCAGCAGAGGATGTTGTCTCCCTTTCAGTCAGAAAAACTCCCCCTTTTCTTCACACTTTTGCTAGAGCGTCAGTCTCACGTGAACTTGACTTAAAGCATGCAGGCTTACATTGCCTAGAGAGTACTTCAGGCTTTCTGTCTCTGTCTCCAGGAGGCTCTGGCTTCCAGACAAAGATGTGACCCGAATCATTTAGCGTTTGCTGTCAAACAGCCTGGAATCCAAAGCTTAGTTCTGACATTTACTCCTTGTGTGGCCTTAAGTTTAAACTTAACCTTTTTGAGCTTTCTATAACACAAAGATGGTATTTGCCTCATCAGATTGTTAAAAGGAACAGGGTTGACATTTGTAAAGCCCCTGGCACATGGTAGGTCCTCAATCAATGGTAATTTATTAACTGGAACAGAGACCACTTCTGACTCATCTCTATGTTCTCGGCATCAAACCTGTGCCAGGAACACTGGAAGGGCACAGAGAACACTTGTTGGAATAAAATATCCTTGAGTCAAATGGTTTCCTGGTTCAAAAACACTCCAGCCAAGTCCAACACGAGCCCAAGCTATGCTGGAAAGAGAATTCATTCGGAGACACCCTTCCTGCCAACTCTTCATAAAACAATGCCCTCAGAAATAAAAGTGCTCACAGTTAAAACAAAGGCCCCCAGTATTGAGAGTGCGCAGTGAAATAGAGAAGACAGAGGGGTCAGAAGAGATAGGGCATCCTCCAGGCAGAGGGTCCCCTGGGGTCTCCTAATTATCTTGTCTTCTTTGAAGGTCTGCTTTGTGACAGGCCTATTAGGGTAGCAGAGTCACTGAGATGAGTCTCGCGATCTGATTGGCTAAGGAGGCTACCCCTCTACGCCTGGAGCTTTTTCTGATCTAGGCACAGAGTTTCCCCGGCACATGCACAAGCTCCACCTGCATCTTCCCTCTGCTGTCTCTCTGCCTGGCTCCTGGGGCCATGGTTTTAAATGGTTCTTCATTTAAGCCATCAGAATGACCCAGAAGGAAGCAACTGTCTTTAAGTGGGTCATTCCCCAAAGCATGGTGGCAGCCTTCTGAGCAGAAGAAAGTGGGTCTTTGCAAAGGGCAGCATCCAACAGGAAGCTGGGGGGAGGCCATTGCGTGTCAGAAGCCCCACAGGGGAACTGTGCTGTGCTCTTATCCTCATTTTAGAGATGAAGAACTAAAGATCAGAGAGTGGCCATCGCTTAGCCAGGACATCAGAGCCAGTTCAGTATGTCTGACTCCATGGGTGCATGGTGGGCCCTCTGTGAACTCTGTCCAGGGACGGTGTGCAGTGAGGCTGAGGTGCATGAGTAGGGCACATGTGCCCCGGTAACTTAGTAAACCACCCTTTTTTCATATAATCCACACAGGGCATCTGTGGCCTGGCTCTAAGCCACACCATCACAACAAAAAGCATCATCTATTTAAACTCAGGCTCTGTAGGATGCAGTTGACCAGATGTTCTGGGATGAGCAGCCCCCTTTGCACACATGGAATGTGGGAAATGCCCAATAGGCAGGGCTACAGCCTTAGTTGCCTGGAGCAACCATGTCAGGAACCTGGGATGCCAGCCGATACGCTTGGCTGTGAGGGGAGGCAGATTGAACCACCTCTCCCTTCCACTGTTCATACAGGTGTCATGAGGACCCTCCACCATGAGAAATGAGTCCACCCACCACCATGTCTCCAGGTCAAATGTCAAAATAGAATGTGTGTTTAAGACGCAAACTCCGGAGCCGAATCACTCATGTTCAGACCCCAGCTCTGCTATAGCCTACTTAGGTGAACGCCTGTCACAGAGGTGTAGCAATAACTACCTACTGTGTGTAGTTGTAAGCTGCCTGTGCTGAGTACTCAGCACAGGGCTCGGCACACAGTAAGCACCGTATGTGTTGTTGTTGGGTGTTGGGCAGCTCTCCTGCTTTCCCTTCGAAGCCAGACTTCACGGGAAAGGCCAGAGGTCCTGTCCCTCCACCTACCACCGGCACAGACGACCTTATCCTCTTGTTTCTGCTGCTCCTGCACCTGCCCTGCCCCAGCCTCTGCTGAAACTGCTGCCCTGAAGGCCGCAGGGGTGACCCTCCTGATTGTCATGAACCGTGAGTCCTTCCTGCAGGTGCTGGCCTGGCGTCTCCATGGCTTGTCGCCCTGCCTGCCTTTCCTGTCTTTTTCACCATCTTTGATTTTCCACTGGTTCCCACCTCTTGACACTAGTAGTTGTCACCTTTGGACATAAGGTTTCAAATGTTAGGCTGAGTTGAAACTAACCATCAGTCAACTACTAGAAGGCTCCACTGAACTTCTGAACAAAGTGTGTATTTTTCCCCAACCTCTGCTTTTCTCATCAGCTAGATCTGAGTGTTTCAATGAGTTAGAGATCTGGTGACTGAGGCTTCTCTGAACACACAAAGCAGAAGATGTGATCACTGGATAGCTGTCCATCTGTATCCACCGAGCCGGAGTCCCAAGCACCCAGAGGAAAGGTCAGTGGGGTTCCTCACAGCCTGTCTATGTGCCTAACACTACGGGGACCTGCTGTAGGAAGTGGTCGGGCAGAGGGCCAGCGATGACCAGCCCCCAAAGGTACACAGGCATGTGGCATACCGCCCCATCTCCTGCACCTGTCATCTGTCGCCGCTTCTTCCCAGCCACTTGAACTCTGTCTCCATGTGAGCTCAGCCGTGACCCAGCCCTGAGTCCAATGTGATCATCATGTAGAGAAGAGGAGTGTATTAAGGACACCAGTGTCTGAGAATTCAGCGAGTCCAGCCTGTGTGAGGACATACTGGGGTCAGATGCTGAATCCATGCCCCTACCATACACCTTAGAGATGGGTCACAGATGCCCTGCATGGATTATGTGTCGCTCCATCTAGAAGTATTAGTATTGATAATGGAAGCCTTAGTATTGATAATGCAGGAAACACTTTCTATCCCCAGCCCAATCTCCAACACACACACACACACACACACACACACACACACACACACACACACACACACAGTGACCCTTTGCGAAAACCAGATGCCTACATCCAATCTCAGCTCTGCTTTGGGCCCTGCTTCCTGTTAACAATCACCCTGATATTAAGTGGATAAATACAAACTCTACCTTCTTAGAGGTTATACTAGGCCTAATACCTGCCTGGTGCCTAACCAGCATGGTGACAGCCGATCTTCCTGTTGATGATGCCAAGCCTGCTGCAAGCAGGGTCCCACAGAACATCTTGATGGGCACTTATTTGGAATGAGACATCTCAGCTGAGATTTGGGGTCTGAACGTACTGTCTTCAGGATGGTGAAGAGACTCCTCACCTCTCGGAGCCTCAGTTTCCCGAAGGCTCTAAGTCCAAGCGATCACATGTAGACGTCCATGCTATGACACCATAAGGGGAGCTGGCCCGGGCTTGATCTTGATGAAAGGCGCTAGAGAAACGGAATATTGTAATTCTCTCCCCTTGAGATGAGAAATCAATCAGGAATAAGAGAGTTCCATAAGGAAAAGAATTACCTGTGGTTAAGAGAAACTGTGAAGCAGTTGCTTGGACCTTTGTTTATTGAGTGTAAAAATGCTGTCTTTGCTCTGAAATATTTGCAGGACTTTCTGGGGTCTTGATTCAAATCACCTTTTGTCATGCTTGTTCTGGGTTTTCACTCTCCCTAACCTTCTAGACACCAGAGGTCCCGGGATGCAAGAGATTCCGCAGCTGTGTACAGCTTCATCTTTATCTCCTTTAAAAAATACAAGTTAGAACCTCAACAGAGAGCCAAGAGAATGGGAAAAAAATTTGCCAACTGTGCCTCCAATCGAGGACTAATATCTAGAATATATAGTGAACTCAGAAATTCACATCTAAGAAAACAATCAACCCAATCAAAAAGGGGCAAGTGAACTAAATAGACACTTCACAAAAAAAGAAATTCAAATGGCCAATAAATGTATGAAAAAATGTTCAACATCATTAGCAAGTAGAGAGATACAAATCAAAACTAGCCTGAGATTTCACCTTACTCTAACTAGAATGGCAATCATTCAAAACACAATAACAAATGCTGGTGAGGATGTAGAGAAGTGGGAACTCTTAATACATTGTTGGTGGGATTGCAAGTTAGTGTAACCACTTTGGAAAACAGTATGAAGGATCCTCAAAAAAAAACAAACCTACCATATGATCCAGCAAAAGAATAGAAAACAAACTACCAAACTAATGCATGCATGTTTGTGTTCATATCTGTACAATTCACAATTGCACAATCATGAAAGCAGCCAAGATGTCCATCAACAGATGAATGAATTACAAAACTATGGGATATGTACACAATGGAATTTTACTCAACCATAAAGAACAAAATTATGTCATTTTTAGGGAAATGGATGGAATTGGACAACATTACAGTAAGTGAGATTAGTCAGTCACAAAAAGGAAAAAAATGGGATGCTCTTCATAATATGTGGAAGCTAGGGAGAAAAAGGGTCATAGGAGGGACTCTAGACAAAGAAGGAGAAACCATAGATGAGCAAATAAGGCGACCTAACTGAGGGGATGTGAAGGGGGAAGAGGGAGGCTCCCTACTGTGCATGATGTACATTCACAAACACATCAAAGTCGCTCACTAAGCCAAACATGAGAAGGAGGGAACGGGGAGGGAATGGGCTGGGAATTGGGGAACAGATAATTGAGTGATGTGTGCACGTATGCCTCTACCAATTTGTACTCCATTAAGATGTATGACTACAATGCACCAATAAAAATTTTAAAAGTAAAAATAAAAAATAAATATATAAAAATGTAAGTTAGAGTCTTGTATTCAGTGTCAAGCTTAGCAAAACACTTTATATGACTGTGTGAAGCTATAAAACGTGGCAGGCGTAGGAGAGTGCCAGGAGTTTATACATTTAATCAGTAGAGGCGTAAACGTTCCGGATTTGTTTTCATTCGGTTTCTTACACTCCCTGCCGCCCCTCCTCCGGGGTTCCCCAGCATTCTGTGTGCTTTCCAATGTTTGATGGACTAGCTTTGCTAGTTCTCCCTGTTGGAATGAACCAGCCTGCGTGGATAAAAGCACTCCAGATGATTTCAGAATCTAAAACAACCCCAAGCACAAGAGGAATGATTGCTAGAGTTAACTATTGCTTTGGAATCCTCTGTATCTGTTTCACCGGGCTGGGGCCATCACCCGCCTGCTGAGGGGCTGGACCTACCTTTGCACAAACCTCTCTCCTTTTACTTTCACTTCTCCATTCAGGAAGTGTTTATGGGGCTCCTGCTCTGTGCTGGTGTGGCCCTAGCCTTGGAGCTTCACAGGGAGTGGGACAGGCAAGACCCTCCCGGCCTCCAGACACGGCCATTCTAGTGGCAGCCGCTGACGATTAATAAAAAATAAGCCGGGCGTGGTGGCGCATGCTTGTAATCCCAGCATTTGGGAGACTGAGACAAGAGGATCGCAGTTTGCAGCTACTCAGTGAGGCCCTCCGCAACTCGGTGAGACCCTGTTTCAAAATAAAGAATAAAAAAATAAGGCAGGGAGGTGTAGTTCAGAGGTAGAATGCCCCTGGGTTTCATCCCCAGCACTGCAAAAATAAATACATAAAAATAAATAAATAAATAAATAAATAAATAAATAAATAAATAAACTAACTAACTCTTGTACTTCAGATGGTGAACTATGTTGTAGGAAAAACCAACAGTAACAGGTGGGGGATAAGGGAGGGAGAGAAACCTCACATCAGAGCCTGTGGTCAAACAGGACCCCTTGGAGAGATGGGTGTGAGCGGAGACCTCTGAGTTGGGATGGAACCCACTGCATGATCTGGGGACACATTCCCAGGAGACATAGGGATGGTGAGGAGGTCCTGGAAGCAGGACAGGCCTGGAGGAACAGGAAGGCAGTGAGGAGAGCCATCTTAGAACAGAGGAAGAGGTGGGGACAGGCGGCAGGTCATCGGGGGCCTCGCAGCAGGTCAAGGTCCTGTTCTGAGAGCCCCGAGAAGCTGCAGGAAGCAACAGCTGGCTGCAGAAGATCAGTGCAGATGTGAAGGCACCTCAGGCTTTAGAGTGGAAGACCAGCCCGCCAGAGGGAGGGAGCTGAGGGAGGAGGCGGCCTGGCCTGAGTGGAGACCCGTGGTGAGAAGTGACAGCAGCGGGGATAAGCTTTGGAGGACCAGAGAGTGGACTGAGTGGGCAGTGAAGGGCAGGGACCCTTGCGTTCCCAACAGGGGCTTCCCAGCCTCCCTGCCTCCGCAGTGCCCGCCAGCTTCCCCTCTGCCCACGCGCCTTCCTGAGTCCACTCCACCCAGTCCGTTCACTCCAGAGTCTCTCCCGCCCCCACGTCTGCCAGCGTCTGTTCTGACCAGCTCCGAGCAGGAGAGGAAGAAAAAAGAAATTCGTGACTAGACTCTACAAACGTGGCAGAGCTGGGCCCAGCATGAACGTGCCAGGGGTGTAAATCAGCCGTCTCCCCTAGCAGAGGAAACACTTACTCATGCAGATGAAGCGCAGTATTCCTCTCCTTGACAGCCAGCATCTCAAGGAGCCTTTTCTGCGTCCGTCCATACTCCTATGAGGTGGGAGCTCCTGTTTCCCATCTGTAGACTCCGGGGTATGTAAGGCAGCTCCTGGTTTAATAATGAGCTTCCAACTTTTGGCAGGGCCATGGAGTTCTGAGGCAGGGGAGGAAGGCGGGGGGAAAAACAGGAAAACACACCTCAGAGTTGCAAGGGACAGTTACCTCAAAGTCAGGGAAAGCAGACCCAATACCTGTCCAGTTACTGAGATCACGTAGGGGCTCCCAGGAGAGAACCACCTCCCAGCCCCAGAACTGGGCATCAAAGTCCCAGTTCCAAGTCAGGGCTCAATATTTCATATATTCATTCACTCACACAACACTGTGCATTGAAAATCCACAATGAGCCAAGCCCTGGGTAGATTCTACACGAGGTACTGGCAGGGGTGGGCACAGAAGGGACTGATGAAATTGCCGTGCGCTGATCAGTGCTGGAAGAAACCAGCAGCAATTTGGGTGCTGAGAATAACAGCCCAAAGGCAATGGCACCTGAATAGAGGCCTCTGGGTGAGGTGGGCAGAGATAGAGGACAGAATTCCAGGCTGAAGGACCGCCTTTCGCAAAGGCAGAAAGGCAAGAGGCGCCTGGCAGGTGCAGGAAGGCGCTAGGAGCTCAGGGGAGCTCGGGTATGAATGGTAACATGTGGTAGGCTGCTTCTAAATAGCTCCAACCATCCTGACCCTGAAACTCACACTGGTGCAGAGTCCCTTCCTTGAGTGTGGGTGTGACCCATGACTTTCTTCCAGTCGACAGATTACAGGATAGAAGTGCCGGGATGCTCAGAGTGCACGTGTCTAGTGGCTGCATTATAGAAGATGGTGATGTTTATCTGGCTCGGGTCTCTCACTTCCTTGCTGGCTTGTCACATGGGAAAAGCCATGTGACAAGAAGCACACAGAGCCTCTAGGAGCTAAGGGTGGCCTCCAGCTGGTGGGGAGGGGAAAGGAGGCGCTCAGTCCTAGGAACCCAAGGACACACATCCTACTAAGCCGCGCGAGCGTGGAATCACGAGCTTCTCCAGTTGAGCATTTGCGTGAATGTGGCCCTGTCCTGCACTTTTTGCTCCACCTGGGGAATCCTTGAGCAGAGGACATAGCTAAGTTACACCCAGACTCCTGAGCCTGGACCTGGTGAGACAATAGACGTGTGTGTTTTAAGCTGCAGAAATTATTTGTTATTTGTTCTCAGCAATAAATGATAGATGGGGGGGGGACTGGGCAGAGAGGAGGGGCAGCTGGTGGATAGCATTGAAAAATACAGAGAGAGGTTAGGACTGACAAGCTCACAGGCCTTGGATAAACCAGGTATCTTCATAGGACCTCAGTACATTGGAGTCGATAACCTGGTGTGAACTTTACCTGTTAGATAGAGCTCGGCAGTTCTGCTGGCAACTGGGCGAGACGCCAGAGCAGGCTAGGGTTACTTTATACTCACCCTGGAAAGAAAGTGGCAGCCCCCAGAGCCCAAAGGAGGTCCCTGAGGACATGTCCTACCCGCTCATCTGCCCTAACCTCATTTCCTTCCTAAGGTCAAGGCTGGATCTGGCCTTACCCGGCAAGAAGAATCTTGCTTGAAACAGTGCAAGAAGCTACAATATATGATGCCAAATCTCCTAAAGTCATTGGGTCTAAAATAAAGCAATAAAGGATGCAGATTGTGGACTCACATCTTTCCCTGCTAAGCAACGATAACCACCAACCCACAATTATGCAAGTCTCTACAGCTCATTTCACACAGAGCCAGCTTACTTCTGCTGAGTCCACAATCCCCATAATGGTGGGACTGGGGAAGCCTCCAGGGACAGGGCTGCTCCCCAGAACATCTTCTCCACTTATTCTCTCCATTATGACTTCATTCTTCGGGGTCTTGAACATGTGTGATCTTCCAGAGCTAGCGTCTCCCAGAAGGCAATGTATACAGGAATCACCCTAAATCTTGTTAAAATGCATAATTGCATCCAGTAGGTGTAAGACAGGGCTTGAAGCAGGTGTAAGATGGGGCTTGAGGGTGCATTTCTAACGACTCCCGGTAAGACTGAAGGGGATGACACCCTGAGCAGCAAGGAGGAAAGTTCTCAGATTGGCCACACGTTGGTTGAAAGCACCAGGAAGCTTTTTATAAACCCAGTGCCCAAGTTGCATCCAGGATGGAACAAATCGAATTCTCTAGAAGTGGGGCCAGGACATCTAGACTCCTTAAAGCTCCCTCTTTTCTCTCTTCTCTCTTTCCTCCTCCTCCCCCTCCTCCTCCCCCTCCTCCTCCTCCTCCTCCTCCTTCCCCTCCTCTTCTTCTTCCTCTCTCCTCTCGTACTAAAGGTTAAACCCAGAGGCATTCTACCTCTGAGCTACATTCCCAGTCCTATGTTTTTATATTTATTTATTTATTTAGTGGTACTGGGGTTCCTGGAAACCCTTCTACCTCCGGACTACACTCCCAGATCTATTTTTTATATTTTTTTATTTGGATACAGGGTCTCTTAAACCAGCATGGCTGGCTTCGAACCTGCGCGATCCTCCTGTCTCTGCCTCCCAAGCATGGGATTACAAGCGTGCATCACCACACCCAGCCTATTTTTTATTTTGAAACAGGATTTTACTGGCTTCAAACCTGCAATCCTCCTGTTTTAGCCTTTCAAGTACTGGGATTATAGGTGTGCACCACATGCCCAGCTTGATTGATTGATTGACAGCAGTTACAACCTATCAGGGGAAATTTTCAATTCACGGAAAAGTGGTATAGATGGAATAGAACCAATACTAACCGACAAGAGTAGACTCTCAAAGTCCGAATGAGTGAATGGTGAGGCTGTGCTGCACTCCCAGGGGGTCTCTGGCCATAGGCTGAGGTAAGAGGTCCCGGGTGAGCCCAGAGAGAATGAGAGGGGAGGTTGGGCTTGTGGCTGGAGCTCTGGTCCAGGAAGGCTGGGCGCATTTCTAGAGTCCTAAGCACAGCAAGAGTGGCAGGGCCTTCACCCTACCAAGCCCAGAGCCTCTGAGGCAGCAGACAGCTGTAGTGGGTGCAGAGGGGCTTCAGGCAAGGACTCATCAGGCCCTCTCTGTACAGAGGTTGCAATTGTTCCTCAATCCCTCACCCTGCTTCTCAGGGAGAGCAGCCAGGCAGAGACATGCCAAGACACAGCCAGATGTAAGAAGACTTGTTCCCCCCACCTACCTGCCAATAACTGCAGCCTGTGCCTTCAATTCAGAGTGATGGTGGATCTGGATCTGGAGCCAGGCTGATCCTGGCTCCGCCACTGCTCACTAGCTGAGCATGGGCCCACATCCTTGCCTGGGCCTCACTGTCCTCTATAAAGAAACCATCTTGCCTGGCACTGTGCTCATCCAGGCTGGACATCAGTGAGAAGCCAGGTCTATCCCTGCTACAGGCTGGATAGCAGTGTGACCGGTGACCATGCCTGCTCAATAGAGCGTCTGTTGGTCAAGTGCTGCTTATAGACCAGGCTCCGAGCTCAGTGGTTTACAGCCGCTATCTTGTTTCATCTCCACCAAAACCCAAGGTGAGGCAGCATTGTCCTGCCATTGCACCAAGGAAATGATGCAAGATGTCCAGATCCTTAGCCTAGCACAGAGGCCGGCCATAGCTTCCAGCACCTCATGAGTCCCACACCTGAGGAGTGCTGGGCAAATGTCCTTGTTCCCCTTCCCAGATTCCCTTTCACACAGCACCAGATGCACTGTGAGTGTCCTTGAATGGTCATGGGAGTCACTGAAGGGGGCTGGGACAGCACAACAGAGCATCTACTCCAAGGCAGGAGTTGGCCACTGAGTTGCAGTGGTGCTTGGGATAAGGCCTCCCTTGCAAAGTTGCTCTGAAGTTAGCAGGTAACGTAGGCAAGTGCCCTAGCATGGGGCCAGGCCCACAACAGGTGTGCAGTTTACTGTGCTATGATGCTATCAGGAGGAGGTTGGATGGGAGCCCCGTTTCCCTGCTTCCTGCTGGCCCCACACATGGAGACTATGCCCACTAGACCTGTGGAATGAGCTGAATCTACCAACCTGATAAAAGCCCATGTGCAGAAGTGACATTAACCCACTTCAATTAGGGTAAAAACATGCAGAAAAACCTACCTTCCACAGCCCAGGATAGAAGGCACAGTGGGGGCTTTGCTGCACAGGGAAGAATCTATTTTCTCTCCTCCAGAGTTGAGTTAAGCCCATGTAGGGAGCTCGGAATGTTATGTTCCTTTCCACTTGGTGGTTGCTTTGGGGGAAATAACCTGCTGTCTCTGTAAGGGAGGGGCCATAACAGGGAGATGGTCCATCAGGTGTCAGAAGACCTTGGTGACCTCAGGTCATCACCTCTTTTAGACTTGCCTTTTCTATGTGTCCATCCAGGGGCCCTTATTTTGTGTCACTCTGGTTTCATCCACTCAGTGGATCTGTAGTTGGGCGGTACCTAGGTTCACATTCTGGCTCTGACACTTGGTAACCACATGATCTCTCACCTCTGGGACCTCAATCTTGTCTGCTGTGCAATGGGGTTGATGCTGCTTCCTCCACAAGACTGTTGCAAGGATAGAGTTAGACGCTGTGTGAAAACCCTTGACAGGCAGTTAACTACGCCTTGAAAATGTAAGGGATCCTTTTTTCCTGTTTGATTTTCAATCTGGAACTAGGGTCCGCTCTTCGCATGCCTGGTGCTGCCATCACTATAGAAAGCTGCTCCAATTAACCTATCTGGGGATGAGATGCACATGATGGACAGCCAGTCCATCCTATCCAGACTATTCTAGCACCAGCCAACCTCCAGCAAGTGCAGACTCATGAACAAGCCCAGCCAAGATCAGCCCAGCCAGGCCCAGAATGGCAGAGCCACACACTGACCTGAGAACTTGTGAGCAACGATACATGGCTGTTGTTTGAAGCCACTACACATTGGAGAGGTTTGTTATACGGCAATAGCTTACTGATACAACCAAAAAGAAGCAGAGCCCTGGTCTGGAAGCAAAGCGTAGTAAAGCTTGAGAGGAACTTGTAATATTCATAGGCAAGAAAAGTCAACAGAGCCCACAGCTCAGGTGCAGAGTTGGTGTGAGGCCTGGTCCTGTAGGGCCATTCTGCTTCCATGAAATAATCCAGCCTGAGGACTGAGCTGCTCCAAGGAGAAGGTACCACAGGATAGTGGAGGCCCCATTTTTTTTTTTTTACATAACCTCTTTTTGAGAGGAGGTGCCAAGGAATTAACCCAGGTTAACTTACTTCTGAGTTATACCTCCAGCCCTTTTCATTTTTGTACTGAAACAGGGTCTTGCAAAGTTGCCAAGGATCTTGCTACCTTGCAATCTTCCTATCTCAGCCTCTCAAGTATTGGGATTACAGCTGTGTGCCACCATAGCCAGCTCCACCCTCTCCTTTTATACTTGCACATGGCACAGATATTGATGCTCAGAACTGGGATAGGTATCTTGCAAAAATGAAGGAAAGGAAAAAATGAATGGTAGGGTTGCCAGTTCAGTGAAACCAACGAACCAATCCCAGAAGTTTCTGTTTGGGGTAAAAACAAGCCCTCCTCATTTCAGACACATGAACCTGCTGTCTGTTCCTTGCTGCTGAATCATGCCGCCTCTCTGTTGTTTGGTAGCTGCTTGGTCCTTGCAACTACTGATTTTTTCAAGACCAGACCAGACAGCAAGAGACCACCATTCCATCTCCATGCCAAGGGTCCAGGCTTTGATGATGGATTTCTGACTTTAGTAGAAAGTCATTTGGTGCTCAGCCTAAATGTGGTGCAGATGTTCTTTTTTTTTTTTTCTCGTTTACTCATGTTCATTTATTTTTTTTATTTTTGTATTTTTTTATTGGTGCACTGTATTCATACATCATAGTGGGATACAAACTTTTGTAGACATACATGCACACATCGCCCAGTCAGCCCCCACCCGATCCCCACCCCATTCTCTCCCCATCTCTCCCTCCCATGCTTGGCTTAGTGGTTGGCATCTAGTATTATAGCAATTTATCCAAAATTAAAAATGAGAATCTCACATAACAGTTTCATTTGTCTGATACCAAGCTTTTGATGACTTAAAGATAACATTTCAATATTTCTTTTTACTTTCTTTCTTACCAGAGAATATTTTTTCTATTTTTTTTAGGTGAAACTATCATATATTTATATATTTATTTTTCAGAAAAAAATCTATCCTAATATGGAAAATGGACTCTAGATACCCAAAACGATCTTGAAAAAGAACAAAGCTAAAGATATATATTTTCTGATTTCAAACCATATAAAGCTACAATAATTGAAACAGTGTAGTACTATTCTAAAGGCAGATATATAAACCATTAGAATAAAATAAAAGCCTAGAGCTAAATTCTTCCCTATATTGTCAAGTTATTTTTGACAAGGTTTCCACGAACATTTGGTGGTGGAAATAATAATCTTTTAACTAAATATTGTTGAAACATAATAATTACATGGAAAAGAATAAAGTTGGACCCTTACCTAATCCCATATACAAATATTAACTCAAAATAGATAAAAGACCTAAATATAAATATTAAGACTATAAACTTTTAGGAGAAAATCTGGGTCATAAAACCTCACAACATTGAAATTGGCAGTGATTTCTTGGATATGATTTCAATGGCACAGGCAACAGAAGAGTATACAAACTCCCTAAATATATATATTGTATATCCAAAGACAATGTAAACAGAGTTAACAGTTACTAATAGAATGGGATAAAATATTTCCAAATGCTATATCTGAAGGTATATTAATATTCCAACTAGACATCCTAAAAATTAACAACAATAAAGGCAAACAATACAATTTAGAGATAGGTAAAAGACTAACATAAATAATGAATCTCCACAGATAACCAATCTTAGTTGTCTGTTGGATGGAAACTCTTGTTTCTCTTGTTCTGGTGTGTGTTACCTATTTCTTCTATGTAGTTAATCCCTTTGAGTATTTTCTTTAGTGCTGGTTTTGAAGACATAAATTCCTTCAGTTTCTGTTTGTCATGGAAGCTTCTTATTTCTCCATCTAATTTGATAGAAAGTTTTGCTGGGTAGGAAATTTTTGGCTGGAAGTTGTTTTCTTTCAGAGTTTGGAATATGTTACTCCAAGCCCTTCTGGCTCTCATGACTTGGTTTGGGAAGTCTGGAGTGATTCTAATTGGTTTGCCTCTGAATGTCACTTGGCCTTTTGTTTTTGTTGTCTTTAAGATTCTCTGCTTGGCTTCCACATTGGTCATTTTGACAATTATGTGGCGTGGGGATCCTCTTCTCCGATCCTGTCTAAAGGGAGTTCTATAAGTTTCCTGGGCCTGTGTATCAACCTCTTGCTCTATGTTTGGAAAATTTTCTGCTATTACTTCCTTGAAGAGATTGTTGATCCCTTTGGTTTCACTTTCTTTTCCCTCCTCTATTCCAATTATTCTTAGGTTAGCTCTCTTAAAATGGGCCCATATTTTTTCAATATCAGATTCCTGCTGTCAGATATTTTTTCCTAGATTAGAAACTATGCGTTCATTTTTGGAATGATCATCTTCTAAGAGCAAGATTCTGTTCTCCATGTGGTCTAATCGGTTGTTTGTGCTTTGAATTGAGGGCTTTACTTCATTAATTGCATCCTTTATCTCTTTTTGGCTCTCTCTGAGTTCTTTTCGAAGCACCTCTATTATTTCTACAGTTATTTTCCTGATTTGATCTTCTAGAAATCTCTGATTTTCTGTTTTATCGGGTTCTGATGTTGTGGGGTTGTGGGCATTCATTTCTCCAGTGTTATTCCTCTTTCCCATGATTTAGGAAGTTTGTGCCTTCTCTGGGTTCTTCCCTTGGGTCACTATGACTTCACTTAAGGTGCTCTGGATCTTGAGTCTGTAGTATCTCAGACCCCACTACTCCTTTACTGGGTTGTATCACAGAGTCTCTGACCCAGAGAGTCAATAGAGGCAGCTTTAGACTGTGGGGGGTGCCAGGTTGCACATTCTCCTATGGTGTGATATCTCTGCCACCACCACTCCCCCACTGGGTCAAGTCCCAGGGAGTACAGTACTGGGATTTCTCCTCTGTGGCCCGCAATTTGACTCACTGTTCTTGAGTACGCAGATGTAGCTGTACTAGATTCGGGTGAATTCTCTGCTGCTGCCGCCGGTGGCAATGTGGCGCCGCTGCTACGCCCTCGGCCGTGAGGCTGGCGTATTTCTTCTTGGTTTTGATTTCCACTCTGAATCCCTGCAGCGTGTGCTGAGCTCAGCCACTGGGAGCTTTAGATTTTACCTGTGGCAAGAAATCCCGCCTGGCTGTTCCGCCCAGATGTTCTTATTCAATTCAATTTTTCTCAGCTTTTTCTTATGAGAAGCTCTTGACATGTTGTGTCATTTAATATAACCTATGTCCCCTCCTCAGAGCAGCACAACCTATCAGCTACTGGTTCAGATCTAAGTGGTTGTCTACCTAAGAGTCACAGGAAGTCCAGAAAGACAGTGGGAGAAAACATGAGATGTGACGCCTGCACCATGCCCTCCTCCTGGGCTCCACTCAGACCTTCCCACTCCAAAGCAAATCTAATGAGCAGCAAGAGATGCAAAAAAGAGCACAGAAACCCGAGCACCCACTGCAGAGACTCTGAGGCTGTGTGGCCTTGAGCTTGGCACACCCCTCTCTGGGCTCTGGTTTTCTCTCCTATGAGAGGAGTGCTCACTAAGCTCGCTCCCCACTCTGCTCTTCTGAGTTTTGTAAGTCTTTCTCTTTAAAAAAAAAAAGTTTAAAGAGTCTTTCTCTCTTTTTTTTTTTTTTTTTTTTTGGTGGTACTGGGGTTCCTGGAAGCCCTTCTACCTCCGGGCTACACTCCCAGACCTATTTTTACATTTTTTATTTGGAAACAGGGTCTCCTAAGCCAGCGCGCGCGGCTGGCTTCGAACCTGCGCGATCCTCCTGTCTCTGCCTCCCAAGCGTGGGGATTACAAGCGTGCACCACCACGCCCGGCAAGAGTCTTTCTCTTTAAATCCCACCTCTCTGCAACTACAGCTGGCAGGATAGACCTGAGCTTCAAATCCAGCTCTGATACTGAATGCTGATCTAATATTAGGCAAATTCTTAACACTCTAATTTTTAGTCCATTATCTATGAAAGGAGATTATTCCTATTTTATTCTGATCATTAGAAATAATGCATAAAAGATATAAGCACAACGAAGATGCTCTGCAGATGGTAAACACTTCTCTTCATATTGTCCTTATTATTGTCCTCCTTAATGTGACTAGAATGGAAGTCAGGTGAGCATTTGCCCAGGGGGTGGGTGGAAAGAGCCCACCAGCACATGAGAATAAAATATGTAGTAAGTAAACAAAATTAGATCCCCCTGTCTTGGCCAACACTCTCACAGCTATCATCCAAGACAGCTGACCAAACAACATAAAGGATGGAAGGCATATTTGCTCACAGTGTTTGGAGGTCACTGAGTTTCAGTCCATGTTAGGCCAGGTCACATCTGTGGAGCTCAGGGAATAAAGGCGGGAAGAAGAGAGAGGGAGAGAGCGAGATTCTCACATCATGGAGGCCAGAAGCAGAGAGTGCAAGCAAGCCAGGGGATTCAAAGACAAGAGCACAGTCCCTAGGGCCACACCCCCAAGGCCCACCTTCTCCAGCCACACCCTACCCGCCTAGGTTACCACCAAGTCAACCCATCACAATGGATTTACACACTGATGAAATTACAGACCTTGTGACTTAATTGCATCAACTCTGAACATTAATACATGAGCTCTTCAGGGGACATTCTCTATCTAACCCTAGCACCTCTATGTGTGCATCATACCAACCAAGAGTGGTTGGTATGATGCACACTGAATTGGTGTCATCAGGAATTTGGAAACGATGGGAGACAAATGAACAAATGGCAGGTGGCTGGAGATGGTCCCCCTGAACTGGCCTTTATGTCATGTTAGAAAAAGCAAAGAAGGCACACCTGTGAGCCTAAAAGTGAACACACTTATCCTGCCTCTTGTCACCGTGGAGTTGAGTTCTTCAGTCCCTTTGCTAAAATGGGCAAGAACTTTGCAGTAATGTTGAAGGGTCTGTTGTCCTAGTCCCAAGGCCCTTGACACCAGAGTGTCTGTCATCGGAAACCACATTCATTACCATGTTTGTTGTGGGAAGACATATTAACTCAGTTTAGGTGGGTAACCATATCTGTTACAGGTGGTCCATTCCACCTGCCATTCTTGCTGGTAATTAACTCACCTGACCTCCACATTCAGTTCCATTCAACTGAGCCTTCAAAAAATAAAGAAGAAGTAGTTTCTACATACTGGTAAAATTAGGAACATGGCTAAAGGCATTTTTCTCTAGATTTCTTTTTGCAAAGAAGAATGAGATGACTTTAAAGAGATGTAGACGCAGAGTTTGTCCAACACAAATCACAGAAGAAGAGGGGGTCAGACTGCTTTTTAATCTAGCTGTCGTGAAGCCAGACCGGGGATCTGCTGAAAGGGATTTCTGAGTGAAGAGGATGAGACATCTCAGTTGGGAAGCTGCTCATCTCCCTGCCTCAGACCAGGGGGCAATTGTGAATGCTTGAGGGGGATTTGTGCTGTGTCATCTTAGCGAAGCTTAGGATCCCTTTCCCTGAGTAGTCCCAGGTTATCGTGGACCTAAGACACTTGTGGGGCAGGGGAGACGAAGCAGAGTCCCCTCTCCTTACATTCAGAGGGTGGGCACGGAGCTGGCCACGCTCTCGCACCTCATGCTAGCTGCTGCTGACCTTCTGGCTCCCCTCCTGGGCATGGGACAGTTGGCCCTGCAGCGTGGCCAGAGGGGTCAGCTCTCACAGGTACCAATGGCTCCTGCATAAATCCCTCAGCCACGCGCTGGTTCCAGCTGCCTTTGGACTTAAAATTCTGGACCTGTAGCCCTGTCTCATTCATCTCCTGTGCTGGTTGCTCTCATGAAGCATATAGTCACTTACTGATTTGAAAATACTGTGATGGCCACTCGCAAGGCCCAGCCCGAGGTACGGTCTGCAGATGGAGAGAGACAGGGTGGGTTCGCTGACCCTGCCCTCGAGCAGCAGTAATCAAGTACAATCGTGTACTACAGCATGGTACAGCCCCTCCAGCAAGCAAACCATAGAGGACAGAAAAGGGCCGAGGTCAACCCGTCAGCCTCCGGGTGTTCCCCAGGACCATCTTCATCTCTGAAGACTGTTTCCTTATGTGGCAAAATACACTTTGCAGATGTGATTAACTTACCGACCTTGACGTGGGGAGATGACCCTGGATTGTTCGAGTGGCCCTAAAAGTCATGCCGAAGGGTCCTTATCAGAAGGAGGCAGAGGGGACCCAACTCCAGAAGAAGAAAAGATGAGGCAAAGAGGGAGGCAGAGAGACATTTAAGCAGACTGCACTGCTGGCCTCCAGGATGGAGGAGGGGGCCGCAGGCTGGAA
The DNA here is from genome assembly GCF_963383645.1 of Muscardinus avellanarius. Taxonomy (NCBI): domain Eukaryota; kingdom Metazoa; phylum Chordata; class Mammalia; order Rodentia; family Gliridae; genus Muscardinus; species Muscardinus avellanarius. The sequence goes on along the minus strand of NC_137798.1, from coordinate 98,827,233 downwards.
AAGGCCCGGAGACCTCCTCCCGTAGAGCCTCAGAGGGAGCCTGGCCGGCCTTGGCTTCAGCCCAGGGAAGTCCCTTATGTGCTTGGACTTCCAGAACTGTAGAAGTAAATCTGCGTGGTTTGAAGGCAGCCGGGTTCCAGCAGCCACAGGAAACTGGCAGAGATACTGGGGCTCAGGACGTTTTCTGGCCTGGCAGCAGGGAGCACGCGTGGTCAAGGAGCTGCTGCGACCCTTAGCCTTTGCCTTCAGGGAATCCAAAGGAAGAGAGGTGGGATTTGCCGCAAGTCAGTGTCTGCGGGTGATGCACGCACACTACCAGTGATATCACAGAGCTCCGACGGTGCGAGGAAAGGCTCGGGACATGGCATCAAATAAAAAGAATAGGGGTTTTAATTTATATATGGCCAGCTGCACTGTGCTTAAAAACGAGGGAGGGAGTGGGGCTGGACAAAAACAAAACAAAAATTGCAATGTGCACATGGCGGCTCCCTTTGTGTGGGGGTCTCTGTACTTCTCTGTAGAGAGTCTCAGGAGGATTCAAAACCATACAATGACAGCTACCCAATGAATAATGAATATCCTGATGTTTCTGAAATGTCAGCAGATGAGGGGGCTCCCAGCTGCTCGTGGGACTTGGAGGTTGGGCTGTGGGTGGAGGAGTGTGTCAGGGGAGCACTGGGCATGGGAGGAGGCCAGCTGCAGACAGTCATCTTCCCCCTGGTTTTCCACCTACCTACCCCACTGGTGTTCTTTTGCAGAGGGAGGGAAACTTGGTGTCCCCTCTCCATGTCCATTTCTGCTCCTTAGGCTCCCTCCATTGTCTGGGGACACAGGCAGGCTGCAGGTCCGTTTCAGCCAGCCCAGGTCTTGTTCCTCATCCAGCTCTGCGATGCTGCACTGCCGCTGGGCTCTGAGCCTGGCAACCGCCTCCTCCAGGTCTCCAAGCCTGGCCCAAGACTCTTCATGGCCTTGCTGGAAGGGGACTCTGGCCTCCGAAGAACCACTCCTTGTCCTCTGTGTAGTTTAGACAGGAAGGAACCCAGGACCAGAGGAAGAGAGGGCAGCACAGGCAGGCCATGGGTTGATGGCCATGGGTAACAGGCAGACCCTGGTGCCCACCTGGGGCCCAGAGGAGCCCCTGGCCAGCTGAGCAGCTGGGAGGACGGGAGCCTCTAGACCAGGGCCCTGCACTCATCTGATGAGTGAAGAGCAGATCCGCCAGCTGGACACAGCAGGAGGAGTGTGCAGGACCCTGCAGGGCTGGAGGGAAGGGCTGCTCCCGGCTCCGTGGTCAGCGGAACCAGACCGGGAAAGACCTCCACATCTAGCAGAGCCGAGGCTGGGGGCCCGGAGCAGCGGAACTGCCTTTTGGCACTAAAAATTACAAACATGGAAAGCTGAGAAAGAACAAGGCTGTGAGCCTGCCCACCAGGCAGACGTCGCTGGGTTCTATTTTTATCAAGAAGTGCCACATTCTATTACACTACTCCAAAGCAGACGCTCATTTGAACAGCAAGGAAGTCTTGAGCAGGGGTGGCTTTGAAAACATAAGACTAGGTTGCAGGATGGATGTGTTTGTGTGTGTGTGTGTGTGTGTGTGTGTGTGTACATGTGTGTGTATGTATGTGTGTGTACACGTGTGAGCACCCTGGGGGTGGCACTCAGGAAATGCTACTGCAGAGGATTCTAACACTTGCAACCTGGCTGGGTCGGAGGTGCACACCTGCTCTTTGCCGCTCCCAGGTACCACTCCCAGGCCCTGCATGTTCATTCCAGATTCGGAGAACCCCAGTCAGACACTCTTTCCTCTCATTCTGAGCCTGCTGCTCTAGGCGCCAATCAGGCTCACACAAGCTGAGGCACAATCTTGACACCAGCATCCTCTTCCCCTGCATCCAAACTGGGCCCAAACCCTCTCCACCCACCCTGCACCTTTCTCCTTCCATCCACCATCAAAATAAACAGGACACACTTCCATCCACTGCCCTCCTCTCGGCATCTCACTAGGAACACCTGAGCATCTGCCAGCCCTCTTCCTCATCTCTTCTCCCATGTGCAAGGAGACGGCTGGCTTTCCAGATCCTCCCTCCCCCATGCCCTGCAGATGGGGAAGACTGCCTAAATGCTGGCAGAACTTGACACAACTCTCTCCCCTCTGCCCCTACACCCCATGGAATGGTAAGAGTTGCCAACTTGCAGGAACCAAGAGAACAGGAGGTCGGACAATGGCAGACAAAGGATCAAAGCTCTGGGTAGGAGGATAGAAGAAATCAAAGAAAAAGGAGACACACAGGGAAGAGAAGAGGGGCTGTGACTTCAAATCCACCAACTCCGGGATCACCGTCCCCTTCACTCTGAGGCCTGTTTTCCTCCAAGCGTGAATTCTCAAAAGGTCCAATAACATTTAGAGTAGTATAGCCATTTAATTAGTGCCTGTATGCTTTGTTAGTTTACAGAGTACATTTTTAGATTAATCAAGAGAAGTCTACAGAAAGATGTTATCCAACGCCCAACGATACGGCTGTAGTTAAGTGCTATCCACCAACTATCATATGTTAACCTAAAGATTCTGAGACGAACCAGACCACGGCGACCTGCTCTGTGCTTCATGATCAAAGGATCGAGCTTCTTTGGCTGATGCCACCCCAGATACCTTCCATACTCAGCATCTACAGTCTCCTTTAAAAGCAGGCTGTGCTTCCAAAGCGCGTCTCTCACTGTGGAGATGGCGCGCATTCTCCCCTGAATGCACGTCTCTTGCTTTGCTAAATAGATGTCTCCCTGTGTCTCCGACTGGCTCATGCCATAATTCTTTTCTGTCATGTCAGCCAAGGGCCCCACTGGTTCTGAGTTGCATCCCCCTCTCTCCCCAACTGGGAAGTGCTTCAGACCCTTCACGGAATTGACTCCTCTGCCATGACAAAAGGACCCGGCACATTTGGATGTGGCCTTAGAAGAGTTAAGAAAAGGCCAGGCTGAGGACAACGTAGAGATGGGCACCAAGAGCAGAGATCCTCGAGGGAGTCCAGAGAACTTCGGGCACGGGGAAGGCCTGGCGCTGAACGCACACGAGTAGCGTGAAATCACTACTCAGAACCCCAAGCCCTTTCCCCAGCCTGCTTGATCAGAGCACACCCCTCTCCCCACCTCTTTCGGGAGATATCAGGTGATCCTATGGGGACGCTGCACCTGTCCGCCTCCAGGACACCAGGTGCAGGGAAAGTGGGCTCCTGGCTCAAATTGGGGTGTGTGCATTAGGTGAAACTACATCCTGCATTAGGGGAACCCCTGGCCCCTTCCCCGCAGGCAGGTCTAAGATCTCACACACACACACACACACACACACACACACACACACATACACACACTCTGTGTGAGATAGGGCAGAGGACCTGGGAACAGGCAGAGTTAAAAGAGGCCCTCTGCATCACCTTCTGTAAGCTGCATTCAGGACAGCCTTTGTAAACAAGGACGGGGAAGACGAGCAGACTAATGACGCCAGGAGATCAGAGCCCACCAACCCATGAGGTAGCAACACAAATTCAGGATTGAAATTGGGCAAAAAGCATTGGTCCCCCAAGACCCAACTCTGACCAATCAATAAAGGATGGAGGAGGAGGCTCAGAAAGGTTTAAAAGCTCACCTCCCCAAAACTTTGGAGGTTACTCTCTTTCACAGACCCTTCCTTCCGTGTGGAAAGGGTGGTTTTGTATTTTAGCTTTCCTGAAAGTTCAACTTTCATACCCTTCGTTAGTCCTTGGACTTTATTCACTGAAATCCACTGGAGAAGAACCTCATTAGAGGTGACACCCATGTCAGAATCAGGAGAAACTGAACGTGCTGTGGAGGAGATCATTGTCCTCTGACGTCTGGGGTCCTCTGTGAGAAGTTTGGCTCACCATCTGTATTAATCTGGGTTCTTTAGAGAAACAGAACCAATAGTATAGATAGGTAGGTAGGTAGATAGATAGATAGATAGATAGATACATACATACATACATACATAGATATAGGGATTTATCCTAGGTACTGGCCCCTACAAGTAGAGGCCAAGAAGTCTCACCACCTGCTAATCAGCTTCAAGTGGTGTAAGTTTGGGAATAGGAGAAAACTCATGTTCCATCCCAAGGCATCAGGCAGAGAAAGCAAATGTTCCGTGACCTCCATCTCTTCAGGCCCTCAAGGGATTCTATAAGGTCTGCCCACCTCTGGGAGGGTGGCCTGCTTTTCTCAGTTATTACTCAAATGCTATTCTCAGCAGGAAAGACTCTCGTAGATACACTTAGAAATTACATTTAATCAAATAGTCAGACATCCCATGGCCCTGTCAAATTGTCATATGAAATTATAGCTCACACTTTCCAGTCACCCTTCAATATAGCTGGCCAAGTGGAACCCCTACTCATGCACAGTTTGCTCTTAAAAAAAAAAAAGACAGCTGAAGAAGAAAAAGAAACAGCTGACTCAGGACAGACTGAGGGAACCTCCTATAGGAGTGAGAGAAAAGCCAATTAGTTCAAAAAAGAAAGAAAACGGGACCTGGAAAAGATTAAAACAAGGAGAGAAAACAACCTTCAGAAATTAGAAAAAAATATATTTTCAGGATAAAAACAGGAAGAGGATGCTGTGAACAGGGAGTGGGAAGGATTCTTAGATTTAATGGCATTGAGGAAAGTAGAACAAGAAGGCAAAAATATTAAAAAAAATAAAATAAGCTGGGTGCGGTGGTGCACACTTGTAATCCCAGTACTCGGAAGGCTGAGATAGGAGGATCGCAGGGCTACGGCCAGCCTCGGCTACTTAGTGAAGCCCTCCTCACTAAGACCCTGTTTCAAAATAAAGAATAAAAAATAGGGCGTAGCCTGGAAGTAGAAGGCCCCTGGATGCAATCTCCAATACCACACAAAAAAGAGGAAAAATGAGAGGAAAGAGAATAGATAATTAGCAGATCCAGCCAGCCTGGAATCTGACTCCCAAGATGTTCTAAAACAAAAACAGAGGTGCAGGTGGACACAGCTCACCTCCAGAGGGCGCTGTGCACAGGGAACATGGGGTCAAATGCCTCAGAGGCCTGCCAGGAACAAAAAGAAAGAAAACTGACAAATCCATAGTAAAGCCATTTCCCCAGAGCCCGAGGACATGTGTGTTCAAGTCGAGCACAAGAGCAGGACATTGTGTGGAGTTAAAGAGCATCAGAAACAAAGAGAAATAATAGCAATAACAGCTCAGATTCAGTCACCATTTACTAAGTTTTGGCACTGATAAAGAAATTTATGTGTAATCCCCAGTGAGAAAATACTGATCATATTAAGAAATATACTGGAATCTGGAAAGCTATCAAAATTCTCAGTAGCTACACTGTGTACAGGAAAATGGGGGCGATGCTTTCAAAGTTCCAAGCGGGGAAATTCCCCATCCTAGAGTTACTCTACTAGTCAAAGAGGAGAGCAAGACAAAGGCATTGCTGAATAAGCAAGGACTCAACTAATGTGTTTCCAGTTCCCCCCTTTCTTAGGAAGCTACTGGGAAATGCACTTCTGGAACACACGGAAATGAGAAAGAGAAGAGCACGTGTCACAAGCTCCTCCCTGCTGCAGTTTGCGATGTGACAAGAGTGTATAGGGCAGCTGGGCGTGGTGTGATCCCGGTACTTGGGAGGCTGAGGCAGGAGGATCGCGGTTCGCAGCCAGCCCCGGCAACTTAGTGATGCCCTCGCAGCTTAGTGAGACCCTGTTTCAAAAGAAAAAAATAAAATAGAGCTAGGGGTATATCTCAGAAGTAGAATTTTCCTGAGTTCAATCTCTAGTACCAGAAAAACAAAACAAAACAAAGCTAGTGTGGTCCAAGCCAGAGCCCACTGCCCTGGCCTGCTAGTCCCTTATCCATCCCTCTACCTGAGGCCCGCACCTCCCATCCCTGGACCACACATTGGCCTGCTCAGTGTCCACCCCACGTCTGTGTTTTCTCTTCAAATTAATCCTCCTCTGTTTCAAGAGAGATGCTGCCCGATTCTAGTTTACCTCTTCCCAAATGATCCCCTCAATGGATGCACATTGTTTTCTAGGATAAAATAAAAGCTCCTTGTTCTGGCATCCAAAGGCCCACATGACCTCCGCAAGTCCCCCAATCAGACCTGTCAGTCCAGATGTAGCACCTGGCAGCTCCTCCAGCGGGCTGAGCCCTTGCCTCTCCCACCTCCCTGCCTGCTGGCTCCGTGCCTACAATCTCCCCTCCTCCCGCATGCCGCCTCCATCAGATGAGCTTCAGCCTGTCCCACATATTCTGGAAAGTCCTCCCTGCACCTCCCATCCCTCCTCCCAGGCGTGAAGCCCTCCTCTGGTTCCCCACAGCCCCCTGTGGCACCTACTGCCTGCCGCTCGGCATTATACATACCCTGCTCGTCTTCCCCACTGCACCGTGGGGACCATGGGGACCTGGAGAACAGAGATGAGGCCTTTTACTCTTGCATCATGGGGAACTGGCCCAGTGTTCAACATATAGACCCAGAGAATATTTATTAATGAATGAATGGAATGATTCACTATCATCCAGACTTCATCTTTGACCCAACCTGCACTTATAACATCTACTTATTCCTCTTTTATTTGGACTAGAGATTGAACCCAGGGACATTTTACTTCTGAGCTACATGCCAGCCCCCCACCCGCTTTTTTTTTTTTTTTTGGTGGTAATGGAGGTGGAACCCAGGGGCTTTCTACCTCCAGGCTATACTCCCAGACCTATTTTACATTTTATTTGGAAACACAGTCTCACTAAGTTGCTGAGAGCCTCGCTAAGTAGCTGAAGCTGGCTTCAAATCCGTGCGATCCTCCTGTCTCAGCCTCCCAAGCACGGGGATTACAGGCGTGCGCCACCACGCTTGGCTTCAGCCCCCCTTTTGTTGAAACAGGGTCTCCCTATCTCCCTAAGCTGCTGATGGCCACACTGAGTTGCTAAAGTTGGCTTCAAACCTCCTATCCTCCTGTCTCAGCCTCCCAGGTACTTGGATTAGAGACGTGCAGCACCACTCCTGGCTCTGATCTTCCTCTTCTTACACCCAACTCAGGAGCACCCCAGCCAGAGATGCCTGTTAAAGACAGAATGTTTGTTTGCCCAAAAGCCCTATCCACAGAGGTGACTGCATCTGGAGCTAGCACTTTCATGGAGGTAATTAAGGTTAAACGAAGTCATAAAGGTAGGGCTCTGGCCCATAGAGTTAGTGTCCTTAGAAGAGGAGACACCAGGAAGCTCCCTGAGCTGTAGAAGAAAGGCCACCTGAGGACTTTTGAGAAAGCAGCCATCTACAGGAGAGAAGAGCATCCTCGCCACAATCAAACCCTTCTGGACCTTGATCTTAGACTCTTTAGCCTCCAGAACTGGAAATAAATGTCCGTTGTCTAAGCCATCCTGCCTTAGGGCCTCCCGCGAAGGCTCTTTTCACATGCCCTCGCTAGCCCTCCTGGCTCTCAGCTCTGGAGCCCAGGGCTGCATGCCCCAGGCCCTGCTACTGTCTGGGAGCATGCCCAGGCCATGGCGGCACTGACACCCCAGGAAGGTGTTTCTACAGATCGCTACTGAAGCAGGATGCTGCGCTGGGTGCTTAGTAAACTGCACAGCCCCAGTTGAAATACATCTCTCTAGCCAAGCGTGGTGGCGCACGCTTGTAATCCCAGCACTTGGGAGGCTGAGACAGGAGGAATGCAGGTTCACAGCCAACCTCAGCTACTTAGTGAGGCCCTCTGCAACTTAATGAATTCCTGTTTCAAAATAAGGAATAAAAAATAGGGCTGGGGATGTATCTCAGAGGTAAAATGCCCCTGGGTTCCATCCCCAGTATCACCACCAAAAAAAAAAAAAAAAAAAAAAAGGAATACATATTTCTGATCCCCATGGTAGATCTTCCTTGCTCTTGCTTTTCTAGAAGGGTCCACTGTGATACCTTCCATAGGCCTTAACTGCAACTGAGGTCCTACATATCGGGAGCTTCTTTCCTGTACCTTGGAGATGGAAACCTAAGGCCAGAGGGTCCACTTGTCTCTTTTAACCAAAAGGTCACCTTCAGCAGCTTTCTCTTCATCTGGGTTGTTCTAGAGGTTGGCACAAAGTAGGAAACTCCTGGGTGTGCTTTGATGGTCTGTTTTGATGTTAGGGTTTTCAGAAGTCTCTGGGCAGCACATACCAGGAACCCACCAGGGGGCGCTCACGCTTCCCCAGTGAAGGGAATGGTGGCACATCCTTTGGAAGGCACCTGGAACTAATTTTTTTCGGTACTGGGGATGGAACCTAGGGGGTATTCTACCTCCAAGCTACACCTCCAGCCTTATTTTTTATTCTTTATTTTGAAACAGGGTCTCACTGAGTTGCAAAGGGCCTCACTAGTAGTAGCACAGGCTGTCCGCAAACTGCTCTCCTCCTGTTTCAGCCTCCTAAATGCTGGGATTACAAACATGCACCACTATGCCTGGCTTAGTGTTCACATTTCTGATCCTGTAATTCCACTTCTGGGAACCCATCATAAGAAAATAACCTATGTGAGAATATTTATGTAAAAAACCATAACTACAGTATTTATAATTTGGGGGAAAAAATAAAAAATAGCTGATATAAAAAAGCTATGGAATGTTTAAGAAAATTATGATAAATTCACTCAATGAAACATTATATAGTATGTCACCTCTTACAAAAATACCTTAGTAATATAAAAGCACATGATATGAGCTTTAAAAGTAGCATTTAAAGCAATACGATCATAACTAGATACAATTATGTGCTTACCTATAATTGCAAATGTGAACAGGCAAAATACTATGAAAGAAATACAGCAAAATGTTAATGGCAATTGTCATCGGGCCATTGAACTATTAATTTTTTCTTTCTTCTAATAGCTTCCCATTTTTATTTAATGGTGCAATATTGTAATATTTAAAGCCATTTTCAAAGAACCAGAATGTCTGGATTCAAAATGGCAGCTGGTGACAGCTGCAATGGATTCCGTCCTAACTTTTTTCTACAATATCTCTGGAGACATGGTGAAGTTGAAATCTCAGGCTATTAACCCAAACTAAAGCTGACAGATGACCTTGGCCAGGAGCTGGTGTCTCCACTAAGTTGAAGACAAAAGAATCCATAGCATGAATGATACAGGTTCTATTCCATGAGCCAAGACAGGGCACGAAGCGCCTTATACCTCCACAACTCCACAGATTCTGGGTCTTGAATCTTCTTCCACAGAAAACCTGGCCATTAATTGTCTCCTGAGGACTAAACCCCCCAAGAAACATTTTTCTCCAGCCGCTCTCTTCTCTCTCCAGATGTTTTTCTGCAACTGTTCAGATTCAGCAACTCCAGAAAATAGTGGGCGGAAGGGGTGGGGCACCACAGTTGCAACAGACGGCAGTCCTCTGCCACCATCCCCTAAGCAGGGAGAGAAACGAGAACTGGTATTGGCTATGTTCTCCCTGTGGACAGAGCATCGGAGGGGCAGGGGCAGAGGCAGGAAGATGCCCTCGCAGGTAAGCCAGAGACACTCAGAACAAAGCCTTCTCAAAAGGGGCCAGCGCACAGATGGGCCACTCAGAGGTAATCTGGGAATGGTCTGGACAGATCCTGCCCCTCTGAGGATGAAGAGAGACCACTGGGTTTTTTAAATGGTTCTAATAAAAGGTGCTGTAGAGAAAGGGGAAGAGAATCTTCTCCCAGAGACTCAGAGAAGGATGCATACTCCTAAGCACACCCCCGCAGAGGAGCCAGAAGACGGCAGCCAACTGTTTGGCATTCTCAGAAACACAGGGAAAGGACCGGGCGAAATGAGAACAGGTGGAGATGAAAAGAAAAAAAATGAGGACTTTCAAAAAGGTGTCAAGGGAAATTAAAACCTTAATAACAGGAGGAACGCGCACATCGAACGCGGAAAAGATCAAAACCCATATGTTGGAAAATAATTGCATACACGGATAAGCTAAATTATGTATGTTTTCATCATTTTCAGATCCACAGGGGCTGAGAAGCTGCATCCCCTACATACCTAACCCACCGAGGAGAAATTCTGTGAGGGCTTCCTCCAGCTGGCCCACGGAGGAGTCAGGACCGAGAACTCAAGGGAGGAGCAAAGGATGGTGCTTTGCTTTCGCTCGATACAGACCCCAGTCGTGGAATCCATTTTCAGGGTGTGTTACTTGGTGTGCTTTGAAGTCTCGGGGTGACCCTTAGAGTCCTGGGTAAATGTCAGCCATTCATCCAGCAGGCTTGCTTGCTGAGTATCTGCTCTGTGTTTGGTGTGCTGGAGACACAGAGCTAGAAAATGTTCCTTCATCTTTAAGGACCTCGCGACTTGTCAGGGAGACACACACAAACACACTTGCAAGGCAGGCTGCTCCGAGCAGACTCAGATCAGAGAAAACAACCATAACCTGGTCTTGGTCCACATTCCATGTTCACTAACACTCCAATTATAGTATTTCATACTAACTTATGATAGTTGAGAGAGAGGGAGAGACATAGATGAAGAGAGAGACAGACAGAGACAGGCAGAGCGAGACAAAGAGAGAGCGCGAGAGCGAGATTCCTGCAACTTGGAAAGCTTAGTTCCATTCACCCCGGGGCACAGCTGGCTGTGTTGTGGGCTCAGGTCCGGGTCGGTGGTGAATCAGGCCGGGGTCTCCAGGCCCAACCTTACCCAGTGCTCATCCAGAGCCAGAGCTGAGGACTTGCCCCACGGCCAGGTCAGCGTTCAGCCTCCTCACGGGTGGTCAGAATGGCAAGGTGAAGGCTCCTTAGGAGAAGAACCTGTGCGTGTGCAGGCTCAGGTGCTGACACTTAGAGTCCTCCGGTTGCTAGAGACTCCACATGGTTGCCAGGGTGCTCTGCTGAGCAGCCCATCATGCATTGCTATGTGCTCGCCTGTGCTGTGCTGCACCTGTGTGTGCCGCGAGGGTGACGCTTGCGGTGCGCGTTCTTCCTGAGCCGTGCCCGTGGGTTTGGGGAGTTAAGTCCCTGTTTGGCTTTAATGGAGCCTTTTTTAAAAATTTATTTATTTATTTATTTATTTATTTATTTATTTTTGGTGGTACTGGGGGTGGGAGCCCAGGGGCTTTCTACCTCCGGGCTACACTTCCAGACCTATTTTATATTTCATTTGGAAACAGGGTCTAAGTTGCTGAGAGCCTAAGTAGCTGAGGTTGGCTTCGAACCTGCGCGATCCTCCTATCTCAGCCTCCCAAGCGTGGGGATTACAAGCGTGCGCCACCACGCCCGGCTGCCCAGCTGTTTTTTAAGACCTGTACCATTCCCTACTCCCACCAGCAGTGCAGGGGTGGCGGCGTGGTCCCTCCACAGTCCTGCCAGCTTGGGGTGTGTCCTCCTTATCTTATACACTCTGTCAGGTGGACAGTGGCACCTCATTGTGGTTGGTACCCGCGCTTCTTTAATGGCCGGCGATGGTGAACATACTTAGATATGCATATTTGCCATCGGTAGGTCCTTTTGCTGAAACGTCAGTTCCCATCTTTTGCTCATTTTTTAACTAGATCCTTTGGTTTTTTTACAGTTGTGTTTTGAGCATGCTTTATATATTCTAGATATTAAGAGAACGGGCGTTCTCTGGGAGGAATTCCTGGATACATTGGCTTAACTATTTTATCACATCATGCATGGAGTCTGGCAACCAAATTCTCTACATCAGGGATCCAGGAAGGAACAGAAGAGTGAAGAAGGAGGAGGTTTCAAGAATGGTTCACAGCATCTTGGCTCCTCACACTGCCAGCCTCTGAGCAGTCCCACTGAGACCCTGCTGTCCCCATATGGGCTGGTCAGCATGCCTGTCCTCATTTATCAAGAGTGGACAGTCTTAATGATAAGATGCCGGGCAGACTTTCCTGATGCCATCCCCCATCAAGGCTCATTGCCAAACATGGTGCTTACCCTCAGCTACAGTCCTTCTTGAGCAGGTACTTGCCTTGAGAGGCACCGCTCCAGACCATGTAAAACCAATTTATGAGCCGCAGCAGCCCTAGGGCTTAGTTTAACCAATGGAATCAGAAACCCAGCTTGAAGGGCACTGTTACACTTCACCTTCCCTTTGAACTCATTTTAGAGTTATTGATCCTAAAGGTAGAAGACGGGCCACTTCAAAATGAGGCTCCGAGAGCCGCGCTACAGAGGAGAGAGTCTCGGGGTGATGCTGCCATCAGGTATGCCTCCTACGGCACCTGCTCTGTGCAGTGTCACTTGGGCCCACAGGGCAGGCCTCCCACTTGGGAACCCTGCAGCAATAATACAGTAAGAAAAGGACAGTAAGGAAAGGCCAAGCATATGAAACACCATAATGACGATCAATAAATGAAACTAAACGTGCTGACACTGGCAGCAAAGGTGAGCCCCATCGCCTGGGGAGAAGCCCAGCAGCCCATCTCCCAAGGGCCTCCTGGTCCATTTTCACAGTCCAGTCTAACCCTTCACCCCGTATGCTTAGAAACTAGACTTTTCTGGTTTTCAGTAGATATCTATTAAGCTAGCCCAGAAGAGGGAAGTAAGGAAGAGAGGGCTTGTTTATTAACTTATTCAAGCAACACAAAGGGTCACTCTTGTGGCAGCTGGAGCAGCCCAAGCCTATACTACCACTGTCTTCTGTCCTGTGGGGATCTGGGTACAGCTTAGTGAGCAGGAGTGTGAGGACACATCTCATTTAAGCTCAGGAGCCTGAAAATCATGGGATCAGGAGTTCCAATGTCCACAAGCAGAAGACAGATGTGCCAGCTCAAGAAGAGAGTTGTTTTGTTTTAGGTACTGAGGATTGAACCCAGAACCATTCTACCTCCAAGCTACATCCCCAGCCCTTTTAGTTTTGAAACAAGGTCTTGCTAAGTTGCTGAAGCTGTCCTCAAACCTGTGATCCTCCTGTCTCAGCCTCTCAAGTACTGAGATCAGAATTTGCTCTGCCTTCCTGTTCTGTCTGGATGATTGGATGACCCCTCCCACATAGGCAGGGAGAGCTTCATTCCTTGGGATACCGATTCAGACACCTACCTCTTCCAGAGACGCCCTTACAGACACACCAGAAATCATGTTTTTCAAGCTATCTGGGTACCCTTAGCCCAATCAATTGACACCTAAAGTAAGCCATGATGGCCTGGGTTCAGAGTCCTGCTCTGCTGCTTGCTAGCTGGACACATAGAGCATCCCTGGCCTCTCTGGGCCTCAATTTTCTTTTCTGCACTTTGCAGTTGATGTCTAACTCTACAGGGTCATTGCATGGAATCAAGGCATCAACACCCCAGCACGCAGGACTGTAAAGGAAACCTTTACCAAACTGTAAAGGAAACCTTTACCAAACAGTAAAGGTTTGTGCTTAGTAGATGTGGTCAGACCACAGAGACATCTATTACACTCGGAATGTAAGGTTTTCACAGATTGACCCAGTGTTTTGCATAGGTCATGTTTTCCCATTTCCATCTTCCTCATGGCTTGCACAGCTTTTTGTACTTTGCCGCCATTACATTCTCCCCCATTTGCACTGCCACCAGCCCCACCAGAACAGGGCTGTCAGACAGGAATCACGTCTAGCCCTGGTTGCCTAGACTGTTCTGCCCATAGCACTAAACTATCGTCAACATCATCACCACCATCACCATCATCATCATCATCATCATCACCAGAGTTCTAATTGCAAAAACTAAGTGTGAGCTCTGTATCTACACTAGAGTGGACCATCTCATAAAAAGATACAGACTGCCGGGTGTGGTGGCGCACGCTTGTAATCCCCGAGCTTGGGAGGCAGAGACAGGAGGATCGCGCAGGTTCGAAGCCAGCCGCCCGCGCTGGCTTAGGAGACCCTGTTTCCAAGTAAAAAAATGTAAAAATAGGTCTGGGAGTGTAGCCCAGAGGTAGAAGGGCTTCCAGGAACCCCAGTACCACCAAAAAAAAAAAAAAAAAAAGATACAGCCTCGCACTGTACAGAAAACACCAGTAAATGTTCACACTCCCCCCATCCTCCCTAGACTCAAGTAGAAACTGCTCACAGGTCCTGCCCACACGCAGGGGCCACCCAGAGAAGGGACGGTGTTACTGGTGGTCCATCGCTGCCCAGGAAAGCAGACCGTGTCTGTTTAGGGGAAGAACCACAGGTCTGTCTATTGATCATCATGTGCAATGATTCAAGAGTGTAGACTCATCACCTTCTGTGTGCAAGGCACCATCCTACATACTGTAAGACACGAGGGAGGATGCGAGTCTACGCTGGACCCAGCATGTGCTCCAGAGCTTCTCCAAAGCCAGCTGTGGGCGCTCCTTCCTGTGGGGCTGGCTCCTCTCAAGAAGGGCTAAGAGTGACCCATGAACCTCCCCAAAGTGATAGTACCTCAACGTGGAGGATGCTCTTTCACTCAAACACCACACTAACCCTCATCCCAAATGGCTGCCTTATCCGGGCATCCGCCAATTTAGGAAAGTCTCGTTGGGGAGTGGATGATGTGAGGGCTCCAGACCCCCACAACGGGTTTCTACCAGCATCCGGAGGTATCTGTTTGCTTTCCTTCCCATAGACGCCATCTCAGGGCTGTGGGCCACAACTAAGAGAGGACTTGGCAGCTTCAGTGCACTCCTAAAGATGAAACAGAAGCAAACAGATCTCTAAAGCTGTGTGTGCCTGGCATGGAGGGGGGCCTTTGGGGAAGTAGACCCCAAGCTTGGTGAACCCCTCCGCGGCTCCATGGGAGGGCTGGACACACTATTCTGGGGTGGGGGGGTGGGGTCTACTTGCTAGTTAGAGCCAGGAATCTCATATACCCACAGAAGCATCTCTTACGCCCACAAGATGAATTTTGTATTTTTACAAATAACGTAGTATCTCTAAAATTAGCATTTTTCTCTCTAAAGAAGAATGTGGTTCATAAAAACACTTCAACAGCCCAAGAAATGTAAAAGGTTTCGAACTGCCACGACCACTGCTGACCAGGGCGAGTGTGGCATCTGTCAGGTGGGGACATGGAGCCTCACTGTGCAAAGTTGTCACTGCAGGTCACAGAGATAACCACGTGTGATGACCTCAGCTGCCAGTGGCCTCCCGCCTCTCCTTGTCCCTCCTTTCTCCACCTTCCCACCCGCAGGACAACAGGAGCATTGGGCTTTTGAAAGGCTTCAGAGATGCTCCTGGGAGGTGAACCCTGCGCAGGCCAGGATAACAGAATTAAAAGATTGGG
The DNA here is from genome assembly GCF_963383645.1 of Muscardinus avellanarius. Classification (NCBI taxonomy): domain Eukaryota; kingdom Metazoa; phylum Chordata; class Mammalia; order Rodentia; family Gliridae; genus Muscardinus; species Muscardinus avellanarius. Next base: position 98,812,039 of record NC_137798.1, on the reverse strand, counting down.
AGCCATAGTTCATGCCTGTAATACCAGGACTTGGGAGGCTGAGACAGGAGGATCGCAGGTTCAGTGCCAGCACAGGGTAACTTAGAGAGACCCCATTTCAGAATAAGAAATAAAATGGGGGAGGTAGCTCAGAGGTAGAACTATCCTAGGTTCAATCCCTGTTAATACACACAGACACACACACAGACACAGACACACAACTTTAGTTTTCATCCCCCCCCCCTTTTTTTTTGCGGTACTGAGGACGGAACCCAGGGGCATTTTACCTCTGAGCTACACTCCTAGCCCTATTTTTTATTCTTTATTTTGAAACAGGGTCTCACTGAGTTGCAAAGGGCCTAAGTAGCTGAGGCTGGCTGTGAACCGTGATCCTCCTGTCTTAGCCTCCTAAATGCTGGGATTACAAGTGTGCACCACCACGCCCGGCTCCTCTCTCCCTTTTTACATCCCCATTTGCAGTGGCTTCTCAAGATTTACTAGACTGTCTGACCAGGAGGGAACCTGGTTTAAGTCACACAATACCTTCCTGCCCCAGCTTTCCCCATCCAGTTTCGGGCCTGCAAGTCTAAAGTCCCCATCCCTGTGAACCTCTTGTTTCCGGAAGGACAGTCCAACTGTGTGACCTTGCACAAGTCACCTACCCTCTCTGTGACCTTGAATGCCGTGCTGCGGTACCTGGGCTTGTTCTCTGGGTTATTGGAGATCACAGAAGGATGTTAAGCGGGGAGGGTATCATCCAGTTTGCACTTTAAGGTTCCCTCTGGTGGCACTGTGGGGACCAAACCACACAAGGGAAGAGCTCTTGCTTTGCAGTCCAAGAGCCCTGAGTCCCTTCCTGCCACTGCCCTTCCCCAGCGGGTGAACTTGGGCAGTCTTTAGCCTGGTGCTTCTCAATTCTGGTGAAAGGAAAATCGCCCTGGAAAATCTTAAGAAGTGGATGTGACTCACGAGGGCCAGACACTCTGTGCTTCCCACATGTTCCCTGGTGACATCTTTAACAGGACCACCTCCGACATCCACCAGTGATGCCCGTCCTAGGGCCACAGGTCCCACTTGGACTAGCAAGGCTTTAATATCTCTGAGCCTCGTTTTCCTCCTCTGTAAAATGGCTTCAATAAAGTCCAGCCCATGGGGCAGTGCAGGGAAAACGGGACCTGGCAGTACCCGTGGCCCCTTTGGGCTGAGGCCCCCCGCACTCAGCACCCTCTCCCACAGAAAGCCTGTCCTAGGCTGGAGGCCCAGCCCTGACTCTCTCCTTTCTTCTCCTCCTTCCTGCTCCTTTGATATTTGGCAGGCTCTGGAAGTTCGCTTAGCACTGGGCTTGCCTTTCAAATGCCCTAGAATTCTTCTTTGGCTCTTGTCTCTTTTCTATTTAAATTCAAAACCTACAGCACTCACCCAGGACTCCCGCCTTGCCTTGCCGGTGCCATTAAGAGATTAAAATGTCACTGTACCTGCCTCTCTGCGACTCCCAGAGCCCCGCTCTTCATATCAAGCAGTGCTGGAGACCAGGCCACCTACCTCGCATGGACCGCATCCACCTTCTCTCTGACATCAAGGCCTTAGTTTGCAATGTGCTGAAGCCACTGCCCGGGCTCCACGGGGGCCTCCCTGAGAGGCGGGGCGGGAGCTGTATACACGGGCCTCTGGTCCAGAAATATCACGGCCCAGGAGCTGCCACTCCTTCCAGGATCCTGAGCAAGTCTAAAAGAGAGGCCGTTAACTAAATGCCGTTAGGAAGTCTTCCAGCACCATGTTCTCTGATGGCTTCCAGTTCACAAATGAGAGGAGTCAGGACCCTGCCTAGGACCCGGGGCTCTTCCCATCTCTGATAAACATGGGAATCATGTGTGCATCCGTGACGTGTGATACCTGTGTCATTGTTCCTCTGGGTCACGTGGGCCCTATACAGTCACGAGAAACACTACTTTATTCCTTTTGCTCAGCGCTGTGACTTGACATGCACAACCTAGACGGCAAATAATGTTATTTGCTTACAGTTCTGGAGGTCTCGGATGTCCTGGTCCCATGGAGCAGACTTCAGGGCATCGAGGCAGGGAGCAGAGAGGGAGAGGGTGAAAGTTTGTCAGCTCCTGGGGAAGAGGAAGAGAGAGGATGCTAAAGCATGCTGGCCTGAGAAAATACTGTCCCTGGCCACACCGCAGGGACCTACCTCCAGCCGTGTCCACCTCCAACATGGCTGCCTTGTCTAACGCAGGAGGTTTGTGGACATTTTACAGCCAAACCATAACAAACACGGTGCAACTTTCATCTTGAAAAAGAGCAACCTCTCCCAAGCCCGTACCCTTCTCCAGCTGTGGCCCCTTTCATCCTTATATTTGGCGGTAATGTGCAGATGTGAAATAACTGAAACACAGCACTCACCTCCTCAGTGGATAAACCTATCATCCACCCATAAACAGACTTACTGGGTGGTAACTGCCCAAAGGCACCATGTGGCTGGAGCCAACGGCTAAAGCAGGGTGTGGCCGTGGGGGCTCTGTCCGGCCCGGCTGCTTCCTCTATGCTCTGCTTCCCGGCCGCCCCAAGAAGCTTTCCTGCACCCTGCCTGCCCCATGTTTCTGCCTTGGAGCCAACTGACTATGGACTGAGCCTCTAACACCAAGAGCCCAGATAAATCTTTCTTTTTCTAAATTGTCCTTGTCAAGTATTTTCATCACAGTGACACAAAGCTAACTCATACTAATACACAAAGCTAATACATGAAGCGTAGGTGGTTTCAGTGGATCTGAGGTAGACAAAAGCGGCCTCCGCACTCCTGAAAGCCCACGTAGGCAGCTGTTCCCACCCCGAGGCCTACGTCAGAGGTGTCATCTACAGCAATCCTAATGATAGCGTGCTCTTTTACCCTGTGACCTCTGACTTTGGTGATAAAAGTAATTAAAAGAGGCCAGAGAGGTTATTCAGGTTTCTCTCAAGTTCACTGTGTGAAGAACAGATGTCAGGCCAAGGTGGACACAGAGATCCATCGGGGGCTTTTGCAATGATCCTGTTTCAAAATAAAAATAAGCCAGGCGTGGTGGTACATGCCTGTAAGCCCAGTACTTGGGAGGCTGAGATAAGAGGTTTGCAGGTTCACAGCTAGCCTCAGCAAGACTATAGTTAGACTCTCAACAATCTAGGGAGAGCCTGGTTTGAAATAAAAAATAAAAATAAAAAAGGCTGGGGTGGAGCCGGGTGTGGTGGTGCATGCTTGTAATCCCAGCATTTGGGAGGCTGAGACGAGAGGATCGCGGTTCGAGAACAGCCTTGTCAGGTCTGTGAGCCCCTTTGCCGTGTGGTCATACTCGCCTGCCTGCTCCCTGGTCCTCAGCACCCAGCCTCTCCTGCACCCTCCCCTCCTGACACTCCATAGGACTTTCCAGGACCTAATTCTTCCCTACACTCAGCCTCCAACTTGGAGGGAACACGGTTATCCTGAGAGCTCTGTTTTTCTTCCGTTGACAGGGTCATTTCCCTGCCTGAAAGACCCTCCTCCCCTCTGCTCTTTCAGTCTCAGCACCCAGGGCACCTGGTCCACGGGTTTCTCCCTATCCCCTTCCCCTCCTCCACTAGTGGGTGCTCCTTCAGGACTGACTCTCACCCCAGCTGCTGGGAGCACTGGGACTGACGGCTGACTCCCTCCTGAGGAAGCATCCTCCTCCAAAGGGGTCACAACTTCTCCTGAGGCCACGCCCTCTGCCTGGAGCCAGCCTGGCCACAGCCAACATGGACAACAGGGCCGAGGGCAGAGAGGCAGGGATGGGGGTGGCTCACCCCTTGCCTCTACTCAGGAGAACTCAGAAAACACACAGTTATCCTGAAAGCTCTGTTTCTCCTTTGCTGCAACCGTACCTGCACGGAGGGCAGCTCCCTCTGCCCCATCCTGCTCTCCTCCCCTTCACCTCCTCACGGGTCACTGTGGAGAGCCCCCACATTTAGCCTCCTGCATCAACTTTCCCTTTAGACTCCTCTGGTTGGAAACCAGCTCTACAATATCCGCCATCCCAAGGCAGAGGTAGGATCCCTTCATGCACTTCTGTGCCAATGCTCGATCTTTCTAGAGGCTCTAAGAGAGAGCCCACCCTTTCCAGCTTTAGAGGCCACCCCTTTCCTTGGCTCACAGCCTTCCTCCATCCTCAGCCAGCAACTCTAGCAGCTCCTCACTCTGTGCCCTCTGCCCTCTGTCTGACCATCTCTTCTTCTGACCCTAACTCCATCTCCCTCTTCTGCTTTTAAGTATCCTTGCAATTAGACTAAGCCCCACAATAATCCAAGAAAATCTTTATTTGGAGATTAGCTCATTAACAGACTTCGTTCCATCTGTAGCCTTGACTCCTCTTCGCTATGTGTTCTAACATATCCAGATTCCAGGGACCTGCCCAAAGATGTGTACTAGGGTGTGAGCAGGGGTGTATTATACTCCTGACCCCACTCTCCTCACCTCGCCTGGGCCTCAGATTCAGTAAGGCTCTGTAAATGTTACATGGAGAGGGCGTATTATGAAAAGCGCTAAACAGTTCATCGGAGGTGTGACTCCCCTTCTCCCCTCCCATTTTCTCTGCTTGGCCGGGGCCTCTCCTGTCCCAGCCTTGGGCACACTGTCATCTTGGATTTCTCATGGTGTCTGTCTCAGTACCACTTGTTGTTGCTATAACAGACTGGGTAATTCATCTGTATTCAGATTTAGCTAGTCCCCAGTTCTGGAGACTGAGAAGTCTAAGAGCAGGGTACACCTCTGCTTTGCCTCCGTTGAGGGTCTTCATGCTGGATCATCATGTGGTAGAGGGCATCACATGAGCAGGTATGTCAAAAAGACTTGCATCTCTAATAAAGCCATTCCCTCAATAACCCACTAATTCATGACGGGATTAACACGTTCATTACCCAATTTCCTCCCCAAAATTACTAACATATGACTTTGGGGATTAAATTTCCAACACGTGAATTCTGGAGCATGAATATACAAATCATAGCTGTAGCTCTCTGAATCTGCTCAAGCTAAGCCCCAGCAATTACTCTCCCTTTCCTCTTGCTGGGAGTCCACGATGCCTGCCTTGTCTTCTGTCCTTCCCTACCTTGGCTGGTCATGGAGTGCCTTCCCCACTCCTTCCCCAGTGGGCCAAGTCTTGGATCATCCTGGCATCGTCCCCTGCCCCAGCCCTCAGCTCCCCACTCCCACATCCCAGCGCGTGTTCCTGGGTTCTGCTTCTGTCTTCTCATGGGCCCTGTATATGACTGTGCATTGTGTATTCTCCATAAGAAAATCATTTCTTTGGCAGTGCCACTTTTTTATAGAAAATGCTCTAGTTTTTCATTTTTATTTGTTAATTTATTTTTAAATATAATTTTATTTGTGCGTTATAGCCATACATCATATTGAAGTTTAATGTGCTAGAAACATATATGCAAATAGCATCCAGTATATTTTTCTCCGGATCCTGCCCAACAGCTCCCTCCTCCTCCCCATTTCTAATATTAAAATTGATATTGGTAGCTTCACAAATTTACATAGGATTGTTTGGACAGTTTTATCATTGTATTTCCCCTCTTCTCTCCTCATCTTCTACCCTAAATCCCCCTTCACTATTTTATTGATATCTCTCCTCATTTATCTAAAGTCCCTTTTGTCTTCTATTTTCTCGCCAGCTTCCAAGTACTTAAGTACTACATTCATTTTTTCATGCTAAAAGTTTTCCACCCACACCCTCATTCCCTCTCTGAGATGTCTCTCCTAAATTTACAGAGCCGTGGTTTTTTTTCTGCGGGGGGGAGGCAAAGGAACCATTTTTTAATAATGGTATTCAATATTCTAAACATTCCCATTCCTGGTAATGTGTTAATATCTTAAGTTGTCAAACCTTAAATTAAATGAAACACTATTATCTTAATCCCCTCAAGAAATTGTGTCTAGCAAGTTATTGATCAGACTTCCTACATACCGAAGTTCCAAAGTAGATATTTCTCCCCCTCAGTAATTCAAACTCACCCATATGCCTTCCACACTTCTGCGTGTTGCCCATAAATGTTGTGATACGCTGGGCTCCGTGTTTGGGAGATGACTATTTTAAGAGGAATCCACCAGCAGTTTTTAATTGCTGTGTCCTGGAGTTTAAAAGCTCTCAGGCATGCCTCCAGGGCGATCCTGACCAGAATGACCATGCAGAAGAGCTTTAGGAGAGATGGCAGATGATGGCAATCTCTCCATGGCTGGAAATTGGGCTTGGGCACTTGTCCTGACATTTAATTTGCATGACAAACACACAGTACCCTACCCCTTGGTTTCTGCCACTGTGCTAGTGGCTGCCCTATGAAAAAGGAAGACAGAAACAGAAAAAGGAGGGAAAGGAGGAGGAGCCACTGCTGCTAGCATTTATTAGTGCATGTGCTAATGACTATTTTCCAAATGTTGACTTCATTATTACAACCGTCCTGCCAGGTTCTTAGCAACTATCCCTATTTTATAAATGAGAGAGACTGAAAAAGGTTAATTAATCTGACTGTATATGTATCTATCATTACGTAATAAATTACCCTAAAACTTAGTGGCTTAAAATAACAAACATGCATTCATCTCATGATTTCTATGAGTTTGAAATTAAGAAGCTCAGCTGAGGAATCCGGCTCTGCATTTCCCTGGAAGTTTTCAGCCGCATGTTGGCTGGGATTGCCATCATCTGAAGGCTTGGTCAGGGCTGGGGAAGCCACTTCTGAGGTGAGCAGAATAGTGGGCCCATGACAATATATGGTCCACATCTTACACCCCGAAATCACAAATACGTTAGGTTGAATGGCAAAAGTGAGTTAATGATGCAGATAGAGTCACGGTTGCTAATTTATGTATGGGGACATTATTCTGAACTATCTAGGTGAAGCCAATAAGGTTGTGTGGCTTCTCAGTAATAGGAGAGGAAAGCAGAACAGGAAGGCCAGAGAAAGGGGCGGCGACAGAAGCAGTATTCCAAAGATGTACTTTGGTTCTGAAGACTGAAAATGGGGCCACAAACCAAGGAATGTGACAACTTCCAAGTTGCAAAGGACAAGAAAACAGTCTCTGCTACAGATTCCTGAAAGAAACACACCTTACTTGTAACAGTTTGAGATGTTGCTGTGGGTTCTTGTTCTTAGCTAGTTTAGAAAAAAATAGCAAAAACTGCACTGCTGCACGCTTAAGCCAAGTTTTATTATTACAAAGGTAAAAAGAAGGGACAGAACTGTGTCAAAGCGACGCAGTGGAGTGCCTTGAAAATAAGACATTCAAGTCTCTAAACACATAACATTTTTTATTAGAATTCATTATCTCCCTTCCTCCCATCCTGTTTAGCCAATAGTCCTCTTTTCTCACTCAAAACAGGTGCTGTGTAAGCCTTTTCTGTTGGGTCACTGATCAAAGTGTGTTACTTAGTTAGCAAGATCAGGGGATACATGATATGTGCCCACTTTGAAGTTTAAGGCAGGTACTGTGCACCTGTGTCCTTGGTGAGTTATCAGCTTCTCCTTATCTCTGCCTGCCAGAAGTTACTTATTATGTTGAAAACATGTTTTACAATAAATAAAAGAAAAACACAGGAATATAGTCTTTTAAAGTATGGTACCAACAAAATAAATAAATTAATTAATTAAATAACTATGATTAATATGTTAAGAACTTTAATGGAAAATGAAAAATTTAAAAAGTATGGAGGTTTGGGGCTATAATTATTTTGTGTAATAAGTATAATATTAATATTGGGTTAAATAGCTTGCTTTTTCCCTTTAACTTTAGTCTAAACTGTTGTGAGAGTCTATATAATTCTTTTTCTAAGTGTAGGTGGCTGTGCTTTAACATTCAATGTTCAGCTGGGCTAAAAGCCAACTTTTAGCTGACCAAGGTCAATCCTCACTGCAGCCTTTGGCTGACAGCATAGAGACAGGGGAAAGGATTTTATGTTTTATGTAAGTACAAAAATTTGTTCTTATTAGCAATTAATACAGCTCTTATTAACAATCAATACAGGCTCAATCCCCATCATCACTGATACCTTGATTTTAGCCCAGGGAGACTCACATTGGACTTCTTACCTACAGAACTGTAAGATGGATTTGTGATGTGATAATCCAATTTGTTATAGCAGCAACAGAAAACTGATACAGTTCCCAAGATGGTCTTTTTACATGGTGAGTGGCAGTTCCTCACCATGAAGGCTCCCAACACAGGTTGCTCATGTGTCCTTATATTATGGCAGGCAGCTGCCTGCCTCTAGTGCAAGTAATTCCAGAGAGGAAGACACCATCTGTTTATGCCTAACATCAGCATTTATACCACATTCTAGCCGGGCATAGTGGCGCACGCTTGTAATCCCCGCGCTTGGGAGGCAGAGACAGGAGGATCACACAGGTTCAAAGCCAGCCTCGCTGGCTTAAGAGACCCTGTTTCCAAATTTAAAAAAATATAAAATAGGTTTGGGAGTGTAGTCCAGAGGTAGAAAGGTTTCCAGGAACCCCAGTACACCACCATACACACACACACACACACACACACACACACACACACACACACACCACATTCTATTTGTATAGTCATCCAGTAGGACCCATCCTTAAGAGGTAAGAGCTGGGCATGGTAGTGCATGCCTATTATCCCAGTACTTGGTAGTCTGAGACAGGAGGATTGTAGGTTAGAGGCCAGTCTCAGCAACTTAGTGAGACCCATTTCAAATTTTAAATAAAATAAAAAGGGCTAGGATGTAACACTGAGGTAGAATGTCCCTGGTTCCAATCCCCAATGCCAAAAAAGGAGGGGGGATATGAGCTACCTTTGGAAGGGAGACATTTCCAATAATTTATGGACTTCTTTTTAGATATCTTAAGGTTAGTCAGCAGACTTGAAATGAAATAAAAACTTAGGTTTCTGACCCTATATTCTACAATCTTTGCATTTCATAGAAGCAAGGTCCATGGCTTTAGTTGTACTGCATCTGGGTTGGAGTAGTAATAGGGAACTGAAAACTATTTTCAGAATTATAAAATTTCACTTCCAACCAAAACAAAGAGACTGTACCAGCTTCTGCATGAAATAACATCAATTCAATTTGCTTACTCTATGATCAGGAAGCCCTGGTTGGAAGTTATGGATGTCTTTAATAAAACATGGAAAATCTAATGTTATTAAATAAGTTCTATCTAACAGACAACATCTTTCAAAAACATGGCACCCAAGGGCAGAGAATAAAAAGTATACTGGTGGCAGAAACGTTGGGAATCCCCTCTCTACAATATCCTCTGGTTTTATGAATAGGGAAACTGAGTCTCAGAGAGGGCGGACCCCTCCCAGGTCACCCTGAGAGTTAAACAAAGCAGGGTTGGACCAGGATGTGCTCATTCCTAAATCAATGCTCACAGTCTTCAAAAGAGAAGGAGGAACAGGAACTAAAAAAAAGAATTTTCTAGCTGTTCCTCCAGGAGGCTTTGACTATTTTAAAGGTTCAGTGCTAATGAGAAGTCCTTACTGTGTTTTCATGTGAACTAACAGGAGGGAGGTGATGCTTAATCTTGGGGCTGGGGCAGATTAGGGGTTAAAGAGGTGAAGTCTCTGTCCAAAATATCCCATAGATATGTCAGAATAGTCCAAGAGGTTGACATGACTCTGATATGAGTTTCTTCTTTACCTTGGACAATAGTCTGAAAAAGAGGAGGACTCACATGAAAGAATGCTTATATATCCTAAAATAATTACCAGGACCCACCCTTAACTTGCCCCCATTCAGATTCAGAACTACCTAGAACCCCGAAAGAATCACACTTCTTCAGAATGGTGTAGCCACTGTGGAAAACAGTTAAGTGGTTTCTCAAAAATAAACAATAGAATTACTACATAATCCAGCAATTGTACTTCTGGAGATGTACCTGGTATGGTTTGCAGCTGAAACGTTCCCTAAAAGGCTCATGTCTTGAAAACCTTGTTCCAAGGTGGAGCTTGGCTGGAGGAGGTGGTCACTGGGGGCATGGCCTTTGGGTCTATGTCTGTCCCTGACGTCTTCCCACCTTTCTCTCTCTGCTTCCCAATTGCCATGAGTTGAGCAGCTCTCCTCTGCCACACCCTACTCCTGCATTGTTCTGCCAGGGCGCCAGTCATCTAAACCTCAGAAAGCAGAGCCCAAATAACTTTTTCCTTCTCTAAGTTATTCTTGTCAGGTATTTTGTTCAGAGCAATGAAAAAGCTGATGGACACAGAAATCGATGCTGCAGAGTGAGGTCCATGGCTATGACAATACTTGACTGTGTGACTCAGAAGCTTTTGGAAATGGTTGGCCAGCAGAGTTTAGAAAGGTTTGGAAATGCAAACTGGAAAAGCCTTAGAGTGCTATAAGCAGAGCTTAATAGGTGACTCTGGTTGGAGATCAGAAAACCAGAAGGCTGAAAGAAATGTGAGGAGTAAAGACTACTTGTGAGGTTTCAAATAGGATTGAAATTTCTAATGGAAATTGGACGATAGGCCATTCATGTTACATTCTAATAAAAAGAAGGAAGGAAGGAAGGAAGGAACGAACGAATGAACGAACGAACGAACGAAGTTGTCTTCTCTTTGTCTATGGTCTGAGAATGTTAAGCTGAATTTAAAGGTAATGTACTAACTAATCTGGTGGAAGAAATTTCAAAGCAGCATAGCCTTAAAGCAGTGGCGTGAGTATTGCTGGCAGCTTTACTAGATGATTTACTATGATGATCAGGAACAGAAAGCAGTGGAGAAAGATTGGTCAGACTTGCAACTTAATCAGAAAAGTGGATGTAAAAATGGAGCTAAGAAAGGTGTGGTTGCTGAAGAGATTGTTATCATTTAATAGAGATTAAATACTTCCCACAAGCTGGGCGTGGTGGCACACGCTTGTAAACCCAGTACTTGGGAGGCCAAGACAGGAGGATCACAGGTTTGTGGCCGGCCTCAGCTACTTAGTGAGGCCCCCTGTAACTTAATGAGACCCTGTTCTCTAAAGCACATGATGTACTTTAACAAACATATCAAAGTCAATCACTAAGCCAAGCATGAGACGACGGAGCAGGAGGGAAGGGGCAGGAATTGGGTGATGTGTGCACGAATGTCTCCACCATACTTTATTCCTTTAAGATGTATGACTACAATGCACCAGTAAAAATTTTAAAAAATAAAGTCGGGCGTGGTGGCGCACGCTTGTAATCCAAGCATTTGGGAGGCTGAGACTGGAGGATCACGGTTCACACACAGCCTCAGCTACTTAGTGAAGTCCTCTGCAACTCAGTAAGACCCGGTTTCAAAATAAAGAATAAAAAAATAGGGCAGGGGATGTAGCTCAGAGGTTGAATGCCCTTGGGTTCCATCCCTAAGACCTGCAAAAAAATTTTTTTAATAAATATACAAAACATGAAAAATAAAGAATAAAACATAAGGCTGGGGGTGTAGCTTGAAGGTAAAACACCCCTGGGTTCCATTCCCAGTACCAAAAAATAAATAAATAAATGTGCACAGAGACAATAGAGAAAATACATGGAGAACATCTTGGGAAACACTAAGATCTCACCCACTGCAAGTTCAAGAGTACAAAAGTGGGCTCTTATTCAAAAGAGCTGACTTGGAGAAGCTGTGGAGATGACATGCTCCCACAGGCCAACTAGGAAGTCGTTTCTTTAATATTTGTCCACCATGATCACCCACCCAGGCACTCAGTGGCTACTGCAACCAGAGTCCAAGGGGCCTGGCTACTGGGCACTGGCACAGACCTTCACATCATCCACATGGTGTTGGTTCTGCTGGGGTTAAGGGGTTATGAAGGGTTCCACCCAGTTTTCAACGGAAAGCCTGGGAGGCCAAGCTCAGAATCCCTGTAGGAAAGACCTGAGGGGACACTTTGGGAAGTTGTGAGAATAAGGCCAAAGCTGTAATGAATAACTCAGGAATTAAGAGAAACCTGAGAATATGGAATGTCTGCCCAGGCAGGCTGCAGGCTGCAGGCTGCAGGCTGCAGGCTGCAGGCAGTGAAGGCAGGCTAAAAGATCTGCTGGGGGTAACAGCAGCCTGGTGATCTCAGTTCTCTTAATCACGGGGCACAGGGTGGGTCACAGTGGTCTGGTTCTTACAGGCTCTCTAGCTTGACATCATCCAGGCATTAGATGAGATTTGGAAAATACCATATCACAGATCTCTAATAATATTTGCCCTGGCTTTATTTAGTCTAAAGAAAACACAGTGTGTAAGCTAGCAATGTATGTTGGCATTAATAATCTAGACTTATAATACTCTAAGGTTTAAGGGCGTTTAAAGAATTCCTGTCGGGAGGAAAACAGGTTTGGGGAGTAAACCTGAAGGTTCTCATGGAAATTCTTAGATTTAAAGTTACTGGTTTTTTTTTCCTCTGGGAAAAGAAGTTTGCAGAAAAAGAGAATGCTCAGATGATCCCAATCATGTGTTCAACCTTACTCACTAAGTCACTGGTCAGAGTCCAGACCCTGATTTCAGGGGCACACCCTTTTCAATGTGCCATCTGCTTTTTCTACTCTGACAACTTCTGCAAGAAGTTGGCCTGATTCTCTTGCCCTTGAAGAACTACCAGCATGACATAGGAAGAGTGCTCCTTGCCTGCCAAAAAAGTTCAGACAAAATGCAAAGAGCACGTACTTCCTTCTTGGCTTCGGTCTTCAGAAACAGATAGAAATGGGCAGGGGGTTAGCTCAGTGTCAGAGTGTTGGCTCAGCATCCACGAAGCCCTGGGTTCCATCCCAGCACGGAGAAACAGAAGAAGAACATACAGGGCTTGAGCTATAGGGAAGAAAGTTGAAGAACAGGACAGACAGGTGGAGTGAGGTGGGCTGCAAAAGCAGGCCACCTTCCCTGGACCTTTGCGAGGTCAGCGTGTCTCTGAGTGGTGATGCCCATCCCTGAGAACCAGAGAGGAAGCTGAAGTATTGAGAAATTATTTTTTAAAAACTGCACCAGCCATGATACAGATCTTTTGGGAATGGTCTGGAAGGTGAGATGTTGCTGTCTTACTAGTGAAGTTGACCTATGCTCTATGAGAAGGGGGCAAGCTAATGACCCATCACTTCATGAGAGAAGTATCACGATGTCCCCAGATTAGAGAAGCTCGCAGTGCGAAAGCTCATTCTTACATACCAGGGGGCTTTATGGCCCAGGGTTCACTGTCTGTAGGGAGGGACTTTTCAAGGAAACAGAAGGTCATTGCTTATATCATAATAACTGGTAAGGAAAAGGAGAGAAGAAGTGGAGGAAGAGAAGGAGGAGGAGGAGGAGGAGGAGGAGGAGGAGGAGGAGGAGGAGAAGGAGGAGGAGGAGGAGGAGGAGAGGTGGGAACCAAGCAGGGGACCCCTGGGAGTGATTTTGATAATTTTGACAGAATATTGTTTGAAAGGCACCTCATCGGAGATACTATAGCTGAGCAAATAAGGCGACTTAACTGAGGGGACAGGAGGGAAATTCTCTAATGCACATGATGTGATGTACTTTAACAAACATATCAACATACTAAGCCAAACATGAGGAGGGAGGGGGAGGGCATGGAGTGGGAACTGGGTAAGGGCTAAATGGGTGATGTGTGCATGTATGTCTCTACCATATTGCATCCCGTTAAGATGTATAACTACAATGCACCAAAAAAAAAAATCCAAAAAAAAAAGCACCTCATTGAAGGCCCAGAACTGCATCTGCCCTGCCCTGGGGCCCATCTCCCCAAAGGGCTTGGGAGGTAGGGCACTGCAGCTCTCCAGACTTGCCAGGATTTTGTTTTGTTTTGTTTGAGTTTTCCTTTGAAGAGTTCAATCTTTGTGGAATGCTCAAAATAAGAGGAGAGTGTGAGACTTAGATTAACATGCTAATTACTCCTTGGTAATTAAATTAACTTTAATTGTCAGGAAACACAAGTTATCTCCCCTAAAGCCATTTCCCTTGTTGCTTTAGCTGCTGGCATTAAAAAAAAAAAATCAAATCAACATCTACTCAAAGAGCATGCATTCAGAGAAACCTGCTAACAGCTAGCCGGTCCTCTTTATAAAAATAACAGCAAGGCCAGGCGTGGTGGCGCATGCTTGTAATCCCAGCATTTGGGAGGCTGAGACAGGTGGATCACGGTTCGTAGACAGCCTTGACTATTTAGTGAGACTCTTTGCAACTCAGACCATTTCAAAATAAAGAATAAAAATAGGGTTGGGGTATAACTCGAAGGTAGAATGCCCCTGATTCCATCCCCAGTACTGAAAAAAAAAAAAAAACACACATGCTCACACACACACACACACACACACACACACCCCAAAAGCATGGATATAACCAAGGCTTTTGCTATGCACCCAGTTGGCACTGTTTAGCTTCTTGTATTTAGTACCTCTCAATCCTCCACCTGCAGGATTCGGGTTGACTAATAACCCTCTTTTCTCCCTCTTCATCCTCTCTCTGCCCACCCATATTCCTGCTTCTTCCCTTGGAGTCCAACCTTGGGTGCAATTTCCATAAAACTCTTACTGTTTCAAGCATTTTCAAAAGTTACTGGAGTGTGACATTGTGGTGGGGAACGGGTGCCTTAGAGAGTCATAAGAGCTTAGGCCTTCTTCTTCCCACTGGCTCCACCCCTTGCCCTCTCCCTCTCTTCCTCCCACTCACTTCCTGTGCCACAGAGAAACCCTTCCCCTCATTCCCTGCCCACATGCAGCCCCAGCATTTGTTTATACCACGGTTGGCTTATCTGAGTCTCTGTTCCACAAAGGCAGGTCTCCCCTATCATGAATACTAATGCTGATTCCTGCCAAAAGAAAAAAATTTTCAATATTGTTCATAAAAGAAAGAAAGCAATCAAGGTGCTTGACAATAAAATAAAACAGGAACCAAGAGATATTCTTCAGCCTATTTCCAAAGGAAGGAAATGGCAACTTGGAAAGTCTAGGACACTTGAGCAGCCACATAGCCCACTCTGCCCACCTCTGACCTCCAGATTAGGCAGCTGGCCATACTCACTGCCCAGGGAAGTACGTAGAACTCAGCTAGAAGATGTTCTAGTCTATAGACTGGCCAAAAGGCTCATGGGCCATCTCTGCCAGCCCGCTGATGCTCTTGAACTCCCTGGTTCTGTAAATATGGTTCTCACTACTCTCTTTGTATCCACCTGGGACGTGGCATGGGGCTCATCCTTCACCTGCCCCCAGTGAAGATTCTCTTCCTTATTCCCCACTCCCCAGCTGAAGTGGGCAGTGTTCGAAGTGGAGATGTTCTCATCAACTTTATCTTCACAAGACTGACAAAGGTTAACCAGGCCTCTTGGCTAATAATTTATATAATGGCTTATTAAGTGCCTCTTACATAATAATTTATTTACGTAATAGTAAATAGAGTCGCTGCTGTGTGCCACTTAGAGAGAGACCTCCAGGATGAGCAATTCAAACATGGCTCTGCGGTCATGGAGAGAGAGGCTGCGTATCACTTAAGACTACACAGGCAGATCCTGGCTCTAATTCTTACCAGCTATATGATCTCTGTGCTCTGTTTCCCAAACTGTAAAATGGGGATACTTATAGTATCTTTATAGAGTTCAGGTGATCAGTAAGCATACATGAAATGCTTAGGCCAGGCGTGGTGGCGCACGCTTGTAATTCCAGCATTCGGGAGGCTGAGACCAGAGGATTGCGGTTCGTGGACAGCCTCAGCTACTTAGTGAGGCCCTCTGCAACTCAGTGAGACCCTGTTTCAAAATAAAGAATAAAAAATAGGACAGGGGGTATAGCTCAGTGGTAGAATGCCCCTGGGTTTCATCCCCAGACCTGCAAATAAATAAATAAATAAATAAATACTTAGTGTCTGGCAGAGAGGAAAGTGCTATGTAAGAATCGGCTAACCTTCTGGAACTCACAGCCCTGTGGAAAAACAAACCTGAGCAGGCCATGAAGGTAAAATGGTTCCCAAACCTGGCCATGCGTTAGAATTCCCCGCAGAATTGTTCCAAGCAGATCTCATTGGGCCCCTCCCTAGACCTACTAACTCAGAGCTGTAGGGATGAGATCCAGGCATCTATGTTTGTGACGAGCTTCCTGGGGGATCTGATTAGGCTGAACTGAATGAAGGCAACTGCCCTAAAGAAAAATGACCTCGCTGAAGGACTGAGAGCCCAGGAGAAAGTCTCATTCAGTTCAGCAGAGCGAGCTTGATGAGTGCTGGTAGAATTGAAGTCAGGTACGTTTTCCTTCATTCAGTTTCAGCTGGCCTAGTATTCAACCAATGGCGATCCACACGCATGTACTTTGAACAAGGTTGGGTCTGGGTACGCGGAATCTGTTTCTTTAAAGAATGAGTCAAGCCAAGCATGGCGGCACACACGTGCAATCCCAGTCCTTGGGAAGCCGAGAGGGGAAGGTTACGGATTCAAAGCCAGTCTCAGCGAATTGGCAAGAGCGTCAGAAACTTAGCAATCCTCTATTTCAAAGTAAAATGAATGAATAAAAATAGTGCTGAGGGGATAGCTCAAAGGTAAAAGGCCCCTGGGTTCAATTCCCAGTATAGTATCACACACACACACACACACACACACACACACACACACACACGTTAATGAAGGCACGATAACACTCTGGCATCCATGAAAAATTATGAGGCCACAGACAAGTGAAAAACTATAAGGAAATCTCCAGAGACAGGGATTGCTCTGAAACTTATTTTGGTCTTTAGGCAGAAGGAAACTGTTGGGAATCCTCTGTGAGGTGTTTCAAAAGACCAGGCCTCTGTGGAACAGGCTGAAGGAGTTTCAGGTGACAATCACAGACTCCAGGAGAGCAGGCTGAGACAACAAAGACTGCTGAAACAACGAAAGTTGGCAAGAAAACCAAAGTGCAGTCGTAAAAATGCACCGCACACCCAAGGCAGTGAAGACAGGGCTGGCAGAGCAGAAAATCAAATTAGAAGGTTGTCGTGGGTGGCATAGTGACCCCCAAAACGTATGTGTCCTGGAACCTTGTATTCAGCCTGATTTTTTTTTTCAGGTCTTAGGGTGGAACCCAGGAGCATTCAACCTCCAAGCTATACTCTTTGCCCTATTTTTTATTCTTTATTTTGAGACAGGGTCTCACTAAGTTGCAGAGGCCCTCACTAAGTAGCTGAGGCTGTCTGTGAACTGCGATCCTCCGGTCTCAGCCTCCTGAATGTGCCTTATTTTAAATAGGCTCTTTCTAGATATAATTAGTGGACATGAGGTCACACTCCATTCAGGTGGGCCCGAATTCCAAAGACTAATGTCATTATAGAAAGGAGAGAGATGACATGCGGATACACAGACACACAGAGAAGAAAAGAAAGCTGTGCAGTAATAAAGGCAGAGACCGCAGCCTTGCAGCCACAAGGCAAGGGACATCGAGGACTGCCAAGAGCCATCAAAAGCTAAAAGGAGCAAAGGAGATCCTCCCAAAAGCCTCCAGAGGGAGCATGGCCCCACTGACACCAAGATTTCACACTTCTGGCCACCTGAATGGTGAGAAAATACACTTTTGGTTGTATAAGCTACCCAGTGTGTGGCAATTTGTTATAGTAGCCTGAGGAAACAAATATGGATGGCTGGGTCACATTTCCAGTCGAAAAGGAAGAAGACAATGGAATGAAAATGTTAAGAAATTACTAGCACTGAAGAAGAAGGGCAAAATCTTAAAAGACTGGGCTGTTTCAGACAAGCAAAAAGGTACACACTGTGCTTAGCTAGAGATGGGAAAAAGAGTTAAAAACAAGTTCTCTGGGTGACTTTTTGGGTCTTACACATGATTCACTTTTAAAATAATTTTTTTTAAAATGAAGGGGTAAAATATTAATCTATTAGTAAAAAGTTTTACCAGCTCAAATGGTGCAGAAGCAATAATCTACACTTTAATTTTAAAAAACTTTCTAAACTTTCTTACCAAGATGCTTTGGTCCTAGCAGCCCAAGGATGCAGCCCAGGTACAAAGATGGAGCCCCACATGCCACATGCTTGCCACCTTCTACCCCACATTCTATGCTCTAGTCACAAGAAATGACTCCAAGATTCCCAAACCTGGTCCTTCGGGCTTTTCACCTACTTTCTAATTCTTTCCTCTACCTGGAATTCCCGTGCAGGTCTCTCTTCCAATCTACCCTAACCCTTGCCCACTCTGCGGCCACTTTCAGAGCACCCACTTCCTCCCCAGGTTCTGAGTTGAGCATCACAGCTCCACAAACTTTTTTCTTGTGTCCACAAACTCTAGACATGTTGTTATGAACGCATTTCCTACACCGTGGTGTAATTTCTATTTTTACATCTCTGTTTTGCCTTCTACATTGAGTTTCCCAAATCCAGGACTCCTGCCTTTCTGTCGACCTATCTGGCACATCTTGTACGGTACTTCCTCGCCCCTCAGGGGCCAGTGCCAAAGCTAGCTACATTTTCATGTGCCAACAGGATAGAGGTTTGAGACATGAAAAAAATGATAGCTCCAAGTTTAGAAAAAATGCAAAATTAATGGTTGCCTATGAGCTGTAACAATAATTTTATTAGCCATTCAATTTAGTATTCAAAAAATGTCATTACAAGTGAAAAAAATACAATGGGGTAAGTTTTCTCTCTTTGTGAGAATCCCTCTTATGTGGAGATATAATTAGAGCTTTCTATCAAAAGAATAGCTTAAATTACACTGTATTTTGTAGAATTTTTATTGTGTAAATTTGTGCGTGCTTGTATATTTTGTAAAGATAGTATTTTCTGGAAGTGAGTGTCAACTCCTCCCTTGGTGTCCCCTTCAGACAATGGCATAAAGATTGTGAGGCTACATCCCCACCAACAGGAGCCCACACTGAAAATAAAATGCCCAGCAGTTTTCCACAATGCTGTTCTTGCCTAGTTAACTTTACTGGTGGCAAGATTCCTTTTGTCAAAAAGTAAAATTCGCCTTCCTGAGCCACTTTCAAATATGTGTCTTTTTTTTACTATGCCATGGATATTTATTTCTAACAATATTCACAATGATTGATAAGACCTCAGAAGTAATCACAATTAATGATTCCTATACAAATAACTTTAAAAGTGAAAAGAGAGTAGGCTGAGAAGACCTTGGTCAAAGGGTTCAAAGTTTCAGTTAGAAAGAATAAGTTCAAAATATCTATTAAAGTGTCAAAAATGGTGACTCGTTAGTAATAAAGTATTGTGTGCTCGAAAATTGTAGAAAGTAAGTATGGCGGTGTACATTTGGTGTATATTTGCAATCCTAGTACTTGGGAGGCTGAGACAGGAGGATTACGAGTTCATAGCCAGCCTCAGCTACTTAGACCTTCTGCAACTTAGTGAGACCCTGTTTCAAAATAAAGAATAAAAAAAAAAAAAAGGACTGTGGGCTTAACTTGAAGGTAGAATGTCCCTGGGTTCAAGTTCCAATACCACACACAAAAAAGGAAAATTGCCAAGAGTAGATTTTAAGTAGTCTCAACATAAAAACAAGATAAGTATATAAAATAGCCAATATGTTCATTAGTTTGATTAGGTCATTCCACAACGCATATGTATATCAAAACATGTGCACCATAAATATAGATATATCTTGTTCTAGTTTTGGTTTAGAATGTCCCCTTTTGACCTCATGAAAACCAGGAAGACATGCTGGAGATGGGGCTTGGTTGATTAAGTGTCCCTGAAGTGCCCTAGGGGATTCTATAAGGATTCTCCTCCCTTTGCTTGCTGTGTCCTCTCTCTTTCATTTCTAGCCTTCGTGATGTGAGAGCAGAGTCTTGCTCTCTTCCTCTCCTGCTTCCCACCACTATGCCCTGAGCTCCACAGACCTGGCCTGATGTGGACTAAACCTCTGAAATCTCAAGAACTATGAGAAAATAAATCTTTCTTCCTCTAAGTTGTGTGATCAGTTGTTTTGTATCACAGCAGTGGAAATACTGACTGAAACACTTTCTATGCAGGGGCTTCAGGAGGGCAGAGACTATGTGTCTTATTTCTACTGTGTATTTCAGGGAGCCAGCCCGCTCCTCACTGAGAGTCAGGTGAAAGGATAACAGGACGTCTCAGGCTCCAGCGGGTAACAAGAGTCACGTTTCTGGCCTTGTAAGTGGTACTTCTGCAGCCTCAGCTTTCCTGAACGGGCTGTCACTGTCAAACAAGAAGGCTGAGGAGGAAACAGAGCACCAGCCCCTGCCTGTACTCAGTGCCAGGGGAGGTTTCTATTTAAACAGATCAAGCTGAGCTCCTGGGGACCCTGTCAACATTTCCCTAAAAGGACAAGGCACCGCAATACAAAATGAATCATTCACAGCAGGCACCTGTTGGCAGCCGCTAAAACTGTTTTCAAAGCTCTGACATGTTTCTTCAAGGGCAAAGAGGAATCAAGGCAGCTGGACACATACTTGGAAGTTTTATCTCTAGCATCACTAGCTGTGACTTTGGCTAGAAAACTTAAATTCTTGGAGCCTTGGTTTTCTCCTATCTAAAATAGCCATAATACTTGGGAAGCTGAGATAGGAGGGTTGCATATTTGAGGCCATTCTCAGCAACTTAGTGAGGCCATCCACAGATCAGCAAGATCCTGTTTCAAAATTTAAAAAAAAAAAAAAAACTTAATGTGTTAGGGGTGTAGCCAGGAAGTAGAAAGCCCCTTATGCTGCCTGCCTCAAAGTACATAAATATGTGACACAAAAGATGTGAATGTCCAGTCCCCCGTAGACATCTCCTAGAATTGAAGGGTTTTTCTTGTGAAGTGTTTGGCAACAGCTGGACTTTTAGCTGAATGGGCTTTTTTATCTCCTCCTTGGCCTATAAGACTCAAAGGTAATTCTATTTTCTTTCAGTACATCTTGGATTTGCCTCATTTGAAGGGAGGTGAAGCAGAGAAATGCTGATTTCTGGCTATTTTAAGGACTTTCCGGAGCATGACACATCTTTCAATAGCATATGTGATCGCTTTGCAAAATGAGAAAGACAGCATTGGCCTTGAACCTGAGTCTCAGCTGGTGTCTGGCCCACTCTGCCTTTCAGCCTTCTTGAACGTTACCATGCTCTCCCTGTGGCCTGCGCCTGGGCTGCTATTCCTCTCCTGGACATGCCCTCTCTGGGCTGGCAGCACACCCTCTTCTCCACAGCACCTAGCAGCTCTTGCCTACCTCATCTTCAAAATGGGGTGAGCATTGCCACATCCTCCAGGAAGTCTTCCTGAGACCTCAAGTGCACTCCTTTTTTCATGTGTGCTAACAGTGCCTGGTTACAACTTTATTTTTTTATTTTGCTTTTTAAAACTTTATTTCAACATATCTATGCTTACAGAAATATACGCATATTGGTTAAAAGAATGCATTTAACTTATCCTACACAATTTCAACTAAAATCTTGGTACATGGTTTAAGATTTTAAAAAGGATCTGCAATCTGCCCTATTACAAATGTATATAAAAGATCCTCCATCAAAAGCTGCTAAAGAAGGCAGCAAGAACCTTGAGAAATATGCCTTTGGTTTGCCTCAGAAAAATAACACATATCGCACTGTAAAGCTTTAAAAAGTGGTGCAACAAAACCTTGTTGTAATGTTACAGTGCCAGTTTAGAAAGTTCAGTAACTAATGCATATGGAAAAGGGTGGCAGAGTGCCTACATACACACACATGGAACTATAAAAGCTATCTGATTCAGTTAATATTTCATGTAGACTGTAAATCTACACAAACCAAGATTCAGACAAGTTTTAAAATCTGAATTAACGCTGTCAGCCTACTTCTGCTGAGGTTAACAGGAAAACTCAGCGCACTAGCTTTTATGGATGCAACTTTAGAGTCAGCCCTTCCTTGTTTTGCAGCCTGGATTCACCTCCAATCAGCTCTGTGACCTTCCATCAATGGCTTGACCTCTCTGGGCGGCCATTTCCTCCTGTGGAAATAGAACAGTCGCTTAACTTGTGGGGCCATCGTGAAGATGCAGTGACAATGAGCTCACCCAAGAAACATCGCTTCTTTCCTTTTCCTCCCTTTGGCTGTGATTATCACCGGAACCGAGGTTCTACAGCTCCCTACCTGGCCAAAACACAGAGAGACTGGAGCTGAGAGAAGAAAGCAGGCTCCTCAGGCCAGCCCTGGGGAAGACAGAGGAGACTTCAGCAATTGTTTTCTTTGGTTTTTGTTTCCCAGGTTCCCTGACCGCCTGTTTTTCCACAAGCTCATTTCCTCATGCTGGGAATGAAACTGAAACGCCTCCCCCCAAACGGAGATGCCTCCTCCCCCAATGCCTAGGCGGTCACCGGAATTATCACTTGATAACTGTAACATTTAGTACCGCCTAGCTAAATCTACAAAGGGCTATCTCCTTTTCCCCACTGTCCCCTGTTCCCTCTCATAAAAGCTGTCCACATCTCTGAGCCTTCCCAAGATGGAGATCTGAGACAGGAACACCTCCATCTTCCTCAGGGTGGCTTTGAAGAAACCTGTTTTCTTCCATCAACTTCTGTCCCCTTGTGTTCTGGTTGAGGAGCAAGCACCAGGACCTTTAATTCTGGTGACAATATCCTATTTTCTCTGTCTTAAGCTAAATACTCAAGTATCTTCTAACAAATCCATATATTTTCTTTCTTTTCTTTTTCCATTTTTGGGAGGCTTGGGGAGTAACTGAGGATTGAATCCAGGGGCATTATGCTTCCAAGCTACACCCCCTAGCCCTTTTTTATTTTAAAACAGGATCTCAGCTAGTTGTTGAGTATCTCTCTGAGTTGCTGAGGCTGGCCTCGAAACTGTGATCCCGTCTCAGCCTCCCAACTACTGGGATTACAGGTGTGCGCCACCAAACGTGGTTTGTAAACTGCCTTTCTGTTAAATAGCATTTACCGATTGCCTCTTTGCCAGACATTTTCCAAGGTATTTGGGGACAAGTGTGGATAAAACAGGCAAATACCCTGTCCTCCTAGGGCTAAGCTTTTAGCCTGTAAAACAGAAAATAAGCAAAATGTATAACAAATAAGGACATTACTTTGCATACTAGGGGTAGTAAGTGACCACATGGGGGTCTGAGGAAGTCTTCAAGAGTAAGAACTCAGCCGGGCGTGGTGGTGCACTCCTGTATTATCCGTACTTGGGAGGACGAGACAGGAGGATCACAGATTTGGGGACAGCCTCAGTCAGGTGTGAGACTCTCCACAACCTAACAAGACCCACTTCAAAACAAAACAAAATAAAAATAGGGCTGGGAATGTGTCTGGGTTCAATCCCCTGTAACACACACACACACACACACACACACACACACACACACACACACTGAACAAGACCTCTATTCAGACCCATCTCAGAAAACAACCTAAAGATATGTCAGGTCTGAATAGCAGAGCAAGGGATTAGTATAAAGGGCACAGAGTTTGGGGCGCGGGTCATGTCAGAGAGAGTGGCTGCCGGGCCTGGGGTCAGTGGCGGGGAGCTGGAGCGGGCTGCACATTTCCTCGTGCCTTTGCAATGCCCTCTCACATTCCAACCATGATACTTCAGCATCCGATGTCTCATTAGCATCTTGAATCTCCACCCAGGGTGTGTGTCTTGCTTTCTTGGAGAGGCAAGGGCCAGTTCTTAGACACTAAAGTCTTGGATGCACGTACTCCCTAAAGGAGCGGCTCCTCCAGATGCCTGGTGGTTCTCCCTGGTCCTGTTGCTTCTTTGTCGGCCATTTAGCAAGCTGTGAACAAGGACGTGGGGGCAAGGACGCAGGCTGGGCACGCGGCTGAGTCGCTCACCAAGTAGTTTACTCTGCATCCCGCCCGCTGATGGGCAATCTTCTTCTGAGAGTCGGTGTTTTCTCTGTAATCCTACATTCCTTTCTCAATGAGAGCTTCAACGTAAAAGAGCAGAGCAAAGAAGACAGGTATGAGAAATGTTTGGGGAGACCTGGCTCCAGCAGTAGCAGAAGGTGAGGAGAAGCCTCATGCAGAAGGTGAGATTTAATGGTGAACCCAAAAGAGAGGAATAAATCGCATCTACCTGCTGAATGGATGCATGAATCAATCAATGAATCAACAAAGAACTGCTTCACTTATTTCTAAGGGAAAATGTCTCAATGGCAACTGCTTGATACTTAATAAGGTTTCTGTCAAATCCAGATCTTATCTAATTAATAAAGGGAAGGGGAATTCATGGAGTATTGGTCCTATAAGTCACAAGGCTCTTATAAAGAGTGACTTCTTGCTTTGGTGGGGGGCGGAGAAAGGGAACGGGAGGCCTGAGTCAACAGAGGAGGTTTTAATTGACTTCCTTGGATAACTGATATTTATAAATTGCATCTGACAAGAGAGATCTGTTTGTACAGCGATTAATTCCTTCGGCTAATTCTGAAATGAGTTTGCGGTGTCTAGCTGGTGCTACGTGGGTAGCATATAGGAAGACTCAGAGCAGGAGGTGAGGTCTGAGGCCAGCTAGGGGTGGAAAGTCCTCCATGCAAAGGTTCTGGAAGGCAGAGAGAGGCTTCGCGCACGAGTGGCTGTGTCCCTGGAGACCTGCCCAGGGGTCACCTGCATGGCTACTGAACTACTGATACTGCAGAAAGACTTGCAGGTCATGCCTCATGTGGCCATCCAATCTAGCCACTGGAGGAGGTCACAGAGGAGGCGTCTCATCCTCATTTCACAGATGAAGTAGCCGAGGCTCAGAGCAGGCAAGCGATTCCCCAAGTCACACAGCTCCTGCCCGGCCAGGCTCAGCCGCAGACTCGGGCGAT
The DNA here is from genome assembly GCF_963383645.1 of Muscardinus avellanarius. Classification (NCBI taxonomy): domain Eukaryota; kingdom Metazoa; phylum Chordata; class Mammalia; order Rodentia; family Gliridae; genus Muscardinus; species Muscardinus avellanarius. The sequence goes on along the minus strand of NC_137798.1, from coordinate 98,787,361 downwards.
CTGATGACCACTTCAGTTCTGATCCACCCCAGGCTGGTGGCCTCCAGCCCAAGGACAGGGGACACGATGGAGAGGAGGACACCCCCAGGTCGGTGTGCCTCGCAAGAAGGGGGGTGGGCTTTCCCCACTGTCGCAGGACATTACCATCTCATTCAACAACGGAGGGTGGTGTGAAGTCTGCTGGGGTCCTAAGCAGCTTTGGGATTGGATGGGACCTCACTCCTTTGATGAGGCTCTAGGTTCATTCATTCCTTCATCCATGCCAAGCATTTGCTGAGTGCCTGCCCCGCACATGCACAGGGGGATCCAGAGATAACTAAACCCCAGTCTTGTTCTCAGAACCTTAGGCAGCACTTGACATGCTAGCAGTGGGGCAAACACTGAAAACAAAGGGCGCCAGAAGAGGGGTGCCAGGCTGGAAGTCGGAGGTCAGAAAGGGCCTCCTACAGGAGGTGGAACCTAAGTTGAGGGCTGAGGGTTAGGGACAGTTACTTGAGTGGCCGCATGCCATCAATGGACATGCGCAAAGGCCTGTGAGCTAGAAAATAGCACACGGGAAAGGGTTCCTGGGATTTGTATTTCTGAACCATGGTGTCTGATGGAGCCACGCAATGAAAGACCACAAATAAAGGTGTAGACGGGCCTCAGGAACCAGGAGTTTGGACTTGATCTCTGAGGAAAGCAGAGAGAACCAGTGAAGATGGTTAAGCAGAAAGGGGTAGGTAGGGCCGGGCGTGGTGGTGCATGCTTGTAATTCCAGCCTTCGGGAGGCTGAGACGGGAGGATCGTGGTTCGCAGACCTCAGCTACTTAGTGAGGCCCTCCACAACTTAGTGAGACCCAGTTTCAAATTAAAGAATAAAAAACAATAGGCCAAGGGGTATAGCTCGGAGGTCAAATGCCCCTGGAGTTTCATCCCCAGACCCACAAAAATAGGGGGGGGTAGGTAGGGCCAGACTCACTTCTACGAGATCAGTGTCACAGCCACAGCAAAGAGAAACTGGAAACAGAGGGGAGGGCTGGGAGGCCTGGGGGGAATGTGTCGGCTCCCAGCTCAACTACACACACACAGGCACACCACACACACACACACACACACACACACACACACACACACACACACACTGGTGCTTTCCACTTCCAGGCCAGTGAGCCCTGCTGCTCTGGGTGTTTGGGGTCCAGACATTCTTGGGTTCTGGGATGCAGGATCAGTATGAACTCACCCTAGATTAGCTGTCTGCCATCCCACATTGCCTTGCAGGCTGTCTCTGGACCCTTTAATTTCAGCCCAGGAGTAGCCGACTATTTCTATAAAAGAAGAGATGGTAAAACCTTGAGGCTTGGCACCATATCTGATTTCCCCTTGCAACTACTCAGCTCTGATGTCGTGGCATAAAATGTAAATAAATGAGTACAACTGTGTTGCAATAAAACTTTATTTGGGGACATGAAAATTTGAATAGCATATAGTTTTCACAAGTCTGGTCTCACTGCAGAGCCGGAGGTCGGCCTCTATTTATAAAGATGAGATGATGCATTTGGGTCTCAGGATCCTTTTTACTCTAAAAATGACCCATTCCTGCTTGTAGAAGGTGCAGTCCGACCTGTCCACCTGTGTTGCTTTTACCCTAGCACGCTCTGCCAGCACCATGCTGAGACACCTACATCCATGGTCTCCAGTCCACCCCTGCAAGGTCACAGGTCACCTGTCCACTCGACTGTGTGAGAGCGAAGGGTTTACCCTGAGCCGCGTGGGTGCTTGGTGGTGGATCTGAGAGTTGACCCTGGTGCGGGGTGTGGCTTGCCATTGTTCAGTGCCTGCTTTCTTCACCATCTCTTGCCACCCTTTGCTGTGTGCCAGTCTTTAACACAGAGTTTAAAAGTTGGCTGTGCGTCTGTCTGTACACTCTGTATAGCTTCTGTCAACACGCCACTTAAAAGAACACTAGCCACTGCTGCAGACAAGTCTCAGCAGCCCAATGTCTCAGTCCACTTTGGCTGCTATAACAAAATGCCTTAGACAGGATGACTGATACCCAGAGGTTCACTGCTCACCGTTAGAGAGGCGGGGGAATCCAGAGGCAAGGCACTGAGAGTCGGTGTGTGGTGGGGGCTTCCCAGCTGGTAGCTTGTTGCTGCTACCCTCCAGGGTGGATGGGGCAAGGATCCATGGGATTTGTATTTCTGGACCATGGTGTCTGATGGTCACCATGTGTTGGTCTCCTCGGGGTTTCTGAGAGGCACGTGTCTGGAGCCATCGTGGCTGGGCATGACACTCACGCGTCTTTTCTAAGGGCACTAAGTCCATTCATGGCTGGAGGCTTCATGACCTAATCACTGCCCACCCCTTAATCCCATCACACTATTAGGTCCCAATATATGAATTTGGAGGACCACCAATACTCAGACCATAGCACTCATCAAAATGTAATCCTTTTGTAAAAATGCCCTAAGAAGTATCTCTGATCCAGAGCCATCTCTTCTCTGGGCACTGCCTTGGGAGTCCAGGTCCTTCCTTTTGTGGCTCTGTCAGATGCAACCCATTCCTGCCAAGGGAAGGGGCTCCCGGGTGGCCACTGAGGGCAGGTTTTATGGTGCACATTTCAGAGCTGGAGGCGACCTCTGTCCAGGGTGCTGAGTGGTAATAGCTTCTCTCATGAATCTGGGCCCAAAGTAAAGGACGGCTCAGTGGCAGAGGACACTAGAGAAAGGGGGCCCTCTGGGCCCACTATTGTAGCAAGAAGGCCAAATGCCCTGGAAATATGCACACTCTTGAGGCTGTGAGCTTCCGGGAGACTGGCCGTTTCCTCTTCATTGCTATACACACAGGCCTGGTCAAGGTGCTAGACACTTGGGATATGTGTTAGATAAAAGACTGACATCAGAACCTATGTGACAAGCTAATCAGGTATGGACTTGAGAGGCCCTTGACGGACCCTTTGGAGGATGCACCTCTGGGGCATAGTCCTAGGAGCATTAAAGGTAGAAACAGACCTGGGGCCACCTCGCAGTAGCTCAGGTGGGTCGGTCTCTGTTGCTTCTGGGGTTCACGGGCTGGTTCCCATTAAGAGCCAGCCCAAGTCTTTCTCTCTGCACCTTGTGAAGTAATCGGGAATTGCTTCTGGTTTGAAGATTTCAGATGGGATGCCGTACAGTTTTAAGAAAGGGTCCTAGAATGCAATATATTCTACTCTGCTAGAACGGAAGTTGGCACACGGTGATCCAAAGACGAAATCCAGCTGTCATCTTTTCTCCCGAAAGCTGGAGAATGCCACCTACAGAAAGGCATGCAATCTGAACTTCAAGGGGGTGTCAGGCCTTGCCCTGGGGACCCGGCCCAGGGGAGGCACGGCTGAAATTGTGTGGCTCTGCTTGTCACCACTCACTGCGACAATGGGACATCTCCATCGTGTGTGTGTGTGTGTGTGTGTGTGTGTGTGTGTGTGTGTGTGTCCCTCCTCCTCCTCTTTATTCCCCCTTCTTCCTAATTCTCCCAGTAGACACTAACCTCATGTGATCCATGATGGGGACTATGCCATATTATGCTCTGAATGCATAGCACACCACAGCAGCCAGTGTTGGTCTCCTCCAGGTTTCTAGAGGCACGTGTCTGGAGCCATCGTGGCTGGGCATTCTGGCACAGGACCTCTCAAGGAGGCTGCCACCATCTGAGCGCTGAGCAGAGCTTTGGGATCTGTCTCTGGGCTGGCAGGAGGCCTGGCTGCTCGCTGGCTGGGCCACAGTCCTCTCTGTCCCCACCACGTGGCCTTTGCAGGCTGCCTGAGTGCTCAGGCTGTGGCAACTCCGAGAGGGGGGACCAAAGAGGACACCGCAGTGCCTTCTCCAACCAGGCTTTCAAAGTGGCATGGGTCACAACGCTGCTTTTCTGTCTGTTTGAAGAGAGCCACTAAGTCCAGCCCACACCCAGGGAGAGGGGAGCAAGTCTCTAGCTCCTAAACAGAGAAGCACTGAGGAAGAGAATCTTCCAAGAGCAACACGACTTTCCTCCTCCCCTACTTAGACCCCATGACCCGTCCCTGGGCCCACTCCATTCCCAACAGCAGGTTTCCTCAGCCACCATCACCTGTCCCCTTGCAGCTGAACGCTGCTGGGGAAAGATGGCTTCATCCCAAACTCAGAGCCACCCTCTCATATGGAGCCTGGAAATGATACCAAGTGGCTCTGGGCTGTGGGGCTCAGGTGCTCTCCTAGCTCCTCCTGCAGCTCTGCCAGGGCCTCTCCCAGCATGCTGTGACCCCTCTCGTCTTCTGTCCAAGTATTCCTCCCCGACTCAGGGCCTCTGCCCTCCACCTTTGTTTCCATCACCAATAGACCGTGTGTCCCAGGCCTGCAGCCTGCCCCTGTGCCTGAGGCCCTCTCTGACCCTCCCAAAGACTCCCACACACGTGCGTGCGCACACACACACTGCTCTGGTGTCTCCTAGCTCAAAACCAACAAGCAAAGCAACCTCCCTTGACCCAACAGGTCCCAACAGACTGCACTGGCTGCTTGGTCTACTAGATTCATCTAGAAAGCCATCCAGGAGAGAGTTATTAAATCTGAGCTGCAGACCCAGGAGAACAGGAGTGAGAAGTGACCCATGTGGGCTGTCTCCTCTGCAGTCAGTGTCTCACAAGCACCGCTTCCCCTACTCCTCCAGCACAGCAGGGAATGGGCCCTCTGCAGACTGCCCCAAGACACAGGAGACGCAGCTGCTAGGGGGCAGAATCAGCATCCCAGCCACGAACGCCAGGCGTTTCCTTTAGCGTGCACCTATCGGACTGGGGACATCGCTCGGTGGTAGAACACTAGTCTAGTGCTCCCGAGTTCAGTAATAATAATAATAATAATAATAATAATAATAATAATAATAAATTTTTAATTCAGCAAGTATTTGTACCTACATTAAAAGAAGACCCAAAAGAACTTTGCAGTTTCCTTGCAGTATGGGGCCAAGTGTGGCCCCCTGGCCCTGAGATGTCGATGTGGGGAGAGAAATGCCCGAATGGAGGCTGGATGTGCTCTGGCAGCATGGAGACTCCCTGTGCAATCACCTCGCAGCCCCCACCAGCGTGTGTGCGTACGTGAGTGTGTGTGTGTGTATACACGCGTGCGTGCGCATGCGTGCACTGGCCTGGTGAAGCCACTAAGCAGCACATTCCTGGTATCTTCAGAGAGAGGCCCCAGCGTGGAGCCCCGTCCCTCTCGAGGTCCTTAGCCGCTCCGAGCCTGTGAGGCACGGTGGTACTTCTGAGGTTGCTGGGTTTCCTGTGGATTTAGTGAGATCCAGTGGTGAAATCAAGACATTTAAGGCTTTGAGCTGAGTCTTTTTCTTGGACGCTGGGGATGGAACCCTGGAGTGTTCTGCTTCTAAGCTACATTCCAGCCATTTTTACTTTTTATTTTGAAACAGGGTCTTATTAAGTGGCTAAGGGTCTTGCTGAATTGCTGATGCTGTTCTTGAACCTGCAATCTTCCTATCTCGGCCTCCCAAGTACTACTGGATTACTGAGGTATGCCACCACGCCTAGCTTGTCTGGATTACTGATTGTGGCTCTTGGAAAATCAATCTTCTCTCCTCATACACACATACACACTCACACATACACACTTATACACATGTGCACGCTGATGCACACACATATATGTGCACACATACTCATACACATGCACATCTTATACATACTCTCAGACATATCCACATATAATCACACATGCATACACACATGTATATTCATACATACACACATTTCCTCAGTATATACATACTAACACATACATACATACACACACTCATACACATATACCCAGAAAGACACACTTATTCCCTCATCCCGCTGCCTCTAATTCCCATAAGAACTGAGACTTAGACCAGTACCAGCCAACTAAAATGCAATTAAAGCCACACACACCATTTAAATTTTCTAGCCCCCACACTAAAAAAGAAAAAGAAACAAGTGAGATTCATTTTAATAATATATTTGTTCAACCTAACATACCCAAAATAATATTTCAACATGCAATCAATACTTCTGAAACATTAATAAGATGTCGTGCATCCTTTCCATTTGAATAATGAGATCTTCGCATCCAGGGTGCTTTTACGCTCACAGCGCACCTCCATCGCTCAGGCATGTGGCTCCTGGCTGCCCTACACGGGGACTGTACTTCTCCGGGCTTTGCTCCCGCCGGCTGCATGGCAAGGGGGAGCCACGTGATCCCCTTCTGACCACACAGCTCCATCCTCTGGCCTCAGCCACCCTGCCACACTCCCACCCCTGACGATTAGCAGGGAGTCCCCACTGCCACCAGACAGAGCGACGCACAGCGATGCTGAGACTAAATGAAGCAGCAGAGAAGCCAGGCTATTAAAATGTCACTAGGCGGCCCTCCGCCACGGGGTTAACCAGGGAAGTGCTGAAGGAGCCCATTAGGGAGGCGATGGGCTGATAATCTGCACAGAAATGAAGGCTGACGAGGCCGTGAAGCAGCCCGTTTAGGCCTCCTGTTCCCCAAGAGAGGGACATAAGAGATAGAAATTATTCCTCTAACTTCGATTTTTAAAAGGAGGAAAGCAGACACCTCACCAGTGAACAATACCTGTGTGTGTGGGGGGGGGGGAGATTGCTGTCTGGACTAGCCAAATAATGTAAACTGAGTCAAAACAATGTCTTGGGAATATCAAGCTGGCACGCATCTTACAGAATGATTCCCAGAAGATGCAGTAAAATGGGCAGTCTCATAGGATGCCGACTGAGCTGTTCAGGAAGGCAGCCTTCTGAAAAGCAAGTGGGCAGTATCACTGAGTGCTTTCTGAATGACCCCGCCCTCTTTGCTGGCATTGGCGCCTACCTTAGGAACTCGTCAGAGAGGCTCCGTCAGTAAGCCAGCAGTGAATCGCGCCACCCCACACTTCCCGGAACGAGCTTGATATTTAGCTCACAATCCCATGAGTGGGCGGGCCCTTTGGATTTCGCTGATCTTTCTCGTATCTCTGTGGCCAGCTGGAGTATCAGCTAGACACTAGATGACTCAGGATGGTGCGGTGCTCAGGAGAAAGTGCCTCCCAGACCTCTAAGCAAGGAGCTTAGTGCACCAAGGACGAGCTGCTGTGCTCTGAAATGCAACACCATGAACCCACAAGGCCACGCTGTCCACGGGACCACCATGAACCCACGAGGCCATGCTGTCCACAGGCTGCTCGGCAAATGGCTCCTCGTGGCATGGACCTCCCTAAGGCAGGCCACCATGCTGAGGGACACAGGACTCCTCTGACAGCAGCCTCTGCCTGGGGACTTGCCACGGCCTTCTCTATTTTGCCTGGCAGTCTAGAGCAATCCCTCTCAACCTTCCTCTCTGTCCCTGTCCTTGGGGACAGAGGCTCACTGTGGCCCGAGAGCTCGCCCCACCTTCCCCACTCCATCCATTTCCTCATGCAAGGGCTTTTCCCTGATAGAATCCTTGCACACATTTAACGCTGCCCTGGGTTCTGCCCTTTGGAAGCCCCAGACTAACACAGGCGACCTCGCTCACGTGCTGGCCACGGTTCTCGTGCATGGCCTCTCTTCCTCCCACGGGCAAGCTCGCACATCCCCGTGTCCGTCTCCAAACTCTTCAAGTCACATTTCCTGTTGTCCCTTTGGCCTCACACAGAAGCTGTGTGCAGGAAGCATACTCGAGGGCACAGAGACAGGCAGGAGGGCTGCGGTGGCCTTGGGGCAGACAGGCCACCAGAGAGGCATCCGGGCACCTGTCTACGGGCACATTCAGCATGTCATTCACTCACCCATCCATCCAACGGCTGCCGAGCACCCTTTAGGGGGCTACGTGCTGCCCACGATGGTGGGAATTGAGTTTTGATCAAACTGGCAAGCTGGCTGTTCTCCTGCAAGCTGTATGCTGGTGGAGAAAGACAGGCAAACACACAAAGAAAGGAAGAAGAAATAGCAGAGGGCGATAATCATTGCACAGAATGCAGAAAATCATCATGTGCTGAAAGAGAGCGGGCCCGGGGTAAGGAGCAGCCCAAAGAACAGCACAGACAAAGGTCCAGGGGCAGGGAAGAGGGTGCTCGGCGAGCTGGAGGAAGAGAGAGAGGGACCGTCGCCAGGTGCGCTACAGGAAGCAGGTGTGACAAGGGCGGCCGGGGAAGCTGGGCTCAGGCCACAGAGGGCCTGGTAGACCAGGAAAGAGGGCTTGAGATATGTTCACGAGTGCTAGAAAACTGCTTGAAGTTCACAGGTGGGAGAGAAGGTTGGTGGGACTTGATTTACATTTTCCCAAGATGTCTCTGGATACTGATGAGATGATAAAGGGGACATAAGTAGGAAATGACTGTCAGGTTGGGGGATGGGATTGGCGCAGGCATGGAGACAGACTGAGGGTCCAAGCAGGAGGGAGATTATTAAGCAATGCAGGGATGGGGATGGGGATGGAGTTTGACGTGGTATTGGGCAAGTGAAGCCTTTATAGGAAAAAACCAGGATAAGGTCAACTGTCATTACATGGGGATTGGGAGTGGGGAGGGCAAGCAGGTGCTGTTACGGAAACAGTCAAAGGCTCGGCAACCAAACATTCTGTGGTGTGGATGGGGTAGTCCTACCAAGGCCAAGATGGTCTGTGAGCTGAAGGTTCCCATGACAGTTGGAATGGGGCCTGGTTGGGTCAAGCATGAGAGGGTGTGGGAAGGGGTCTGAATTACATAGATAGGGAACTGTAGCAATGAGAGAGAGAGAGAGAGAGAGAGAGAGAGAGAGAGAGAGAGAGAGAAAGGAAGGGTGTGGGGGCTTAGAGCAAGTTGCTGCAGGAAGGGATTGGGATAATTGGTTGCTGAGGGAGGCACCTGGAGGGAGAGTCGATAGGACTTGTGGGTTTGGCTATGAAAGGTACATGAGGGAACGGAGGAACCCAGAATGAGTCCCAGGCTTGGGCTTCAGCTACTGGAGGGTCGATAATGGCTGTGGAGGAAAGGGTGGAGAAAGAGCTGGTCCAGAGGTGGTGATGGGAATTGGAGTTCTGTTTGGGACTTGTGAGATGCAGGGTACTATTAGGTTCCATTACACGGCCATTATTTTACACCGTTGGGAGTAGATGTCTAAAGTATAAATAGATGGATGGGCAGGAGGTAAGGGCCGGGTGCTCTTGGCACATAGAGGGGCGGTAACATCATGGAACAGGTTGGACTCGTCAACAGAGTGTCAGAAACAGAAGAGGTCCAAGACCAGCGCTAGAGAACTCCACAGCCCTGGTAGCCAAGAAAAAAAGTAGCCACTGAAGAGGGAGAAAAGACCCAAGAGCGAGGGAAAGGGAAGCCAGGAAGTGTGGAAGCCAGAGAAGAAAGATACACAAGTGAGGAATGCCCCGCTGTGTCAAATGCTACCGAGACCGGGAACACCACGAAGACAGAGAAACTACTATTGGATTTGGCAACAGGGAGGCCACTGCCGCCCTTGTACAGCACAGACTCAGAGCAATGGCGGTGACCAGAGCTAGATAGAGATCAGCTGAGGATGTGAAGCCCACAGGCAGACGACGGTGACCACGGGCTGCTCCTCCAGAAGAGAGGGCGTGAGGTGGAGCAGAGACGTCAGGCTCCGCTGCAGGAGGAGGTAGTGTCTCCCCAGGACTTCTTTGCCTTGCTTTGTTTTCTAAGACCACAGCAGGTTCCTAACTTAATGGCATCAATGAGCTTAGATGCAGAAGGAAATATGAATGGAGACAGGAGACAGTCCCCTGAGAGAGGAGTCCTTGGGAAGTCACACCGGGAGGGATGGAGAGCTTGAGCCAAGGACTCGGTCTTCCACAGAGCAGGGAAGGGCCATCATGGCGCTGGGCGTACGATGCGCACTCGGGCATCCACTGCAATGGATGTACGTTGGCACAGGCGCACACTCGGCATCACTACTGCACGCAGGCCTGCCTGAGAAGTCTGTCCCATGCATCCCTCTCACTGGCTCCTGGATTCAGAGCACACTAGGGATGTTTCTCCATCCTCCAGGAGCTGTGCCAGCTCGGGGCACGTTGTACCTGCTCAAAGGAAATTTGTGGAATGAACAGTCCCCAGATCGATTTCCAGCGCTGATGTTAATTGGAATTCTGCTGAACAAATAAGATCAATAGAATGAGATTCAGAGGCAATTGAGTTTCCTGCAGGGCCCTCTTCACCTCCATCTCTGCCTGCCCATGCCCTCCAGGCCCTCGGCCAGGGCCGCCTCCTCCAGGAAGCCTCTCCACCCTTCCAGCTGCAGACCCAGCTCCCTCTCTCAAGCCTGCTCTGCTCTGTGCTTATCTGCCTTCCTGGCAACTCTCCCACTTGGCCTGGAGTGAGATCGAGATCGGCTGTGTTTTTCTCTTGACTGGCTCCTAACCTCCTGTTTGCAAATAAATGAATGGCGCCATCCCTGGGGAGGGAGTTTCAGCCTGCTGCCTGGCAGGCTGCGACACCGTCTTCACCGAGTTGAGTTGGATATCTTAGACTTAGCATTCTGTCTTCCTTCCACCTTCCTCCACAAAGCTTGAAATTATATTCTCACTAGACAAAAGGGGAGGTAGCTTAATCACCAGCTTGGGGCAGAGGGCCAGGTGACAGGTCTCTGTTTTCAGTGCGCATGTAATGGGGAAATGAGCTACACCGGGCTGTGCTGTAAAGCTAGCCAGAAAAGGCAGACACGCCTTTCCCAGCAAACCTCGAGAACATTAAGACAGGGCCGGCCTGCAGCCTACGGTTCCCTCTCACATCCCCGTCGCCTGACTCAGAGCTTGGTCCAGAGTCAGTCCTCTGAGAATGCGTAGAGGGTGGAATACCAGTGCCTGAAGGTGGCCTACGCCCACCGTATCCCTTGCACCTTAAGATATCAATAAATGCTTGATAAAAGATAGTCTGATCTGAGTGCCAGTCCACCAGGACAAGGAACAGCTCACTTAGGGTCACAGGCTGCTCACTGATGGAAGGTGGGCCCCATGCGGGCAGAGATGAGCTGTCATCCAGGTGGTTCCGAAGGCAGTCGGGACAGAAGGGCAGCAAGAGAACTCATTCGGGGGCAGATCTTGGCTCAGTCCAGGATGAACCTTTCGCAATCAAAGCTGGTCCTGAGAACAAGAGGCCCCACAGCACAGCACCCCTCCTAGCCTTTAGGCACCGATAGCAAAACTGACTCTGTGAGTCCTTTCACTTTGAAAGAGAAAAGTAGACATCTAGGGATGTTGGCGCATGCAGTCGTTGGCTGAGAGGTCCCGAGGCACCTCCCACTCAGGGCATCCCGATCAGCATGTCTCACTCTGAGGGAGGGCACAGATACCAGCACACATTATTTTTATTTTAGTGTAGCACTGGAATCTACCCTTGAGCTACATCCCAAGCCCTTTTTACTTTTTACTGTGAGGCAAGGTCTCGCTAAGTTGTGCAGACTGGCCCGGAGCTTGTGATCCTCCTGCCTCAGCCTCCGAGTCGCTGGGAGGACAGACTTGCACCACTGTGCCTGGCGCATCACACTTTAATATGCTCTGACTTAAAGCTCTAAGTCACTGGTCACAACCACAGGAAGGCGGAGATAAATAAGAGAGAGCCCTTGCCTTCAGTGTCTAAAAGGGATAGAGATGAGGGAGGAGAAAGAACATTTTGAGGACCAGGGAAGACAAAATACTAAGATTCTGTTTCTCCTTGTTGCCTTCAGAACCAACTTCGGCCAAAGGCGCTCTCCATCCCGCCCACCGCCTCTGCTGAGAAGACTGTGCAGGGTCCCGCAGCTCTGGCCGGGAAGAGAGCAGCCAGCCGCCTGAGCTCAGTCCTGTGTCCAAACTCACCCAGCCGGAAGTTCCTTCCCCTCTTCCCTCTGCATGGAGAGCCACCATGGAGTTCCCTCCAGGAACTGGGGCAGGCTCTCCCTCCCAGGGACGGGGGAAGGAGCAAAGGAGAATTAAAACTCCCCAGAGGGAGAGATCAGATGGAGTCAGGAATCCAGAGGAACTCAGGGTCCTGGCTTGGTCTTAGGGAATAACTGAAGTTTCATGAGAGACACATAAATCCCTTCTGAGGGCAGAGTGCCCAACAATCTAATCACCTCCCTCTAGGCCCCACCTCTTAAAGACCCAACCCCTCCTCCAGAGCACCACACTGGGGACCATATTTCCAGCACATGAACATTGAAAACACACTCAAACCATTCCCAAACCAGAGCAGAGAGAAACCCAGAAAGAGTTTTGAAGATGTTGATAGTGTTTCAAGTTGTGATAAAAGGCAGGAGACACTGTCCAGGTGGCAATATTTCCTTACATCTTTTATTGCTTTAATATTCATAAGCAATGATTAGAGATCGTCTTAAACGCATGTTTTCTTTTAGCATTTCGATAGGTAGCCTGGATTTATGTTTCACATTTCCCCCAACAAACCCTAGCATGCCGTGGTACTGGCAAATGGCTAGGCAGCTTGTTCAGGGTGAGAGGAGGGAACAACCCTGCTTTGCAGTGTTTACCAGTGCTTAGGATGAAAATATCCCCCTCGTGGTTGGTGGCAAGCTGCCAAGGAACCCGACATGCACTCAGCACAGACCTGGGAGGAGATGCACACAGTAGGGTTACAGTCTCGGGTCCTTGGATGCAGAGGTGTAGAAATGAACACTGGACCCAGAAGGAATTCAATCCCAGGGAAAGCCTTCTTACAGGCTTCTGCTTGAGTCTTCAGGGAGTTGCAGCACTGGCAGGAGAGCCTTGGGCCAGCTCTATGGGGAACAAAGGCATAGCTTCTGTGCTATCTCCTGGGCCGCCGGGGACTTGGTCTCTTGTATCATCCACAAGAGGTGGGATTTGGTTGCACCTGCGCTCTTCTTCACCACGATTCTTCACGAGTTTCATGTCTCATCAAGGTCTCAAGTCTGTACCCAGGGGTGTGCATTTTGCTATGGTAATAGGTGCGGGTAACGGTGTCTTACTCCAGTGGCTAGGCTACGTATTGCTGTGCCCGCACCACGTGGACCAGCCTTGTCATCTGGGACCATCTCTCATGTTATTTCAGAATGGAGCAGACCCTGCCTTGTCTGGCTTCAGCTGGCATTCCCGCTGACCACGTAGTCTCGGGAGACTGAGCTGGCTTCCTGGCCCCCATCTCCTGGACTGTTTCTGTACTCCGGCCTTAAAGACTGGTTCCCTGTTAACTCCACATACCCCAGCATGGCAGTTAGCTACATAAGACTGAGAGCTGGCGTGGCTCCCTCCCCGGGAGGTGATCATCCCTTAGTCCTAAGGGGTCCTGCTTCTCCTGGGGCCTCTGACAGTCTCAGTAACTCACTGTTGCATAATATTCTCACTGTACAAAACAGTCCAGTGAAGAGTACAGGCAACAGTAAAACAAAGAGTGACAATCAGGAAGTCATGGATTTCGAATATCTATTATTTGGCTTTTAAAATAATTTATTTAATCATAAATTTATGCAGTTTAATTTTTCACTGTGACTGTTTACACAACCAGTTCACAAAGTCCTCTAAAACCTACCCACCGGCCGTCTACCCAGGGCCGTGGGTGGCCCAGCTGGGATGGGAATCTGTGGACTGAGCTGCCCCCAATCCACCGCAGTGAGCTGTGGGCGGAGGAGCACCAAGGCTGTGTTTGTCAGCTGAGTAGGAAGGTTGTCAGTCGAACCCCAGACCCCGCACCAAGCAGAGGAGCAGGGAGGACAACCAGGGACAGATTGTAACATCTGTCACCGGCCTCGCTCTCCCACAACTCCCCAACGTGGACCGAGCAAATAACACTTTTCCTCTCCGACGGGCGAGGAAGTTGTGGCTCAGAAACGGAGGCCAAGTGACTTCCACCCAGTAACATGGCCGAGAAGTTGCTGGGCTGAACTTTTAATCCAAGCCTGGTGTTCCTTGTAGACTGCCAGGTCGGCCCTGATTTACCCGCTAGAGCCCTCAGAGCAGACCAAACCCTGCCCTACCCCAAGTACCTCAGGCCTCAACGAGCAGTAAACTGCATATGGAAGCAGAATTTTAAATTGGGCCAGGCTGGACTTTGTAATAACAGCAGTGATTGGAAAGCTGTGGGGTTGGTCGAGAGGTCACAGGGAAAGGAACAAGGAGATTCGTGTGAGCGTGGCCCAGGGAAGTGTTTAAGGAAAAATAAAGTCTTAGGCACAGATTTGTAGACCCTGACTACAAAGGATTCAACACACCAGAGTAAGAGTGGTCTTACTCTGCAACAGGGGGAGCCCACCCTCCTGACTGGCCTGTAGGGGGCGCTCCAATGCCTCTTGACCGGGCACCAGCAGTGGGCGGGGTCTCAGGCTCTGGCCAGCTGCCCGTGGGTTTATTTGACTTGGGGCTCAACGCTTGTGATGCTATTACAGGACTGTAATTGCTTTCTCCAAGGTGATTTACTCCTCTTGTTAGCAGCCAAGAGTAGTTGAGGATTTCAATCTACCAACATTTAGATTGCCTTGGGAGGAGAGCCAGCAATTGTGGCACCCATGGGTTTAAAATGCCTGCAGCCAGCCTCCCTGCAGAAGGTTCTGGGCAGAATGCTAACAGGACCCACTTCTGGCCCCAATGACCTTAACCAGAGGCAGGAGACAAGGTGTATATCTGTACCCCCTCTCAGAGACAGGGAGGACCTCAGCTCAGCAAGGGTGGGGCATATCTTGTTTACTGCGGTATTTTGGAAAGTGATTGGCTATGCCTGCACACCTGGGCTTTCCCCACCTCTTGCCTTACTGGGAACGGATGGTAAAACTCCTTGGAGAGGAAGGTGAGAGGTGACCAGGAGAAGAAGAGATTAGTCTGTGACCTTGAGTCAAGGCCCATGCGTGCCAGCCACCCTGACAGCTGTAAAATGGGATGATCACATGACCGAAGAAGCCAGGGAGTATGGGAGGGTTAACTGAGCCGGACCCTGCAGTCAGCAGGCCAGGTGCCACCCCAAGGCGGATGCCCAGCCCCACTGGTGCAAGCAGAACCCCTGCAAGCCGCAAATGGAATGAGGTGCCCAGAGAGAATTGGTCTCTAGAGGAGTTTTGATAGCAGGCTAACCTGTCTTGCCACAACTCCAAAACAACGTGTGCATTCTGGAGGGGGGCTGGCCCTGTCCTTGGGCAGTGTCCTCGCTCTGGGAGGGAAGCCACGCAGTGAGTGCCCTGGCTGGAATCCAAGATGAGCCGTCCCGTCCGCCCTGCACGTGGGGCCACCTGATGGAAACGAGCCAGAGGCGGCCACTTCGCACAGAGCCGGGGTCACCGTTTAACCCCTGTGTGCAAATAGCACTCTGGCTGGCCCTGTGAAAAGGGAGGAATTATTATTATTTTGGTTTTTGCAAAAGCTGTTTTCAAGTTTCCCTGTGCCTGCAATTAGGGCTAACCAAATTACCTAGAATTGAAAAATGCAAGGGTCCTGGGGATACAGAGGTGAACTCCACCCGCAAGTGCAGGCGGGACATTCTCTGGAGGAAGACAGGGGCACCGGGCTGGGAAGAAAACAACTCCACGGGCCAAAGTGGGTCACTAAGACACCGCAGCCTGGCATTAGGAAGGGAGCGACTTCTCCCTGAGGAGCCCACCAAGAGCCAGGCAGGGTCGGTAGCCTTTTAGCAGACTCCGGATTCACATCCCGGTCTGTGGTCCCCAGAAATAGGCTTTGTAACAGCAGTTCCCACACTCTGTGTTGTGTCTCCGATTAGGTCCATGTCTTCAAGATGGTTTTATTTAGGTCCCATGTAAAACCTCAGATGGGGGTAACTTGAGCTCTGAGGAATTCCTGTCCTGTGCCCGACTCAGAAGGGCCATGTCCCCCCTTAAAGCCCTGGGATGCCAGAGTCAAAGAAGAACTTCCAGGAAAGAGCTATCCTGAGAGCCACTGGCAGCAGCTGGCAGGGGGCCCAAGAGGGGGTCACCACAGGTGTGGTGCTGGGGCACTCTGGGCTCAGGGCTCCCCCATACAGCAAGGATGGGGAATGGAGATGAGCTATTGAGGGGCTGGTGGCTGGTAAAGCCCACGATGTTGGTTAGACATGTTTCTGAATTTTTCCAATTGATAGTTTGGTTGATTGAGTGGATGTTTTATACAAAATATATCCTTTCTTGTTTGTTTCCTGGTCTGCTGCTGGATTAGGTTGGGGAGAGGAGTGGATGTACAGAAAAGGACCTCAGAAGAGGCCTCCGCAACTTAGTGAGACCTCCCCTTTGAAGAAATAATTGTGTATGGTACCCAGAAAAATGCTCCCCACCCAGCGATGTCCTCAGATCTCTGGAACCTATAAATGTGCTACCTTCTTCTGTGGCAACAGGGACTGGACATATGTGTTAAGGCCCTGGAGATGGGGAACCATCCTGGGTTATCCAGGTAGATCCAGTTTGGTCACCAAAGCCCTCATAAGAGGGAGGCAGATGGGTCTAAGTGAGAGAAGGTTATGCAGTGACAGAATCAGAGTAAAGACCCCACAAGCTAAGAAATGAAGACCCTCTCTCCAAAAGACAGGAAGTTGATTCTCCCATTGAGTCTCTGGGATTACAAGCATGTGCCACTGTGTTTGTAATTTTTTTAAAAAAAGTTTTGGATCACCAGTACATTTGACTACATAGAAAATAGCTACAACTCTAAACCAAAAGGTGATTTAAAAGAAGTAGAGTGTGAATGTGAAGAAATTTTAAGAATTGTTAGCCAATTTATTTCACTTATAGTCTTTTCTATGTATACAAAAAGATTGAGCAAAATCTAGACTAAATAAGTTTAAAAGTTCTTTATAGTAAGTTTACAGTAAACATTTTGGGGTTTTTTGTTGTTTTTTTTTTGTTTTTTTTTTTGTTGTTGTTGTTGTTGTTTTTTTTGGTGGTACTGGGGTTTCTGGAAGCCCTTCTACCTCCAGGCTACACTCCCAGACCTATTTTATATTTTTTTATTTGAAAACAGGGTCTCTTAAACCAGAGAGGCTGGTTTCGAACCTGTGCGATCCTCCTGTCTCTGCCTCCCAAGCACGGGGATTACAAGCGTGAGCCACCATGCCCAGCTACAGTAAACATTTTGAATGCAAGGCAATACCATGGATTTTCTAGCTAAATAGCTAGCTGTTGTTCCTTTTTAGTGGTACATAAAATAAATTACATATCCTTGAAACAGAAAAGTAAGGTAAATAAGTTGGGTGTGATGATATACATCTGTAATTTCCAGTACTTGGGAGGCTGAGATAGCAGGATTGTAGGTTCTAGGTCAGCCTCAGCTACTTACCAAGACCCTGTTTCAAGGTAAAAACTAAAATGAACTGGGGGTGTAACTCAGCGGTAGAATGCTCCTGGGTTCAATTTCCAGTACCAAACAACAACAACAACAATGATAATAATAATAATAATAATAATAATAATAATAATAATAATAATAAATACTTTTAGCTCTGACTTTGCCATTGATTGAAATGCTTGATCTTGGGCAAGTCATGTGGACCATATTTTCTTCCTTGGGAAGACCGGATGACGATTATCACTGTGCAGAGTTGTCAAGAAGATTAAAACTTCATAATGGCCGCCCTAGTAACAAGGGCACGTTAGCCAGTGTGCCATTTGCCAGGCACTGTGCCGCACCACCCGACAGCAGAGTCCTGCACAGAAGAAATGCTCAGCATATGGCAGCGGCTGAATGAGAGCCTATTTTAGTCCGTTTTCATTGCTATAGCAAGATACTGCAAACTGCATAAAATTTAAAGAAGACGAGTTCATTCAGCTGAGGATTCTGGGGGCTGGGAAGTCCAAGAGTGAGGGCTGCCTCTGTGTGGGCCCTGTGCCGCATCACAGCATGGCTGAGGGCCCTGGCTGGAGAGGCAGATCAGCTGCTAGCTGGGCCTCGTCTCCTCCTCTTACAGAGCCACTAATGCCATCCTGGGCCCCCACCTTCACGGCCTCAGGTAACCCTCCTAAAGGCCCCCCTCCAGATACCACTAACATATAACACGTTTCCAGTATATGAACCTTTGGGGACATATTCAAACCAGGGTCACGTATTTAATTTCTACTTATGATCAAGATGGGAAGGAAAAAATGTTTTTACTTATTTAGTATGGAACACACCTACTCTTTCTCCTGAGCTCCTGCATCCTGGTTAGGAGGCAAAAATATTATTTGGATCCTGTTTAGAGAATTCCCAGATCTGAGCCTTCAAATAGTGTCTCAGGCCTGCTTGTATGCCCATCCCCCGGCTCCTGCCACCAGCCCTGTCTCTACATCACTGCACATCAGGAAGAGGGGAGCGGGCTCTATGTACCCCATGTTAGTTTTTTGTCATTCTGATTAAAATGCCTTACAAAAACAACTCAGAGCGAGAAAGGCTATTTGGGCTCATGGTTTTAGAGGTTCAGTCCATGGATGGCCAACTCCAAGGCAGAAACATCAGGGAAGCCGGATGTGGCAGAGGAGCTGCTCAGCTCACTGCAGCTGAGGGGAGAAAGAGAGAGAGAGAGAGAGAGAGAGAGAGAGAGGGAGAGAAAAGAAGAAGGAGGAGGAGGAGGAGGAGGAGGAGGAAGAGACACATACAGTCCTCACGGTCCTGCCCCCCAGTGAACTCCTCCCTCCACCCACACGCCACCTGCCCACAGTTACCAACCAGTAAATTCATTTGAATTATTAATCCATCATCAAATGGATTTACCCACTAACGAAACTAGAGCCTTCATGAGTTAATTATTTTACCCCCAAACATTTCTTCATTGCCAACACCTGAGCTTTGGGAGATGAGAGAGATTCAAAATCTAAACCATAACAGCGTCCAAGGTGGTAATGGGGAGAGCCTGACCTGTTCTAGGAGGTGCCCTTGGCATTCGTGCATCTCCCAAGTGACCTGGTGGCCAGGGCAGCTTGTGAGCTGAAGTTGGGTCTGTTCACGGTGCAGGAATGCTCCTGGATCTCCCATGGCTGCCACCGCCACTGGCCCTCAGGCCTGAGTGTCACCCTGTCTTGCCCGGGCAGGCCCTATGGGAGCCCGTTCAGTCTCTATACCACTTGGGAGAAAGTTAAAGTCAGTGTGGGGAGGGCTCGCAATCCCTCTGGCCCTTACGATGCCCCGGTGGCCCCTCAGCCTCCCGTGTCTTCCAGGCCTGACCCCAGGAATAATAAAAATCAGAAACCAGGCTCCAACTCCTCTGCTCTCTCGCGTTCTCTCTCTCACGTTCTCTCTCTCTCTCTCTCTCTCTCTCTCTCTCTCTCTCTCTCTCTCTCTCTCTCCCTCCCTCCCTCCCTCCCTCCCTCCCTCATCCTGGCCACCTTTGTTTCCTTCCTAAGCCTCCTGTTTCTTGACACCAGTCTGGATGGTGGCCTGGCCCTGCTTGTACAGTACACTGGGGGTCTCTAAGAGCCTCCAGCTTCACCCTCAGTATGCTAAAGAAGAAATGAAAAAAATCCCACCACATCCTCCCTCTCCTCCAAGCTTTTAAAACCTGCACTTGTGCAGCTTCTCCCGCCTTGGGGCAGTAAACCTCCCGGCTTCCCTGGAGCAAATGGCTGCAAGGAAACTGGATTTGAAAGAGGTTTAAAAAAAGAAAGAAAGAAAATGCATCCGCTTAAATCTACGAGAGGTTATCCGTGGGACACCAGTGTGATGAGGATGGCTCTGGAGTGGGGCGAGGTCTCTAGGGTGTTGAGATAATTTTCAAGCAGAGCCTTTGCAAATTCATGGTCCTAAATCACCAGGACGGAGAGCCGACGGAGCGCACAGAGGGGCAGAAGTCCTTGGCTGGGTTTGGATCTGAAATTCCTCAGAGTTTATGCATCTTCCTTGATTATGAAACTCGGGATTTGGAAGAGGCATCTCCAAGGCTTTAAACCCTGAGGCTCTCTGGCCCAAGGTTCTAATTCCTTGTACTTCTGATTTCTGCCTAAAGTTGCCAAATAAAATAAAACATTTTAAATCTAGGAGTAAGGCACTTGGGAGCATAGATTCTGCAGAAATTGGTTGCCTGCAGGGATTTGGCATGCCTGCGTCTCTTTACCCAGAAGAAAGAGCAGTGGGTCCCAGGGAGGGGTCAGGGCGGGAAACTGTGGGCAGATGGGCTCCAGGGCAGCCCCCTGCTCGAGGGAACCCACAGGAGCAAGGGACTTAGTGAGCTGTTCCAGAAGACTTAGCCACGGCCCCTGAGAAGCCTCTAAGAACTTGCACGTCCCCGACAAACGTGGGTCACCCTTGTCACAGATCAAAACCCTCCCACCTTCGTGCCAAACTGATTTGGGGTCCATCTTTTTGTGTGTGTGGTACAGGGGATTAAACCTAAGGGGATTCTACCTCTAAACTACACCCCCAGCCCTATTATACTTTTTTTTTGAAACAGGTATTCAAAGTTCCTGAGGGTCTAAGTTCTGAGTCAGGCTTCAAACCTATGAGCCTCCTGTCTCAATCTCCCAAGTACTGGATTACAGGTGTGTGCTACTGTGCCTGGCTTCCTGCCCCTCTTTGTATGGTTCATAAGCTCAGAATGGTTTTTACACATTTATGTACGTACGTATGTATGTATTTGGTATTGGGGATTGAACCCAGGGGCATTCTACCTCCAAGCTATACCCCAGCGCAATTTTTTATTTTTATTTTGAAACAGGGTCTCACTAGGTTGATGAGAGTCTCACTACTTGCTGAGGCTGTCCTCAAACCTACAATCCTCCTGTCTCAGCTTCCCAAGTACTGGGTTTATAGGCATGCACCACCATGCCCGGCTGTTTTTACACATTTAATGGTTGAAAGATTTTAAAGAATAATATATCATGAGAAGTGAGGATTATCTCAAAATCCAATTCCAGGGTCCATCAGTAAGGCAACCACAGGTGCTCAGCCATGCCCGCTCCGTGGCCCAGGGCTGTGGCAGCTCTTCCACTGAGTGGACGGAGCATCGCGTGGCTCTGACAGAGACCACTGACCCACAAAGCTGCTGTGACCCTGCTCTGCACTGGCCAACGGGGGCTTCTTCCCAGGGACAAACCCTGCCTATGTTTATTGTGAAATGTTAATAAAAACAAATCAAAGAATTCCATCCCCCTCTCCATCCCGGGTCTAAGTCAGGGACCCGGGACACACTCTTCTGCATTCCCAGTTTGGAGGCTGCGCTCAGCAGAGTGGAATTAGACCAGAGCAAGGAGGAAAGCCGTCCCCACCTCTGCCCCGCCTGCAGTGGACCCTGTGTGTCCCTGGCGCTCCCTGCCCCCCTGGCGCAGGTCACCTCTGGAACCGCTGGGATGGGGCTGGGCTCTGGCTCAAGGCACTGCTTAGCCCTGTCATTGCCAGGGTACACACAGCCCGTCCCCGCCTCTGCCACCCATGTGCAGAGGGACAGGAGGGACCACTGGGGCTGCTCCTCCCTCAGCCGTACTCCTCCCTCCTGCATCAGCCTCCACCCGCCCATGACAGGCCCCGGCCTTGACACTGGCCCCTGGGGAAGAATCTGCCATGCGGGCTGTTGCCCCCTGCGGTATAGGGGGAAGGAGAAGCCAAAGGCCACAGTGTCCCTTGACATCCCACAATTATGACCCATTGTTATTCTATCTCCCAGGACACGCGGTGGATGCCAAGTGAGGGAGGGGTGCTTAGTAAAACTGTGGAAGGGGTCGCCCTCAGCTCTAGACTCTGGGCACTGTGCACCCCACATAATCCTTCAGCAGCCCACAGCAAGCACAGACTGTCTCTACCTTTTGACCTGGCACAAAGAACTCAGATAACTTGCTGTGATCTCAGAGCCGGGAAGCAGCTAAACACAGGCTGGACCCTCAGCCCCTGCTCTTTCCGGAACAAACTTAAAGAAAAAATGGGAAGTGGTGGTAGGTGATGGATTGCACCATCAGGATCGGTGGGTTTGGGAACATCTTAGCTCTGCAAGTCACTGCTTTCAAGAGAAGCAGGGGCAGCGAGCGTGGTGGTTCCCACTTGTAATCCCGGTACTTGAGAGACTGAAACACAGGAGGATCACAGATTTGAGGCCAGCCTCAGCAACTTCGTGAGTCCCTCCGCAACTCAGTGAGACCCTGTTTCGAAATAAAAATGATAGCCGGGCACACACTTGTAATCCCAGCATTCAGGAGGCTGAAACAGGAGGATCTCAGTTCACAAACAGCCTCAGCTACTTAGTGAGGCCCTCTGCAACTCACTGAGACCCTGTCTCAAAATAAAGAATAAAAAAATAGGGCTGGGGGTATAGCTCAGAGGTAGGATGCCCCTGGGTTCCATCCCCAATACCACATAAATAAATAAATTAAATTAATAAAGAAAGAATTAAATATGATAAAGTAGCGCTGGAGGTGTAGCTCAGAGGTAGGACACCCCTGGATTCATTGCCCAGTTCCATCAAAAGAAGAAGGAGAAGGAGAAGGAGAAGGAGAAGGAGAAGGAGAAGGAGAAGGAGAAGGAGAAGGAGAAGGAGAAGGAAAAGGAGAAGGAGAAGGAGAAGGAGAGGAGGAGGAGGAGGAGGAGGAGGAGGACGAGGACGAGGACGAGGAGGACGAGGAAGACGAGGAGAAGAGGAGGAAGAGGAGCAGGCTGCCGCTCTGTGTACAGCTTCCCATCCTCTTGTTGAAAAGTGGGTATAATGAGGGGAGCTTTGGCAATCATCTTGGACTATGAGTATCAAGGTTACCTCTAAAGGACCAGGATTGGAGAGCAGGAGTTGCTTCAGAGTCCTGGACTTCTCACACACACACACACACACACACACACACACACACACACACACAATCCTTCTATCTGGCTAACGCCACTAATTGTGAATAATTCTTTTAAAAGCAGCTGAAGCTGGGCGTGGTGGCGCACACTTGTAATCCCAGCATTCGGGAGGCTGAGACCTGGAGGATCGCGGTTCGCGGACAGCCTCAGCTACTTATGAGGCCTCTGCAACTCAGTGAGACCTGGTTTCAAAATAAAGAATAAAAAAATAGGGCAGGGGGTGTAGCTCGAAGGTCGAATGCCTCTGGGTTTCATCTCCAGACCCGCAAATAAATAAATAAATAAATAAATAAATAAAAGCAGCTGAATATAACCCAAATGTCATTGTTTAGCTGGTTCCTGGCCTCCTAGTCCAGACTACAAGATAATGTCACATCACGTCACGTCACATCACGGGCTAACGACAGCCAATGCTTACTGCGCACTTGCTATTTACATGCCGTTTTTCAAGCATGTTACAGGCGTGGACACATCAAGTCCTCAAGCAGACCCCTAAGGAGGTCCTAGTGCTGTTCACCACTTACAAACGGGACTCTGGGGCACAGCAGCGAGTGACAGACACCCCAAGCTAATATCCACAGCTCTGCTTCTCTCGCATGCCTCTCCTGGACACGTACGAAGGCCCTGCTCCGAGTCCTCGCGGGTCACCACAGCACTGTCCCCAAGATGCACTCTCCACCCTCCTAGTCCACGCCATTCCGCTGGGCCAGGGCTGGCAACCCTGGTCTGCAGGTCAAATCCCATCCACTGTTTTTATTTTGTTGTTATTGTTGTTGTTGTTGTTTGTTTTGTTTTGCGTTACCAGGGACGGAAACCAGGGGCACCGTACCTCCAAGCTACACCCCCAGCCCTATTTTTTAGTCTTTTTTGAAACAGGGTCTGAGTTGTGAAGGGCCTAGCTAAGTAGCTGAGGCTGTCTGGGAACCACGATCCTCAGGTCTCCGCCTCCCAAATGCTGGGATTACAAGCGTGCGCCACCACACCTGGCCACTGTGTGTTTTTATAAATAAAGTTTTATTGGGACACAGTCATGCCCCTTTGTTTACAGGTTGTCCATGCCTGTTTTTGCACTGCACAAGCAGAGCAGAGCCGTTGCAAGAGGACATTTCAGCAAGGCCCCAAACATGTCCCCTTCACAGAAGTTTCCAGCCCCTGCTCGGTATCAACCACCTCGAGATAAAGCACATTGGTGATGGACGGAGCCCCTGACCAAGGACACTCAAAAGTAGTCACTGTGCTGCCGCCATTGTGATAGCCGACTAGCAGGGCTGGCCTTGCGATCCGCATCAGATGGGCATCGCCACTTACAAACAGCACGGCATCTCAGCATGCTGCCTTCCCAAGGAAAAGCGCAAACCTCCTGCCCGGGAGGCAGGAAGAGCAAATCCCCGTCCTCAGCCCCGGAGGTCAGCGAGGCCGGCTCTGCGCACGTGGAGCGGGAAGGGGCTTCGCACTGCTAGAGACAGGCTGAAATTGCAGCCGTTTCTCAGTGCCTCGAATGTGTGTAGGCGAGCCCAGTTAAAAGGGGAATCTGTTGACAAAACAATTCCATTGCTCGCCAGAAAGAGGAAGCTGGAAAAAATAACCACGGCGAGCTTGAGAAAGAAAGGAGGAAATCACAGAAAACAGAGGCGATGTGCCAGGGATTTCAGGCTATCTCGCTTAATCCTCATGGTAACATCATAAGGAAGAGGCTATTACCCACCCCATTTCTTTTTCTGTACTGGGGATTGAACCTCGTAGAATTCTACTTCGGAGCTATACCCCCAGCCCTTTTTATTTTTTATTTGAAACAGGATCTCACTAAATTGCTGAGGGTTTTGCCAAGTTGCTGAGGTTATCCTCAAACTTGTGATCCTCCTTTTTTAGCCTCCCAGATACTGGGATTACAGAAGGACACCGCCATGCTTGGCTTATTAACTCCATTTTTGAGATGAGCCACTGAGGTTCTGAGATGACAAAGAATCTCGGAGGGTTATAGATATAGATACATCTCTATCTATGGGCGTGTCTACACTGATGCACACAGGGGAGAAAAATAAGTGTGGAAAGAGCAGAACATACATATTCCTATGTTTACGCCTATACTTATTCCTGTGTAAATGGTTTCAGGAGGAATTTAAAGGCAGGGTTTTCCCAAGCAGGTCCTTGACTCCCTGCAGTCCCCCGGATGCCTCCAGAAAACCTGTTCCCCTGGGACATACTACAAAAATTACTCTTGTTTATACCAGAATGCTAAGAAAACCTACCTTACTGCTAGCACAACTGTGACTTCCATATCAAAAATGGTTTCAGAAGACATCTGTGCTATTTGAGCAATATTGCTATAGGAAAAAAACCTG
The DNA here is from genome assembly GCF_963383645.1 of Muscardinus avellanarius. NCBI lineage: Eukaryota > Metazoa > Chordata > Mammalia > Rodentia > Gliridae > Muscardinus > Muscardinus avellanarius. Next base: position 98,762,361 of record NC_137798.1, on the reverse strand, counting down.
GAAATTATATTCTCTCTCTCTCTCTCCCTCTCTCTCTCTCTCTCTCTCTCTCTCTCTCTCTCTCTCCCCCCCCTCTCAGGAAGTTCTAGCTAGTATCCCACTCCAGAGGCTGAACGCTGCTTAGTGAATCCTAAGATATCTCCTCCCTGCTGTTCAGTACTAGAATTTAGAGAACCCAAAATTTCCTCATGTTTGATTCAAATAGCAGGATTCATCAAAGACCCCAAACCTCCATGATAATTAAAATCTATTCCACATACCAGTAATATTAGAAACTGGGTTTCCCAGCCCCATCACCTGACTGGAGTTGGTGGATAAGTCCTGACGGTGCCTGACAGCATTTCCTCTCACAGCTCATGTGCTCTATGGTTTTACGGTGTGGTAAAGATGCCAGGGTTTATCCCTTCTGTTTCCTCTCCCCTACCTCTCTACCACATCCACACACATCCAGTACTGGTGTGGTTTTATACTACGGTGGTCACTGTTGTCAGGCAAGGGAACCCTGGACAACAAAGAAGTCTGGACCCTTCCCATGACCGGCCTTGGTGATGTCAATTCACACGCCCCACACAGACCTCGGTCTTCCTACCTTGCTCCTGTCCACCTATCCCAGCCTCTCCAATTTTTCCTTCAAAATGCATCTTAGCTCATTCTTTTGTCTCCACCACCATCGCCAATATTAAAGGCAGCGAAAAACATTCAAACCACTTGAGCACCTGACATGCAGTATAAGCAGCACAGGTAACATAAGACACTCAGTGTCCTCGGTAGCTCTTGTGTGCAAAGCCCTGTGCAAGGCACCTTCCATGTAGATTCTCATTTAGGAGACATAGATAGGTCTTATGACCTCTGTTCCAGTAAGCCTTTCATTGCTATGATGAAAAATTCCTGGCAAGAATAACTTAGAGGGGGGAAAAGTTTATTTTGGCTCATGGTTTCAGAGGTGCAGTCCATGGTCAGCCAGCTTCAAGGCAGAGTGTGGCGAAGGCAAGCTCCTTACTTCATGGCAGCTGGAAGCAAGAGAGGAAGGGGTCAGGGACAGATGTAGTCTTTAAGGTCACGGCCCTGGTGACTCACCTCCTCCAGCCATGCTCTGAACCCACCTCTGAATCTAGCCGCATTGCCTAACACATGAGGTTTGGGGGACACAGAAGCCTCCACACTACAGATGGTGCAAATGAGCCTCAGAGATGTTAATTCATAGTTCCAATATCCCCAAAGGCAGAATTAAAAATAAATTCCAAGTTTCTTGTTCAAAGCCCGAGAGGTATAGGATTTCATTCAATTCAACGAGCATTTTGTTGAGCATCTGTTATGTGCCAAATATTCTCCTTGATGCTCGGAAAACAACAATGACACAATGGCTCCCTCAATTTCTGTTTCTACGTAGAGTACTATAGGTCTCTGCAGTCTGGGTTCCTGTTGTAATGCCTTAGAAAAAACCATGGGAAGGTTTTGAAATTACATTTTAAAAACATTGTAAAGTTTAGGAATCAATAAAGAGTGAGATGAGCTTATGGTCCAGGAAAGGAAGGCCCATCCTGGGAGTGTAGAAATGGAGAACGTCCAGGTTCTCAGCCCCAAGTTCAGAAGGGCCTTGCTCAAGAGCAGGTATGAAGCAGAGTGGGCAGGGCCTAATGAAACTCCACCCAGCTGCAACCTGGCTCGGTCACTGGGGAGAGAATATTCTTCAGGTGGAAAAAAAATCATCTCTAGCTCCTATCGATCTTTTGTACAAAATTTTCAGCATACAATTTTTAAAAATCAGCACATGGAATTCAAAGAAGATGGAAATAACGGATAATCAGAAGAAAAATATGGACAATCGGCAACCCATAGATGACATGAACTTTGGAGTTCATTATTTTGGAGTTCATCCATTTATTTTGGATCCCAAAGCAATTAACACTGATACGTTAAAAATAGATGAAATGAGCCGGGCGTGGTGGCTCATGTTTGTAATCCCAGTACTTGGGATGCTGACATAGGAAGACTACACAGGTTCGAAGCCAGCCTCAGCTACTCAGTGAGGCTCTCAGCAACTTAGTGAGACCCTGTTTCTAACAAAATATAAAAATAGGTCTGGGAGTATAGCCCAGAGGTAGAAAGCCCCTGGGTCCCATCCCCAGTACCACCAAAAAAAAAAAAAAAAGGAAATGGTATTCTAAAACTAAAAATCACAGTATCTAAAATGGAGAACTCACTAGATGTGGGTTTATAAGCAATGTGTACCCAATAGAACACAGAATTAATGAACCTGAGCACAGGTCAACAGATAACATTCAAATTGAAAAACAAATCAGAGTAAAAATAAGAGAACGGAGCAGAGAGCCTTGTGGGATCAGTCAAATGCCCTAATGTGTGTAACTGGAATTCCTCCAAAGAGAGAGAAAAGAGATTGCAGCTTGTATCCATCAGCATTCTTGCAGCTATAATCTAAAGACTGACCATGGAGAGGAAAGGTTTATTTTCTTATGGTTTCAGGCTCAGTCCATGTGAGGCTGGGGACCGAGGATCTGAGAGCATGGTGTAGAAGGCAGAAAGAGAGCACATGGCTGTTTTCTTTACATCATGGAAGCAGAAAGCGAGAGAGAGAGAGAGAGAGAGAGAGAGAGAGAGAGAAGGAGGGAGCAGGTGGAGGAGAATCCATATATGACCGACAAGGCCGTACCCCCCAGGACCACTTCCTCCAGCCACACCCTGCAGCCTCCAGGACACTGCTCGTATATCCATGAATTCATCCACTTCTGTGATTACAGCCCTGAGGACTCAATTAGATCAGCCCCAAACACCAGTTGATGAGCCTTTCAAGGGCCCTCCTATATCTAACAAGGCTGAAATAACATTGGAAGAGATAATGGCTAAGAATTTTCTAAAAACCAATGAAAGAAATCAATCTATAGGTTCAAAAACTTCTATGAAGCTGGAAGATGGCCATACTCTTTCTGAGTACAACATTCAGAAGGAGTTGACCCTGCACCTGGTCCTGCACCTGAGGGGTGGCCGCTAATTCTCCATTCTGCATCCATAGTGCCCAGTGATGGTACCTGCACCATAGCCATTGGTCAAGCTCCAATTTAAGTTTCGAGATGAGTAGTTTCAGTAATAGCTGAACCTGTTCAAATTGTTAATAAAGTTCTGTTGCACGGTTTTAAAAAAAAGTTATATGAACTTCAAGTAAGAAAATTACAAAGAAACCCTATCCTGGTACATCACAGTCAGACCAAGCTCTGGATTATGAATTCCAAGCTATTTTAATGCACTTGTGTTGATTTAATTGAAATATTTCCAGAATTGAAAACGTGGGACTTAATGGGTTAAGATCAAAACTGTAACAAGTACGAGAACTTCAACAGTCAGAACTGACCTTCTCCCACTCCTGAGTGCTAGATGTGTGTGTTCGAGTGTCAGCGGGCCTGCCCCCTTCTCTATCTCTGGGTCGAACCCTCCTGGCCTCTTCCTGGATTTTGTGGCAGCTGGCCACCCTCCATGCTCCTGGGATGGAGGCCGCATCCACCACTCTCTGCCTCACCATCACACGGCCTTCATCTCTGTGCAAGTTTCTCTTCCTCTCTCCTTCCAAGGACACCAGTCAGATTCTATCTAGTGCCCACCCTAATCCTGTATGGCCTCATCTGAATTCATTTCATCTGCAAAGATCCTGTTTTCAAATAAGGTCATATTCTAGGCACCAAGTGTCCCCTCTTGAAATATAAGATGCATAAATAATGGTGTAATTTATATAAACACAAGACATTTACATAAACACCCTCCTGCCCAGGTCCTATGCCACTCACTGATGCCTCATGGGATGAGCGACTTGTCCCCAGGCCTCCCAAGGATCCCCCCCATGAAAACCCAGGTGCAGAGGATATTGCTGGCCAGCCCTGGTCAGCTGCAGGAGGAAGTCCCCATTATAGCCACAGAGTTCTGCAGCTAGGACAAAGGCAGCATGGCTCTAGGAGCCCCAAACATCCTCTGTCTAGCCTTTGCTGAAATGTCTGTCGATCCCCACTAGAATGCATGAGCTCCACCTCGCTGCCGCTGTTCTAACAGGCCAGCACGGCGGGTATGGGGGCGCTGCTTTGAGCAAATCAGACAAACTCTGCGGAGATCGCGTCACCTGGTGAATGCACTTGACACGGCCACGCTGTCAGAAGGCCACACTCCAGCTGCATTCTGAATGCAATCCAACCTCAGCCCAAGACTTCAGAAACACATTCCTGAAGCAGACTGGACACGACCATCGTGCACAAGCACATCCGCTTAAGATTTGGAGAAAGTCTCCTGGCGTGGGTGGGCTTCCCTTTGGAAGACACACTGAGAAAGTGAGCTGGGGCCAAAACTGTTTCACCTCAGACCTGAATTGAACATGTGGCTTTAAACCTCTAAGTCTCTGCTGTGATTACTGATCTAGTCGTTGGATGGTAACACTGGGGCATAAACCTTCAAAATACCAGACCTGGTAAAAGCCAGGAAACTGGCATTATGTAACATTAGGGCAACTGAGGCCCAGAGAGGGTAAGTGATTCTTCAGAGGTTGCAGTTTGAGTCTGGCAGTCCCAAGATTAGAGGCTATTTCTATGAGTCTCAGCGTGCTTTCTCCATCCATCTAGATGGTGCAGTGCCCTCACCAACCCCACCTCAATTCTCTCCTTACATGGTCAACAGATATTTCATTTCATTTGGGGTTCTTATAAAGAAAGATTTTTTCCTACTTCTCCAAGTCAGTTGTACCACCAATTCCATGTGACTGTTGTATTAGTCAGCTTTCCATTGCTGTGACAAAATGCCTGAGGTCATTGAATCACACAAAAAAAGGTTTCCTTTGGCTCGTGGTTTCGAGGCTTTGGTCCATGATCAGTTGGCCCTGATGTCTTGGGCCTGTAGTAACACCGAATATCTTGTCGGGAGTGTATGACAGGACTGGTCATCGTGTACCACCCAAACTCCTTTTTACTCCCCTAAAGAACGCCGATCCTGAGAACAGCAGGTTCTAGTCTTTTAGAAAAGGTGTTTCCAGGAGCAAGAAATAGGCTGGAGACACACTAGGTGTTTCTGATACCACCGTGCTGTGCTGTGTCAAAATACACTAGCTGAAACCCCACAAAACCCGCCTCCGTGGGAGGAAGCCTGGAATGTGGGGGATCCGGGCTCCCCCTGGGGACATGGATAAGTCTGCCTTGTTCCTTGTTTGCATTTCACGGAGAGGACTGTTCTGGGAAGGTGACGAATGTGTCTCAAGGTAGTGTAATGCGCGGGCTCATTCCCAGGGAAACAGCGCCACCTGCTGGTTTGCTGTGGTGTGACGCTCTCTGACAGCGTGGAAGGAAAGCTTTTGGAAAGCCTCTTACAGGGGGATGTGAGCTTGATATCTTGCTGTTTGGGGTCAAATTTCAGATTACACAAGCGTTCGAGCCACTTAGCCTTTTTCACTGTGGCACTGGGGATTTAACAGCGGTGACCTAGCACTGAGCTAGATCCATAGGCCTTTTTAAGATGTTGGGACGGTCTTACTAAGTTGCCTGGGCTTGTGCTCCTCCATCAGCCTCCCGAGTAGCTGGGATCACAGGTGTGCACTACCATGCCCAGGCACACTCAGAACTCAGGGAAAAACATAAAATAAGCATTTTTTACTTGTTAAGTAAATACATATTGAGTATCTAACAAAATAAGAGTCATGGTTTCTGCCTTTCTCGAAGTTTCATCCTGGCAACAGGCAACTGTGCCATTATACACACACACACACACACACACACACACACACACATACACACATATACACACACATACATATACACACATACACACATATACACACATACATATACACACATACATACACACACATGCATACATATACACACATACACGCATATACACACATACACACATACATACACACATACACACATGTACACATACATATGCACACACATATACACACATACATACACACATATATACACATACATATACATACACATACACACATGCACATATACACACATACACACTTACACACATATAGACACACATACACATACACACATACATACATACACACATATACATATACACACATACACACACACTGGTATTAAGCTATAGAAGGCTATGGTTTTGGTTAGGCTCTTGCATGAGACCCCAGCAAACCACACTGAAAATCAAAATAGGGTCACTGGTGCTAAAGTTTCACAACACCAAGTCAAAGCCAAATTGTCTTACCTCAAGAAAACAGGAGAGAGGTTGTAGCCAAAATCCCAAACAGGCCTGTTTCGGTGGGCATGATAATAACCCTTCTAATCTGTTCTAGTCCTTACAATAAAGGCAACCCGACGCAGGCCAACCAGCTGTTTTTCTGTTGCCCCATCTCCCTGTCCCCACTTTCCAAGGAGGGTAACTCTGAAATGGCCAGTCTGCCTTGCTCCTTCCTTCAGCTTTCTTGAGGAGTTTCTCTGCACATAGGACCTACCTCCTCAGCTTAGCCCATGAGAACACTTTCTACTTTATGAAAGGAAGTTTCGCCTGATCCTAGAATCCAACGTCAATTAAGATCTTTATGTTTTAATTTTTATTGGTGCATTGTGATTGAACGGGATAGTGGGATTCACAGACATTCATATATGCACATAACATTATCTGGTCTGTTTAATTGAACAGGATAGTGGGATTCACAGACATTCATATATGCACATAACATTATTTGGTCTGTTTAAGATCTTTAGATTGTTGTAATGGTGCCTTCTGACAGTACATATCTACATATAGGCCTACATATGTGTTTGTATACAAATACCCACATGCACACATGTGAGCTTTGTAGTCAAGTTTAGTTGAAGTGCTTTCGGTTTTGCTTTTTGGCACTGGACGTTGAACTCAGAGGCACTCCACCTCCAAGCTACACCCCCGACCAAATTTTACTTTTTTTTATTCTGAATTGGAATCTAAGTTGCTGAGAGACCTCACTAAGTTGCTGAGGCTGGCCTTGAACCTATATCCTCCTGTCTTAGCCTCCCAAGTCCTAGGACTAGAGGTGTGCACCACCATATCCAACTTGGTTATTGATGCATGTCATAAATAAGCCAAAGGATAAAAGATGACATTGACTGAGATTCTCATAGAGAGAGGAGAGGTTTTCTTAAGAGCCAAGGTGGACAGAAGGGCTTCTTTGAATTAAGAACTGAATCCTGAGAAGAAGGCAGCCATGCAGGAAGAATTTTCCAAGAAGGAAGAAGAAGTTAGGCCCGAGGCTGACAATGGGGCCACTGTGCCTGGGGCACAGAGGTCACTAGGCTCAGCAGAGGTCCATAAGCAACAGATCTACATTAGTGAGATTCAATTTCCCCAAACCCTACTCTTGAAAAAGGGATCACCCGTATGGTAGAAACTTTGCCAACTCTTACTTTCAATTACTTGAGTAAATAATTGTTATTTCTGGGGAGGTCATGTTAGCATAAAATAACTTCAGGGCGAGTTAGTTTGGCCAAAAGCATTTAAGCCAGGTAAGTCCATAGTCCCAGCTGGGATGTCCACCATCATTGTAAAAAAAAAAGGCTTTTAAAGATATCTTTAAAAGGAAAGAACCAGGCGTGGTGGCACACGCTTGTAATACCAGCATTCGGGAGGCTAAGACAGGAGGATGGCGGTTCGTGGACAGCCTCAGCTACTTGGTGAGGCCCTTTGCAACTCAGTGAGACCCAGTTTCAAAATAAAGAATAAAAAATGTGCAGGGGGTGTGGCTCGGAGGTCAAATCCCTCTGGGTTCCATCCCCAGACCCACAAAAAAAAAAAAAAAAAAAGGAAAGAGGCTGTGGTTATACATCTAGAGGAAAAGAGAAAAACTCAAGCATCCTAATGTACTTAAGATAAAATTCTCAGGGAAGTGAGCAGACAAAACTGTTCAATCTCAGGCAACCTAGATAAAAGTAAAAAAGACGTGCTTTCATGCTGGGGTCTGCAGGCCAGCAGGGGCACCGCTTGGGCCCTCGTCAGAAAAGCACAATCGCAGTCTCCATTTAACAAGATCCCTACGTTCCTTGCTTGTATGCTTGATAAAGTCTGAGAAGCACAACTCTTGAAAACGTGTTCCCAAACTAGGACTAAAAGAGGACTTTGATGTTGGAAATGCATGCAGAGCCTTTTAATGGCTTTTTCATAATCTATAAGAAAAAAGCCATATTCAGAAAATAATATTTTATAATATGTTACATGTAACCAGATTAACAATGTAACTAGAGTAATTAACATGTAACTATAGTAACAAGTAGTTACTCTAGTGGGATGGTAGGCCCGGAAGCTAATGGCATGGGGTTATAGTCTAGTTCTTTTGCTTTTATTCAGCAAAAAGATTCTGGGTCTCTGGATAAATTAATCATCTTCTCTGTTCCCCAGCGCTCTCATTGGTAAGATCTCAAATATATGTTAACGTATACTTACAAAAGTTGAAGTACTATGTATTTAATATATTTAGCTGCCACCTACATCCACGAAAATTAAGACTATCAAAACTTGTTTTAGCCAGGCCTGGTGGTGAATGCTTATAATCCCAATACTTGGGAGGCTGAGAC